>NW_020837969.1:20721459-21222418 GCF_003676395.1 Aethalodelphis obliquidens | reverse complement strand
GGAAGGAGGGAGAGGGAGGGAGGGAAGGAGGGAGAGGGAGGGAGGGAAGGAGGGAGAGGGAGGGAGGGAGGGAAGGAGGGAGAGGGAGAGAGGGAGGGAGGGAAGGAGGGAGAGGGAAGGAGGGAGAGGGAGGGAGGGAGGGAAGGAGGGAGAGGGAGGGAGACGGGGAGAGAGAGGCAGGCACCCCTTGGACTCCTTCATGGTGAGAAATCACGTTTCCACCAGGTCCCAGAGGACAGCAGCAGCAGTCACCCCAGTGTTAGTTGGGTCTGCACGGCCTGGGGGATATCCGCTGCCACCGTCACCTGGGGGAGGCATAACACAGTGAGTGGACCGAGATTAGGCCCCGTGGGTCTTGAAAAGAAAGCGAAGCAGAGAGCGCGAGAAACAGGGCGAGAGCGAAAGTCAGGGGCCTCAAGCAGCAGCTGGGCCAAGCCCGCGGTTTACGTTGAATTCCCAGGTTTGGGCACCAAAAATGATCGCGGGTGGCCTCGGCCTGCAGTGGCTTGAAGCAGGATCTCGGTTCCCCGACCAGAAGTCAGGCCGCGGCAGTGAGAACACCAAATCCCAGCCTCTAGATCTCCAGGGCCAGTGGCTAGTTACAAGGCCCTGGGTTGTCTGCTTTGGAGAAAGGAATTTCAACAAAGAGAAGGAAGGTAGTGAAACAAGTAGTGTTTTTGAGGAGGAAAAGGAAGTACATGTGGATAGACACGCATGGGAGGGCCCAGAGAAAGAGTCGCACCCTTGGGGTAGTTCAGATCACTTATATGGGGCAGTTCATCCCGGTTCCCTCTGGCCAGTCATCCTGCTTTGCCTGGCTCTGAGTCCATATTTGGTCTAACTCAGGGCCCTCCCCTGCGTGCACGTGCATCTTTTAGCCAAGACGGATTCCAGTGCAGGGGTTTCTGGGAAGAAGAACATATTGTGGTCTGACACCCCTTCCCTTCTCTGACCTCTGAGGAACCTTTCTGTTGCATGTGCAGTCGGGAAGGTGTCCTTGACCTCAAGAATAGAAGTATGTGGTCTCTCTATCTTCTCTCCAAGCAGGACTTGGCTCCCCTTGCTCCTGCCGTTATCTTTATCCTGGCGTATCTGTCCACAGGGGAAGATTCCAGCTGCTCAGCCTGGGGCCCAGCTATCTCCTGCCTCGGCAAGAGTGGGCATCTTTGTCTTGTTCTTGATCTTAGGGGAAATGCTTTCAGCTTTTCACCGTTGAGAATGATGTTAGCTGTGGGTTTGTTATATATGGCCTTATCATGCTGAGGTAGCTTCCCTCTATGCCCACTTTCTAGGGGATTTTTAAAAAAATTTTTTTTAATTTATTTTTGGCTGTATCAGGTCTCATTTGTGGCACACAGGATCTTCGTTGAGGCATGCATGTGGGATCTTTCGTTTTGGTATGTGGGCTCTTCCTTGCAGCTCGCAGGCACCAGGGCACATGGGCTCTGTAGTTTGCAGCACACAGGCTCTCTAATTGAGGCACACAAGCTCAGTAGTTGTGGCATGCAGGCTTAATTGCCAGATGGCATGTGGGATTTTAGTTCCCTGACCAGGGGTCGAACCCACGTCCTTTGCATTGTAAGGTAGATTCTCTACCACTGGACCACCAGGGAAGTCCCTGGGGATTTTTTAAAAAGTATAAATTTATTTATTTATTTTTATTTTTGGCTGTGTTGGGTCTTCGTTGCTGTGAGAGAGCTTTCTCTAGTTGCAGTCAATGGGGGCTTCTCTTCGTTGTGTGCGGGCTTCTCATTGTTGTGGCTTCTCTTATTGCAGAGCATGGGCTCTAGGCATGCGGGCTCAGTAGTTGTGGCTCGCGGGCTCTAGAGTGCAGGCTCAGTAGTTGCAGTGCACAGGCTTAGTTGCTCTGCGGCATGTGGGATCTTCCCGGGCCAGGGCTTGAACCCATGTCCCCTGCATTGGCAGGCGGATTCTTAACCACTGCGCCACCAGGGAAGCCCTCTAGAGAGTTTTTATCATAAATGGATGTTGAATTTTGTCAAAACCTTGTTCTGCATTTATCGAGTTGATCATATGGTTTTTATTCTTTAGTTTTTTAATGTGGTGTATCACACTGATTGATTTGCAGATATTGAAGAATCCTTGCATCCCTGGGATAAATCCCACTTGATCGTGGTGTATGATCCTTTTAATGTATTATTGGATTCGGTTTGCTAGTATTTTGTTGAGGATTTTTGCGTCTATGTTCATCAGTGATATAGGCCTGTAATTTTTTTTGTCATATCTTTGGTTTGGTGTCGGGGTGATGGTGACCTCATTGAACGAGTTTGGGAGTGTTCCTTCCTCTGCAATTTTTTGGAGGAGTTTCAGAAGGATAGGTGTTAGCTCTTCTCTGAATGTTTGATAGAATTCGCCTGTGAAGCCATCTGGTCCTGGACTTTTTGTCTGTTGGGAGTTTTTAAATCACAGTTTCAATTTCAGTGCTTGTGATTGGTCTGTTCATATTTTCTGTTTCTTCCTGGTTTGTAAATTGACTTTTGAAGTGCTCTCAAAAGCCTAACGTTTATTCTAACAGTGTTGCCATTCTTAGCACTTTTTTGTGCACCCACCCTATGCCCCTATGAGATATGTAATGAATATTTAACTCCTACACAATGTGAGGTATAGTTATGATTTTCATCATTTTATAGATGAGAGAAGTGAGGCTTGGAAAAGGTAAGTGAACTCATCAAAGATTTCACATCTAGCGAATATTAGTAAAAATGTTCGTTTATAATTCAGGCTTCAAAGATTATGGATAAAAAAGTGTGCCCCTGCTAATACAGAGAATATTTTTCTAAAACAGAAAAAAAACTTTAAAAGCACTATGGCCTTATGTAAGAGCATATGCTTCGTCCAAATGAGAGACAAATCCTTAAGAACGGATCCAGTTCCCTCTGAAGTTGAGGTGACTGGCCCCATTTCATCTTCAGATGTGGCAGCACCACCTAGTGGCAAAAAAAGACATAGCCCTAGTGGATGGTTTTCTTCTTTGGACAACTAACCCTGTTTTTGAGAGTGACAGATTAATCCGGGGCTTCCAATTCAAAATAAAATGACCAAATATGTTTACCTCCTTTACCTGGAAAAATTTCTCAACAAATACTAAAGACAGAAAGAGGACAGAAGGTGATGCCTGAACAGAACAGAGGAAGTTCAGGGCAACGGCCTGCGTGAGGGGATAACTGATAACCGAAGATGGCCCGAGAGGACGGGAACTTAGAGGCAGTCTGATCTGTGAAGAGGGCTGGAAAAGTGGGAAGGGGGTGCGAATTGATCTGTTCACCTGCTGCCCATGCTCAGGAGGTTTACACTCAAGAGGATTTGATCCGAAGGTGCTGATCTCAGGGACATCAGGCCCGCATAGACCAGGAGGATTAAGAGGCAGGAACTGAAGAAAAATCGGCGCCCTGAACGGTGGCTCGTCAGCCTCCTTCCCACATGCGACACCCGCATCTGTCCTGGAGAAACTGAAGAACGCTGGAGAAAAATACAGCCACAGAAGTCCCTCAGGGCGAAGGCTCTCCCTGCTGTCCTTTGTGATGGCAATGTTGACCTGAAACAAATGCACAGCTATTGCTCCAGCAAAGATGGGTTTATTCAGGATCAACAGAGAATTGCTGTTCGGGGGCTGCAACCGTGATGAGCAGCATGTGAGTTTCCCACATGGCAAGGGAAGAAGAGCGCTTTTATGGGGGGGGAAAGTAAGTTGGGAGGGTTATAGCAAACAGAGTCCATGGCTTTTCCTTAGCTGACTCCTTGCCAGGAAAGAAGAGGAATCTTTCTTCTTCCTATTGGGCTCTGCTGTGGTCATAGGGCCTGAGAGCTCCCCCTTCTGGTCTCCAGATTCTATTTAACTGAGGTTTCTGTTCATTAATTTTTTATACCAGCCTTTAACAAACCCAGCCCTACCTGTATGAGTCTCTCTAAAATGTGAATGGATGGCCAGAAGTCATCACGCTTGCAAGGAAAAGCTCTGACATGAAAAATGAAGACCAAAACCAGCAAATGGGGAAAAGAGGCTGAGTGGAAACAGAAGATGCAGGAAGGGGACAAAAGCTACACTTAATAGTATCAGAAGAGAATGTTAAAAAAAAAAAAAAGAAAACAGAAAAAATAATTCTTTGCAGTTTATAGAAATGGTAACTGAAATAACAATTCATGATAAGTTTTGAAGGCTGACGCTGAGGAAATTCCAGGAATGTTGAACATTAAGAAAAAAGGTAGATAGAGATTGGAGACAAAAGAAAACTAGAAATTGAGAACAAATCTTAAGTGGGGAAAATCTGTCTAACAGAATTTTCAGAAAGAGAGAAAAGAGGAAAGAGGTGTTGTGTGATCCTTCAGTGACATACCTAGGCAGGGCCCTTCCCATTTATTACAGTGGGTACTTAGTAGGTCTGTCAGTAAAGTTATGGGTTATCATTCTAGCAAATATTCTGGCGGAGCTTTCCATGTCAGCAGAAACAGAGCTTATTCTTTTTAAATGCTTCATAATACTCTGTTATCTAGAACTAACTAGCATATTTACCCAGTTTTCCATTGGTGAGCGTTTAGGTGTTTTTCTGTGTCTTGGCATTACAAACAGTGCTGCTATAAACACCCTGAAATCCTCGTTCTCTGCAGATGTTTGAGTGTTTCCCTTAGAAGTATACCTCAAGAAAAGATTTCTAGATCACAGAATATGAATATTTTTAAGTTAAAACCCAAAGGTTGCCCCTTCCTCATGACACCGATTTATGCTGTTACCAGCTGAGCTTGGGGTGCCGTCTCCCCATACCCAAGACTGGATGCTAATAACCTACTAAACTGTTTTCCAGCCTATTAGATTAAAAAATGACATCTCATTATCTTAATTTGCATTTTCCTGACTATTATCAAGGTTGAACAGTTTTATTTACTAATCATTTGTATTTCTTCTTCTGTGAACTGGCCATTTGCATCCTTTGAACATTTATATTGGATTATTTGTCTTTTTCTTACTGATTTATAGGAACTATTAATATATTCTGGACAGAGGCTTCTATCTTAGAAGTTATCAATGTTTTATTCTAATCAGTTTTGTGTTTTAACTTTGTTAAAAGTGCCTGTTATAGGGCTTCCCTGGTGGCGCAGTGGTTGAGAGTCCGCCTGCCGATGCAGGGGACATGGGTTCGTGCCCCGGTCTGGGAAGATCCCACATGCCGCGGAGCGGCTGGGCCCGTGAGCCATGGCTGCGGAGCCTGCGCGTCCGGAGCCTGTGCTCCGCAACGGAGAGGCCACAACAGTGAGAGGCCCGCGTACCGCAAAAAAAAAAAAAAAAAAAAAAAAAAAAAGTCCCTGTTATAATGAGAGATCCCTGAAGGCAAGGAATTGGTGTTACTCATTTTTGTTGCCAAGCATCTGGCAGGACATACTAGGCACTCATTTTGTGAATGAAAACAGAGACATGACCTTGGCTTCATGACCGCTCTGAAAGAACATTTATTTATAGGTGCTTGTAGCCAGAGCTCTCCTGGGTCTCGGTGACTTCTCAGATTGCGGGGCGGGGCGGGCGCGGGGTGGGGGTGGGGGAAGGACTGGCTTGGATTTAAGATGTTGAGTGGGTCACAGGAAATGCCAGTGACATACACTCCCAATCGTTAAGAGTCATGAAGAACCATAATAGTGTATAGATCGTTGAGGGAGTATCCTCTGATTATCTTCCTGAGCCTAAAACCAGGATCTAGTCAATAGATTAATGTAGTAAAAGGAGAGATGTGTGTGGTTGGACTAGCTTACAGAGATGCATATGTCTTTAGGACCAGAGAACTGTTAGAAAGTTTGATTTGACAATGGACTGTGACTTTTCATATTTTAACACCAGTGGCAAGAAAGTCTCAACCAAATGGGAGATAAACTAGTAAAAGATTGTGGTGAGGGTGGAAATTCACTACATATAGTCTTTAAGTGGTATTGTTTTAATAGACTGCATGAAGTTTGAGATTTGGTATTTATTTATATGTTAGTGTCAATTGTTACAATTTTTGGATCTTTGAAAACTCATGGGTGGAATTTTTAGATTTCTTTTTTTAAAATAGATCTTTATTGGAGTATAATTGCTTCACAAAACTGTGTCAGTTTCTGTTGTACAACAAAGTGAATCAGCCGTATGCATACATATGTCCCCATATCCTGTCCCTCTTGAGCCTCCCTCCCATCTTCCCTATCCCACCCCTCTGGGTCTTCGCAAAGCACCGAGCTGATCTCCCTGTGCTATGCTGCTGCTTCCCATTAGCTATCTGTTTTACGTTCGGTAGTGCATATATGTCGATGCTACTCTCACTTCGCCCCAGCTTCCCCCTCCCACCCTGTGTCCTTAGGTCGATTCTCTATGTCTGCATCTTTACTCCTGCCCTGCAACTAGGTTCATCAATGCCTTTTTTTTTTTTTTTTTTTAGATTCCATATATGTGCATTAGAATACGGATTTGTTTTTCTCTTTCTGACTTACTTCACTCTGTATGACAGACTCTAGGTCCATCCACCTCACTACAGATAACTCAATTTCGTTTCCTTTTATGGCTGAGTACTATTCCATTGTATATATGTACCACATCTTTATCCATTCATCTGTCTGTGGACAGTTAGGTTGGTTCCATGCCCTGGCTATTGTAAATAGTGCTGCAGTGAACATTGTGGTACATGTCTCTTTTTGAATTACGGTTTTCTCAGGGTATATGCCTAGTAGTGGGATTGCTGGGTCATATGGTAGTTCTATTTTTAGTTTTTTAAAGAACCTCCATACTGTTCTCCATAGTGGTTGTATCAATTTACATTCCCACCAACAGTGCAGGAGGGTTCCCTTTTCACCACACCCTTTGCAGCATTTATTGTTTCTAGATTTTTTGATAATGACCATTCTGACCGGCGTGAGGTGATATCTCATTGTAGTTTTGATTTACATTTCTCTAATAATTAGTGATGTTGAGCATCTTTTCATGTGCCTCTTGGGCATCTGTATGTCTTCCTTAGTGAAATGTCTATTTAGGTCTTCCACCCATTTTTTAAATTGGATTGTTTGTTTTTTTTGATACTGAGCTCCATGAGCTGTTTGTATATTTTGGAGATTAATCCTTTGTTGTTTCATTTGCAAATATTTTCTCCCATTCTGAGGTTGTCTTTTTGTCTCATTCATGGTTTAATTTGCTGTGCAAAAGTTTTTAAGTTTAATTAAGTCCCATTTGTATATTTTTGTTCTTATTTCCGTTACTCTAGGAGATGGGTCAAAAAAGATCTTGCTGTGGTTTTTGTCAAAGAGTGTTCTTCCTGTGTTTTCCTCTAAGAGTTTTATAGTGTCTGGTCTTACATTTAAGTCTTTAATCCATTTTGAGTTTATTTTTGTGTATGGTGTTAGGAAGTGTTCTAATTTCATTCTTTTCCATGTAACTGTCCAGTTTTCCCAGCACCACTTCTTGAAGAGGCTGTCTTTTCTCCACTGTATGTTCTTGACTCCTTTGTTGTAAATTAGGTGCGCATATGTGCATGGATTTATCTCTGGGCGTTCTATCCTGTACCACCAATCTATATTTGTTTTTGTGTCAGTACCATACTGTCTTGATTACTGTAGCTTTGTGGTATAGTTTGAATTCGGGGAGACTGATTCCTCCAGCTCCATTTTTCTTTCTCAAGATTGCTTTGGCTCTTTGGGGTCTTTTGTGTTTCCATACAAATTGTGAACTTTTTTGTTCTAGTTCTGTGAAAAATGCCACTTGTCGTTTGATAGGGATTGCATTAATCTGTAGATTGCTTTGGGTAGTATAGTCATTTTCACAATATTGATTTTTCCAATCCTAGAACATGGTGTATTTCTCCATCTGTTTATGTCATCTTTGATTTCTTTCATCAGCGTTTTATAGTTTTCTGAGTACAAGTCTTTCGTCTCCTTAGGCAGGATTATTCCTAGGTATTTTATTCTTTTGTTGCGATGGTAAATGGGATTGTTTCCTTAATTTTTCTTTCTGATTTTTCGTTGTTGGTGTATAAGAATGCCAGAGATTTCTGTGCATTAATTTTGTATCCTGCAACCTTACCAAATTCATTGATTAGTTCTACTAGTTTTCTGGTGGCATCTTTAGCGTTTTCTATGTATAGTATCATGTCATCCACAGACAGTGACAGTTTTACTTCTTCTTCTCCAATTTGTATTCCTTTTATTTCTTTCTCTTCTCTGATTGCCATGGCTAGGACTTTCAAAACTGTGTTGAATAAGAGTGGCGAGAGTGGACATCCTTGTCTTGTTCCTGATCTTAGTGGAAATGCTTTCAGTTTTTCACCATTGAGTATGATACTTGCTGTGGGTTTGTCATAAATAGCCTTTATTATGTTGAGGTAGATTTGCTCTGTGCCCATTTTCTGGAGAGTTTCTATCATAAATTGTTGTTGAATTGTGTGAGAAGCTTTTTCTGCATCTATTGAGATGATCATATGGTTTTTATTCCTTAATTTGTTAATGTGGTGTATCACATTGATTGATTTGCGTATATTCAAGAATCCTTGCATCCCTGGGATAAATCACACTTGACCATGGTGTATGATCCCTTTAATGGGTTGTTGGATTCTGTTTGCTAGTATTTTGTTGAGGAGTTTTGCATCTATGTTCATCAGTGATATTGGTCCATAATTTTCTTTTATTGTGATATCTTTTTCTGGTTTTGGTATCAGGGTGATGGTGGCTTTGTAGAATGAATTTGGGAGTGTTTCACCCTCTGCAGTTTTTTGGAAGAGTTTGAGAAGAATTGGTGTTAGCTCGTCTCTAAATGTTTGATAGAATTCACCTGTGAAGCCATCTGGTCCTGGACTTTTGTTTGTTGGAAGATTTTTTTTTTTTGGTGGTACATGGGTCTCTCACTGTTGTGGTCTCTCCTGTTGTGGAGCACAGGCTCACGGGCCCAGCCGCTCCGCAGCATGTGGCATCTTCCCGGACACAAACCCGTGTCCCCTGTATCGGCAGGTGGACTCTCAACCACTGCGCCACCAGGGAAGCCCCTGTTGGAAGATTTTTAATTACGGTTTCAATTTCATTACTTGTGATAGGTCTGTTTATATTTTCTAATTCTTCCTGGTTCAGTCTTGTAAAATTGTACCTTTCCAAGAATTTGTCCATTTCTTCGTGGTTGTCCATTTTATTGGCATATAGTTGTTTGTAGTAGTCTCTTATAACCCTTTGTATTTCTACCATGTTGGTTCTGATTTCTCCTTTTTCATTTCTAACTTTATTGATTTGCATCCTCTCCCTTTTTTCTTGATGAGTCTGGCTAAGGGTTTATCAGTTTTGTTTATCTTCTCAAAGAACCAGCTTTTAGTTTTATTGATCTTTGCTATTTTCTTTGTTTTGCTATTTCTTTGTTTTCTTTGTTTCTATTTCATTTATTTCTGCTCTGATCTTTATGATTTCTTTCCTTCTACTGACTTTGGGTTTTCTTTGTTCTTTTTTCTCTAGCTGTTTTAAGTGTAAGGTTAGATTGTTTGAGATTTTTCTTGTTTCTTGAGGTGAGATTGGATTGCTCTCAACTTCACTCTTAGAACTGCTTTTGCTGCATCCCATAGGTTTTGGGTCGTCGTGTTTTCATTGTCATTTGTTTCTAGGTATTTTTTAATTCCTCTTTGATTTCTTCATTGATCTCTCGGTTATTTAGTAGCACACTGTTTAGCCTCCATGTTTTTGTGTTTTTTACAGTTTTTTTTCCTGTAGTTGATATCCAGTCTCATAGCGTTGTGGTCAGAAAAGATGCTTGGTATGATTTCAATTTTTTTAAATTTTCTGAGGCTTGATTTGTGACCCAAGATGTGATCTATCCTGGAGAATGTTCTGTGTGCACTTGAAAGTGTATTCTGCCACTTTTGAGTGGAATGTTCTATAAATATCAATTAAATCTATCTGTTCTGTTGTGTCATTTAAAGCTTATGTTTCCTTATTTATTTTCTGTTTGGATGATCTGTCCATTGGTGTAAGTGGCATGTTAAAGTCCCCTACTGTTGTGTTACTGTCGATTTCTCCTTTCATGGTTGTTAGCATTTGCCTTACGTGTTGAGGTGCTCCTGGGTTGGGTGTGTAAACATTTATAATTGTTATATCTTCTTCTTGGATTGATCCTGTGATCTTTATGTGGTGTCCCTCCTTATCTCCTGTAACAGTCTTTATTTTAAAGTCTATTTGATCGGATATGAGTATTGCTACTCCAGCTTTCTTTTGCTGTCCATTTTCATGGAATAACTTTTTCCATCCCTTCACCTTCATTCTGTATGTGTCCCTAGGTCTGAAGTGGGTCTCTTGTAGACAGCATATACATGGGTCTTGTTTTTATATCCATTCAGCCAGTCTGTGTCTTTTGGTTGGGGCATTTAATCCATTTACATTCAAGGTTATTATCGATATGTATGTTCCTGTTACCATTTTTTTAATTGTTTTGGGTTTGTTTTTGTGGGTCTTTTTCTTCTCTTGTGTTTCCCACCTAGAGAAGTTTCTTTAGCATTTGTTGTAAAGCTGGTTTGGTGGTGCTGAATTCTCTTAGCTTTTGCTTGTCTGTAAAGGTTTTAATTTCTCTGTCGAATCTGAATGAGATCCTTGCTGGGCAGAGATATCTTGGTTGTAGGTTTTTCTCTTTCATCACTTTAAGTATATCCTGCCACTCCTTTCTGGCTCGCAGAGTTTCCTCCGAAAAATCAGCTGATAACCTTATGGGGACTCCTTTGTATGTTATTTTTTGTTTTTCCCTTGTTGCTTTTAATATTTTTTCTTTAAATTTAAATTTTGTTAGTTTGATTAAAATGTGTCTTGGTGTGTTTCTCTTAGGGTTTATCCTGTATGGGACTCTCTATGCTCCCTGGACTTGGGTGACTATTTCCTTTCCCATGTTAGGGAAGTTTTCGACTCTAATCTCTTCAAATATTTTCTCAGACCCTTTCTTTTCCTCTTCTTCTTCTGGGACCCCTATAATTCGAATGCTGGTGCATTTAGTGTTGTCCCCGAGGTCTCTGAGATTGTCTTCAATTCTTTTCATTCTTTTTTCTTTACTCTGCTCCTTGGCAGTTATTTCCACCATTTCGTCTTGCAGCTCACTTATTCGGTCTTCTGCTTCAGTTATTCTGTTATTGATTTCTTCTAGTGTATTTTTCATTGCAGCTATTGTGTTGTGCATCTCTGTTTGTTTGTTCTTTAGTTCTTCTAGATCTTTGTTAAACATTTCTTGTATTTTGTCAATCCGTGCCTCCATTCTATTTCCAATATTCTGGATCATCTTTACTATCTTTACTCTGAATTCTTTTTCAGGTAGTTTGCCTATTTCCTCTTCATTTATTTGGTCTTGTAAGTTTTTACCTTGCTCCTTCATCTGTGACATATTTGCTGTCTTATTTATTTATTTAATTGTGTCCCTGTCTTACTGGTTGTTTGGCCTGAGGTTTCCAACACTGGAGTGTGTTGGCTGTTGGGTAGAGCTGGGTCTTCATGCTGAGATGAGGACCTCTGTGAGACCTCATTCCGATGAATATTCCCTGGGGTCTGAGGTCCTCTGTTAGTCCAGTGGTCACGGCACAGAGCTCCTACCACAGGAGCTTCGGCCCGACCCCTGGCTCATGAACCAAGATCCCACAAGCTGCATGGGGTGGCAAAAAAAAACAAAAACAGAAACAGAGAACAATAACAAAGTAAAAAATAAAGTTAGACTAGGAAAATAACAGATATGTTAGAAAGAATATAAAAATAAAAATATAGATGAATCAACAACTGGAAGGTACAACAGTACCACAATAGTAAAAAAAAAAAGAGGAGGAGGGAAAAGAGAAAAGAAAAGCGGGGTGGGGGTGGGGGGGGAAAGGCCTTGGCTGTGGAGGGCAGGGCCTAAGCAAGGGTGTGGTTTGGGCAGTGGGCGGGGCCTATGCTCAGGACCCACAGGGCTGGAAAAGGCCCTGGGGGCTGTGGGGGGTGGGGCTTAGGCTCAAGGAACAGAAGGGGCCCAGACGTGGCCCCACCCCTGGTCTCAGAGGGCAGGGGACCTCACTTGGGAGCCCTGCAGGCTTCCTGGGCTCGAGTGGGCAGAGCAAATGCTCTCCGCTCCTCTGCTGCTCCTCCGGTCCCGGAGGGCCCCTCGCACCTGCCTCTCCTGTTCTCCCCTCAGCCTCCCTCCTATGTCCCCAAGGACCCACACGGCCTGGAGGGGGCTTTGGAGAGCAGGGGACCGGCCTGGGAGCTCAGCAGGCTCCCTGTACCCGAGTGGGCGGGGCAGTCACCCTCTGCTCCTCCTGCCTACTTCTCCTGATCTCCTTGGCCTCAGGGGTGCCAATCCTGTCCGGCCTCCACTTCTCCCTCCTCTTCCCCGCACGTCCTGCTGGTTCACTTGGGGGTTCCCTCCCGTCTCCTTGGGCATCAGGGTCCCCCACCAGCAGCCAGCAGGTGCCCTAGTTGTGGGAAGACCCGCATCTTCCCACACCGCCATCTTGACTCCTCCCCCTAGATCTCTTAACTGAGACTTATTTCTACAACTGAGGAGATGTGGCAGATGGAGCTTCCTGCTACATTGGTTTTTTCCCCCAACTTTCTACTAATTTAGTATGAAGAGACCTCCAGCAAGCCTTTTCTATCTAAAAACATGTCCAGACAGTGACCAGAGCCCATATGGGGTTGGAAAACGGGAATGCTAGGAAGGAATGGGGAGGAAATTTTACTTGTTGCTTATTATATGTCTGTATTACTTAATTTTTTTATAGAAATGTGTTATATATGTGTAATTACATTAAAACAAGCCGTCAAAACAATTATCTAAATCACCATGTGGTGAGCAGTCAGTCTAACCCTCGTTTTCTAGGTTTGGGCAATACTCTTTACTACATTTGCAAGTCTTTCTGGTAACCAGTGTGAGGCAGGAAAGGTGTGAGCCTTGATATTTACTAGCAAGTGCCCCTGTTTCCTCCATCCCCCCACGGGACTGTGCAGGAAAATAGGCTAGAATGAGACTTCGAAAAGCATGACATCTCAGACTGGAGTTGATCTTCCTGGCCACCAGGTGACGCTTGTGTGTCTCTGCAGGGAAAGAGATTTGAGTAACAATCTAGACAGTAATTTTTAGAAATTCAGGATATTTAACAAATCACCAGATTATCTCATGCAGAAATGGAGTATAGGTGTTTCTTGACACGTTTTTATAAACAGATCAGAAAATTTTACCTTGGTAAGAAATTCTGTTTTCTCCTCAATTAAGACGACATTCTGATTTCATTCTGAAGATCCTCATATCTAAATTCTAAAGTTATAGTTAAGATTGTAGGCATTAGGTTAACAATCAAAAAGTGCAGAGTGGGACTTCCCTGGTAGTGCAGTTGTTAAGAATCCACCTGCCAATGCAAGGGACATGGGTTAGAGCCCTGGTCCGGGAAGATCCCAAATGCCGTGGAGAAACTAAGCCCATGTACAACTATTGAGCCTGTGCTCTAGAGCCCGTTGGCCACAACTACTGAAGCCTGCCTGCCTAGAGCCCATGCTCCATAACAAGAGAAGCCACCGCAATGAGAAGCCCGCACACTGCAATGAAAAGTAGCCCCTGCTCACCACAACTAGAGAAAGCCCGTGCACAGCAATGAAGACCCACTGCAGCCAAAAATAAATAAATAAAAAATGTGCATGGTGTATGCATATTCACTTCACTCCAAATTGTAGGTTGACCCCATGCAGGTAAAAAGTCAGACATATCTCAGACTTTACCTCCCCTGCAGGATAACTGAAAAACATTTGATTCCTTCCTAACTCTGGGTTACATTGCAAAACAATATTCTATCAATTTAATACATCATAATGACACAAAATTCAGGGCCAACCAATTCTTGGCTTTTCATAGCACTTGAGAGTGATTCCAGCACACTTAGCCTCACACCCTTTTTTAACCTCCCTAATGTGTGTCTGTGTCTTAAGACACATACACAAATGTATGAATCATAATAGCAAAATAACTGGAAATAATTCACGTCTATCAACACTAGAACAAATTTAAAAATTGTGGTAAGCTCATAAAATGGAATACTATACAACAAGGAAAATGAATAAGATATAATATTGATTGAAATAAGACAAGCACAAAATATATATCATGTGATTCCATTTATATAAATTAAAAAACAGGCAGAATTAATCAGTGGTTTTAGAAGTCAAGGTAGTAGTTACATTTGGGGAGGAGGTGAGGGTAGTAATTTGGAAGGAGAATGGAGGGATTTCTGGGTACTAGTTGTGTTCTACTGCTTTACCCAGATATCTTCATTTTGTGATAGTTCATTAAAGCTGTACATTTATCCTTTGTACACTTCTCTTTCTGTTTTTATTTTATATTGGAGTATAGTTGATTTACAATGTTGTATTAGTTTCAGGCGTACAGCTAAGTGATTCATTTATACATATACATATATCCATTCTTTTTCAGATTCTTTTTCCATATAGGTTATTGCAGAGTATCAAATAGAGTTCCCTGTGCTGTACAGTAGGTCCTTGTTGATTGTCTTATTTTATACATAGTAGTGTGTATATATGTTAATCGCAAATTCCTAATTTATTCCTACCCACCTCCAACCTTTCCCCTTTGGTAACCATAAATTTGTTTTTGAAGTCTATGAGTCTGTTTCTGTTTTGTAAGTTCATTTGTATCTTTTTTTTTAGATTCCACATATAAGTGATGTCATGATATTTGTCTTTCTCCATCCATGTTGCTACAAATGGCATTATTTCATTCTTCTTTATGGCTGAGAAATATCCCATTGTATATATGTACCACATCTTCTTTATCCATTTCTCTGTTGATGGAAATTTAGGTTGCTTCCATGTCTTGGCTATCGTAAATAGTGCTGCAGTGGACACTTGGGTGCCTGTATCTTTTTAAAAAAATTTTTATTGGAATATAGTTGATTTACACTGTTGTGTTAGTTTCAGGTGTACAGCAAAGTGAATCAGTTACACATATACGTATATCCACTATTTTTTAGATTCTTTTCCCATATAGGCCATTACAGAGTATTGAGTAGAGTTCCCTGTGCTATACAGTATGTCCTTATTATTTACCTGTTTTATATATAGTAGTGTTTATATGTCAGTCTTAGTCTCCCAATTTATCCTTCTCCCCTTTTCCCCCGGTAACAATAAGTTTATTTTCTACATCTGTAACTTTATTTCTGTTTTGTAGATAAGTTCATTTGTACCCCCTTTTTTTTAGATTCCACATATAAGTGATATTGTGATATTTGTCTTTCTCTGACTTCACTCAGTATAACGATCTCTAGGTCCATCCATGTTGCTACAAATGGCATTATTTTGTTCTTTTTTATGGCTGAGTAATATTCCATTGTATATATGGACCACATTTTCTTTATCCATTCCTCTGTTGATGGATGTTTACGTTGCTTCCATGTCCTGGCTATTGTAAATAGTGCTGCAATGAACATTGGGGTGCATGTATCTTTTTGAATTCTGGTTTTCTCCGAATATATGCCCAGGAGTGGGATTGCTGGATCATATGGTAGCTCTATTTTTAGTTATTTTATGAACCTGCATACTGTTCTCCGTAGTGGCTGTATCAATTTACATTCCCACCAACAGTGTAGGAGGGTTCCCTTTTCTCCACACCCTCTCCAGCATTTATTGTTTGTAGATTTTTTGATGAGGCCGTTCTGACTGGTGTGAGGTGATACCTCATTGTAGTTTTAATTTGCATTTCTCTAATAATTATTGATGTTGAGCATCTTCTCATGTGCTTTTTCGTCATTTGCATGTCTTCTTTGGAGAAACGTCTATTGAGATCTGCCCAGTTTTTGACTGGGTCGTTTGTTTTTTTGATATTGAGCTGCATGAGCTGTTTGTATATTTTGGAGATTAATCCCTTGTCAGTTACTTCATTTGCAAATATTTTCTCCCACTCTAAGGGTTGTCTTTTCGTTTTGTTTATGGTTTTCTTTGCTGAGCAAAAGCTTTTAAGTTTAATTAGGTCCCATTTGTTTATTTTTATCTTCATTACTTGAGGAGGTGGATCCAAAAAGATACTGCTGAGATTTATGTCAAAGATTGTTCTTCCTGTGTTTTCTTCCAAGAGTTTTATAGTATCTGGACTTACATTTACGTCTTTAATCCATTTTGAGTTTATTTTTGTGTATGGTATTAGAGTATGTTCTAATTTCATTCTTTTACATGTAGCTGTCCAGTTTTCCCAGCACCACTTATTGAAGAGACTGTCTTTTCTCCATTGTGTAGTCTTGTCTCCTTTGTCATAGATTAATTGACCATAGGTGTGTGGTTTTATTTCTGGGCTTTCTATCCTGTTCCATTCATCTATATTTCTGTTTTAGCTCCAGTACCGTACTGTTTTGATTACTGTAGCTTTGTAGTATAATCTGAAGCCAGGGAATTGATTCCTCCAGCTCTGTTTTTCTTTCTCAGGATTGCTTTGGCTATTTGGGACCTTTTGTGTTTCCATACAGATTGTAAAAATGTTTTGTTTTAATTCTGTGAAAAATGCCATTGGCAATTTGATAGGAATTGCATTGACTCTGTAGATAGCTTTGGGTAGTATAGTCATTTTGATAATATTGATTCTTCCAGTCCAGTAACATGGTATATTTCTCCATCTGTTTGTCATCGTTTATTTCTTTCATCAGTGTCTTATAGTCTTCTGAGTACAGGTATTTTGCCTCCTTAGGTACGTTTATTCCCAGATATTTTATTCTTTTTGATGGGATGATAAATGTGATTGTTTCCTTAATTTCTCTTTCTGATCTTTTGTTCTTAGTGTATAGGAATGCAAGAGATTTCTGTGTATTAATTTTGTATCCTCCAGCTTTACTATAGCTCATCAATGAATTTGGTAGTTTTCTGGTAGCATCTTCAGGATTTTCTATGTATAGTATCATGTGACCTGCAAACAGAGACAGTTTTACTTCTTCTTTTCCAATTTGGATTCCTTTTTTTTCTTTTTCTTCTCTGATTGCCACGGCTAGGAGTTCCAAAACTATGTTGAATAAAAGTGGTGAGAGTGGACATCCTTGTCTCATTCCTGATCTTAGAGGAAATGCTTTCAGTTTTTCACAATTGAGAATGATGTTTGCAGTGGGTTTGTCGTATGTGGCCCTTATTATGTTGAGGTAGGTTCCCTCTGTGCCCACTTTCTGGAGAGTTTTTATCGTAAGTGTTGTTGAATTTTTTGAGAAGCTTTTTCTGCATCTTTCGAGATGATCATGTGGTTTTTGTCTTTTGTTGATGTGGTGTATCACACTGATTGATTTGTGGATATTGAAGAATCCTTGCATCCCTGGGACAAATCTCACTTGATCATGGTGTATGATCCTTTTAATGTATTGTTGGATTCGGTTTGCTTGTATTGTGTCCCAGCTGTCTGTCCCAGCTGATCTCTCTGCTGGTGAGGGAGGCTTTCCCCGGGTATGGGAGTCTCATCTGTTCTTCAGCTCCCCACCAGGGGTGCAGGTCCTGTCCCATGCTGCCCGGCTGTGTGGGGATTTTTCTTGTCCTTTTAGGTTTCTAAGGTCTTTTGCTAGTGTTCAGCAGGTGGTCTCTGAGAATTGTTCCATTTGTAGATGTAGTCTTTTTTTTTTTTTTTGCGGTACGCGGGCCTCTCACTGTTGTGGCCTCTCCCGTTGCGGAGCACAGGCTCTGGACGTGCAGGCTCAGCGGCCATGGCTCACGGGCCCAGCCGGTCTGCAGCATGTGGGATCCTCCCAGACCGGGGCACGAACCCACGTCTCCTGCATCGGCAGGCAGACTCTCAACCACTGCGCCACCAGGGAAGCCCTGTGGATGTATTCTTGATGTACTTGTGGGGAGAGGTGAACTCCATGTCCTCCTTTTCCACCATCTTGACTCTTCCCTTAAACATTTCTTGTATCTTCTCTGTCTGTGCCTCCATTCTTTTCCTGAGATCTTGGATTCTCTTTACTGTCATTACTCTGAATTCTTTTTCAGGCAGATTGCCTATCTCCACTTCATTTAGTTGTTCTTCTGGGTTTTTATCTTGTTCCTTCACCTGGAACAAGACAGCAGATACTTTTCTGCTGTCTCATTTTGTCTGACTTTCCGTGTTTGTGGTCTCCTTTTCACAGGGTGCAGGATCATACTTCCTCTTGCTTCTGGTGTCTGCCCCCTTGTGGGTGAGGTTGGTCCAGGGCCTTGTGCAGGCTTCCTAGTGAAAGGGACTGGTGCCTGCCCACTGGTGGGTGGAGCTGGGCCTGTCCCTCTGGTGGGCAGGACCATGTCAAGGCCTGTATTTAGAGGTGGCTGTGAGCTCAGGAAGACTTTAGGCAGCCTGTCTGCTGATGGGTGGGGCTGTTTTCTCTCCCTGCCCCTGCTGGTTGTTTGGCCTGAGGTGTCCCAGCACTGGAGTCTGCCGGCTGTTGGGTGAGGCCAGGTCTCGGTGCCAAAATGGTGACCTCTGGGAGACCTCACACTGATCAGTGTTCCCTAGGGCCTGTACCACCAGTGTCCTTGCCTCCACAGTGAGTCATAGCGAACCCTTACCTC
Organism: Aethalodelphis obliquidens; assembly: GCF_003676395.1. Taxonomy (NCBI): domain Eukaryota; kingdom Metazoa; phylum Chordata; class Mammalia; order Artiodactyla; family Delphinidae; genus Aethalodelphis; species Aethalodelphis obliquidens. The sequence continues at coordinate 21,203,902 of NW_020837969.1, read as the reverse complement.
CCCAGGAGAGTCTCCAAGACCCACATGTAGATCTAGCCCAGGCTTCTGTGGAGTCACTGTTTTGTGCTGGGTCCCAGTGCATGTGAAACCCTGTGTGTGCTCTGCAAGGGTGGAATCTGTTCCCCAGTCCCATGGCGCCCCTGCATTCAAGCCTCGCCGGCCTTCAAAGTCAAGTGCTCTGGGGGCTCCTTCTCCCAATGCCAGACCCTCAGTCTGGGGAGCCTGATGTTCGGCTCAGAACTCTCACTCCTGTGGGAGAACTTCTGCCATATAATTATTTTCCAGTCTGTGGGTCGCCCACCTGGTGGGTATGGGATTTGTTTATATTGTGAAAGTGCTGCTCCTACCATTTTGTTGTGGCTTCTTCTTTGTCTTTGGATGTGAATATCTTTTTTGGTAGGTTCCAGTCTTTTTTATCAATGTTTGTTCAGCAGTTAGTTGTGATTTTGGTGTTTTCGTGAGAGGAGGTGAGCTCAAGTCCTTCTGCTCCACCATCTTGTCCAGAATCCTGTACACTTTCCTATATGTGCGTTATACTTTGAATTTAAAAATCTAAAATACATAAATAATTTTTTCCTAATACCTATGAACCACCCAGAGATTTAAAATCAACAGGCATAAGATTTTAGTATTTATATGTTGTATACATAGTAAAAGTTCAACAAATAGCATATTGATTGATTTCATCTAATTAAAGCTATTTTGATACCAGACTGAATTTTTTTTCTGGCCATGGATATTTTGTTATAAACTTTTGAGTGCAGGAATAACATTGGTTAGGTCTAAAGTGAGGCAGCCTTTTGTGATCTGTCATGTAGGAAAAAATCTGGTTGAAATGAGTGTTTGATAAGGGATGCTTTCCATTGGATAAAGTCCTAGCTCTTTCTCGTGCCTTTGTGATTTGACACCCACCTACCACCTCAGCCTCATCTAGACCTACTTCTCCCCTTACCCACCTTCCTTCTGGCCACACCATAAGCAATACAAAATTCCCTGTGGTTCTCTGATCCCACGTTGATCAGTCTACCTGGACCACTGCCCACACCCATTTTTTTCGCCGGTCCAGTCCTAGTCTCTATCAATTCTCCATTTAGTTTTCATTCTTCATTTACTTCACAGTGGCCATATACTCCCCAGTCAGCACAGCCCACCCTGGAACACTGATCATACACATAACACATTTGCAGACGTATCTGTGTTTCCTACCAAACTGTAAGTGTAAAAGGAGTCGATACAAGTATTCCAAATACCTGTAACGGTTCTGGGCACATGGTAGATGCTAATAAGTATTGTTGGAACCAAAGATCTAACTGTGAAAATAGTACTGTCTCTCATTCTCCACACAGCAGGGAGCCACTGGGAGCATATGCCTCCCTTGCTTTAAACTCTCCAACAGCTTCCCAAACCAACTCACAGAAAATCCAGGGTCCTTACTGTGGCCTATAAAATATTATGTAATCTGGTCCCTGCCTAATACTCTGTCCTTTGCTTCTGCTATTCTCTTTAATCCCTAAACTCTGGCCTCATTGGCCTCCTTTTTCATACCTGCACACACCAATCTCATCTCCCCTTAGGGTTTTGTACTTACTCCTTCCTCTGCCTGCAGTGGCGCCCTCACAGTGTCATCCTGGCTGCTGCGGTGGCGGCCCTGAAGGGCCTTCAGGAATGCTGTGCAAGGGCATCCGGACCTGTCTGGTCCAGCAGCAGCAGGGAGGCGGCCCCGTCCTGGCACCGCTACCCACACGAAGCACGACCTCTCGTCTACTGCTCAGACGCTGGCTGGGCCGTGGGGGCCAAGGAGTCTGACTCTTAAGACTGAGCCAGCCGCTTCCCAGTGCAACGTTGCTAGAGGACCTCGTGACCAGGGGGAAGGAGGCCGAGATGGCGCAGCTGCTGGACCACGAGCCCCGGTAGCTCTCGCAGCCTGGACGGAGCAGGCAGGACTATGGACCCAAAGGCAGCTTTCAGAAACAGAAGCTAAGGACTGCTGGCTTCAGAGGCCCCCCCAGCTTCAGCCGGCCGGTGGTGCGGAGAACTGGCCTCTTCCCCATCTGGGAGGACTTCCGGCGCGTCTAGCAGTGGACGCTGGACCACTGCTACGAGTGGAGTTCAGCCGCAGACCCCACCGGGGACCACGCCTGGCGTGGGGAGGGCTGGTGAGCCTCCTTGTCCTAGCCCCATCCAGCTTCCCCGTGGCCTTGGTGGAAGGTGCAACGGCCCCAGTAGTTCTGTACTGGGCCAGCAGGTGGAGGCGGCTGTCCCCTAACCCCGTTGGTCTCTGCTGGGCACCCAAGAGCCGCACGGACCTGGACCCGGGGCGGCACGCCCTCTGCTGCGGTCCCATGGGGCCGCGTGTGCGCCACCTTCAGGGAGCCATGGGCGTGTCTGTCCAGGCCAGAGGCTTCAAGGACTAGAGTAGGATCCAGGAAGCCTGCAGATCTCCCTCCTTCCCTCAAAGGAAGCCCAGGTCTTCAGAGAAGACCGTTCAGTATCCTCAGACCCTGGGATGTGAGCCTTGCCTGAGAGCTGGTTGTGATGGACTGTGTGCCGGATCAGTCCCCTTTGACCTGCCCTGTGGCCACTCTGGACTATTTAATCTAGTCTCTCCCCCGCAGTGTAGTGTTTGAAGCTTATTGAGGGCACAGACCTTACTTATATTATTCCACAAAGTCCCTTGTCGCTGTGAGAGCACCTGGCACAAAGTAGGCTCTTGCTCACAGGAAACATCCTGACACATCCTGTGAACGGGTGCAGGAAGGAAGAAATTGACACATGTCCTTTGAAGTGTGACGGGACCCAGGACTTCACCCCCTCCTCTTTTTTTTTTTTTTTTTTTTTTGCGGTACGCGGGCCTCTCACTGTTGTGGCCTCTCCCGTTGCGGAGCACAGGCTCCGGACGCGCAGGCTCAGCGGCCATGGCTCACGGACCCAGCCGCTCCGTGGCATGTGGGATCTTCCCGGACCGGGGCACGAACCCGTGTCCCCTGCATCGGCAGGCGGACTCTCAACCACTGCGCCACCAGGGAAGCCCCCCTCCCCTCTTTTAGTATAAAAGAAGCCTGAGTTCTACCTCCGGGAAGATGGTTCTTTGGGATGCTAGTCTGCTGTCTTCTCAGCCTTCGGACTTTCCAGATAAAGTTGGTATTCCTTGCCCAACAACAGTAAAAAGTGCTGTCTCACTTAGATCTAGATTTTCTAACCATCTGACATTCTTAACCTTCATATATTGTCAACAATATGGTACAGAAGTAGCATAAGACTCTGTAAAATTAAGAATGAGAGTAACTTGACTTCATGAAATTTCTGTTTCCCCAGAGACCCCATTGATCTCTCAGTTTTAAAAATCAAACCAACTTAATAGTAACATGAAATCACTTGTTCATATTTATATCCAGATAGGCAGTCATTCTAGAGGTATTTATTGAGTAACTAGTACACATATGACGTGCTAGAATCATTCAGATGTGTTGGCTTGGGATGGGAGGAGGATTTAAAAAAATTTTTTATTGAAGTATAGTTGATTTACAGTGTTGTGTTAATTTCTGCTGTACAGCAAAGTGATTCAGTTATACATATATAGACATTTTTTTTAATATTCTTTTCTGTTATGGTTTATCATAGGATATTGAGTATAGTTCTCTGTGCTACACTGTAGGACCTTGTTGTTTATCCATGCTATATATAAAACCTTACATCTGCTAACCCCAACTTCCCACTCCATCCCTCCCCCAACCCCCTCCCCTTTCATAGCCCAACCACCAGTCTGTTCTCTGTGTCCATGATTCTGTTTTGTAGATAGGTTCGTTTGTGTCATATTTTAGATTCCACATAAGTGATATCATATGGTCTTTTTTTTTCTGACTGACTTCACTTAGTACGATAATTTCTAGTTTCATTCATGTTGCTGCAAATGGCATTATTTCATTCTTTTTTGTGGCTGAGTAGTATTCCATTGTATATATGTACCACATCTTCTTTATCCATTCATCTGTCGATGGACATTTAGGTTGTTTCCATGTCTTGGCTATTGTGAATAGTGCTGCTAAGAACATAGGGGTGCACGTATCTTTTGGGATTAGAGTTTTCTCTGGATATACACCCAGGAGTGGGATTGCTGGGTCATATGGTCGTTCTATTTTTGGTGTTCTCCATAGTGGCTGCACCAGCTTACATCCCCACCAACAGTGTCGTGTGCCCTTTTCTCCACATCGGGAGGATGATTTTCTTGTCTACAGTGTCTCATATTTGACAGTCTGAATGGGTTTGTGAATAGATGTTTCTGGAGTCAAGGCATAATTATTTTGAGTCTCATCTGTTGATTTGTCTTTCATTCCCTACCTTTCTTCATTATTGTCAACTTTACGTACAAATTTCCCAACTCCAGTTACTAGAATCAATTATATCTGAAAAAGGAAGTTTTCCACCAGTTTCAGACCCACTTCCACGTGGCCTTTGCGTCATAATCCTTGTCGTCAGCCTGAATTGAATGCTGTATTAGGTCCTGAGGTTGTGGTGTACCACACGCCGAGTGGCTTTAAACAGTAGGAACCTATTCTTTACATACAAAACCAGCAGAGCCATCTTCAAAGTTCATGCTGGAGTGGAGTGTCTCCAACGGAGGGGGGCCCATGATAAGAGAGAAACCCCCTTATTTACCGGCCAAGAAAGCACTGAAAAATTATAAACTGCCATGAGGCACAGGCAGCAGGAAAAGCATAAAACACCAACATAAAGAAAAAACCTCAGGCAAACTGTTGTGATTTTGTTAAATTAACATTTGTTAGGTAGAACCTTGGTATTGAGTCAAATGATGAGCCACAGTTTAACGAAGACTGAAAGGGAAATAGAGAAGATGATTATTCCTCAGAGGTCCTGGCGGAGGCCCGTGGCAGCCTCAAGCGGCCACATGGAGAGGTAAAGGCAGGATGCAGGCAGGGTGGGAGCAGCAGGACCTGGGGCGCCTGGCTTTATTAGGGTCCACAGGTGCAGTGCTTTGCGGGTCCCGGGTTAAGGCTGGATCAGTTAATTCAAACCATAAAGAGCAGGGTTTAAGTAAGCTCCAGGGGGCTCTCGTGCACAAGTGGAGAAAGCTAGGAGGCAGGAGAGACCGTTTATCAGCGGGGTGTTGGAGAAGTCACATCAGGAACCTGACTCTGAGGCTGCCATGGAGGGCACGCACCTGTGGGAGGGCTAGTGTCAGTTCAAGGCCCCCACTGGGCACTTGGCCGCACAAATTGATGCCCAGGCAGCAGTATTATGGAGTAATTTAGTGAACCCCTGAACACAAACCAATGCCCACCCTCCAAGATAGAGCAAAGAAAAATTACCTAAACTGAAACACGAAGAGCAAAGAAAGGGAAAATAGAGCATCAGAGAGCTATGAAAGAATATCAGATGGGCTAACATACATGTAATGGTAAAGAAGAAGAGAAAAAGAAAAATGTGTATTTGGAGATGCGTATGTGTGTATATGTGTATGTGTATCTGTGGCATAGTTTAATACATTTACAGTGAAATACCAAGTCAAAAACACTGAATAAATTCAACTATTATTTCATGCCGAGAGAGAACAGGGAAGTTATTTAAAAATTGGGGTGCCAGGGAAGAACCTAGATCACTTACCAAAGGAACAAAAGTCAGGTTTGCATTAGACTTTCAGCAGCAACATACATGTGTGTACGTGCCTAGTATGGGGTCTGGTACTTAAGAGGAGCTCAGTCGAACGCCACTGCTCCACACCAAGAGACCTGGTTATTGCACATCTGTTTTTACTTGCCACTTAACATCCTGTCTTGGGCTTGGACATTTGAGTACGAGAGGTAATTCCTAAGTCTGGTAATTCCTAAGTCTGTTCTAACTCCACCGATGTGGAAATGTTCTTGGAACTAAAGGTATGTTTTTCTTTCACTCCTTGGCTTGCACAAGGAGTTCTTACAGCCTTTCACCTTGCCATTTTGTTTTCTTTGCTGTCCTTGCTTAAATGTGTTCTAGCATGTTCGGCTGTTCAGCAGTGATCTGTTCTGTATGTTGCTACGTCGTCATTTCTCTAGCTTCATATTCAATTTGTTGATGATAAGAAAATTCTTTTCAGGAATCTCATATACACTCCTCCTTCCCTCCTTTCCTTTTTTGGAAGAGCTTGTTGACTCTCTTGACTAATTCCAGTAATACTGGTTTACAATTAAATCAAGTGGATTAAGATTTGAAAGTCACTGAGTACACAGCAACAAAGGCATTTCAAAGAATACAGAAGGTATTATAAGCATGGGGTATATAAGCATATGAGATTTTCCCAATTTCAATGTTATATACCATTGTTCTGTTGTGGGTTTTTTTGTTTTAATTTGGGTCTCTGTGACTTGAAACATGGGGGATAAGAAGATGCCACAGTATGAGCTTGGGTTGAAGATTATGAACATTTTAATGATCCTTGATACATAACTGCAATATTAAAGGTTGTTAGCAATTTACACTGCTCCCAAAAATATAGGGCTGAGCCCAGTTTGGCCATCTCACCATCTTGGTGAGGTGCTTAAAAATAAGTCCTAATGTTATCGCTGTAAAATGCATCCCTCCCCCAAGTGTAAAGCCTACTAAGTCAGGGAGTCACGCCAGTCACTTCCAGACCCTTCACATATCGACCTTCTTAGATGCCTTAGAACTTGGGTGGTGGTAAGGTTGAGCCAGACTGCCTGGCTTCGGTCAGTTCCACCACACATTAGCTGTGTAATCCTTTGACAAATTACTTAACTCCTTAGTGTTCCCATTTCCTCATCCTTACAAGGACACTACCTACTTCACAGGACTTTTCTGAGGATTAAATGTGCGTGTTTACCACATTTTGAACGAAGTCTGTAGGCTTTTCAATATCCTACTGTGACCTGCCCCCGCCCAAAGAAAAAAAAAAGTCCTTAAGGATACTTCTAAATTTTGGTGAACAGCCAAAGGCTATTTGGAGGCAGGTCTGTAAGAGAGCTCATTTATTAAGCCACGTCATAATGTCCTATCTATAAAAAATGTTGGCATTTAAGTGCTGGCTTAGGAAGAAAATTCATCTCATTGAGCCAGTCATTTCCCTGTGGATCGATGAGCCAGACAGTTGAGATATTGCTGTTTTGTCTGTCCTTGGTCATCTAAGTTTGCCTTATTGTCCTATTTAAATGGATCAACTTGGTACCTAAGAAAGCACCTAAATTATTTTATTACTCTTGAGCTAATTACGTGCATTATTTGTTTTTTCCCTAAAGAATCTTCTCTCAGATGAACGTTAAAACTTTGAATCTCTCCTCCACGTCTCGATATTTCCCTCCTACTCTGCCTCTACTGATTTCTGCGTTGTGTTCTGGAAAGGACCCCAACTCAACGCTCTGCCTCATTCCTTCATCCTTTGTCTGAATTCATTCTTCTGTTTAACTCGTCTGCTTAGTTTATTTTATGTATTTATTTATTTTTGCTTAGTTTATTTTTATGATTCATTCATTGACTCCAAAAACTTTTATTGAATGTTTCTGTGGTGCCAGGGACTGTCTGAGGAACATATTTTAGATCTCCAGATAATTTTTGGAATTGCACGTCCTCAAATCGAAGGGCACTGGATTTGTTGTATTGTTTAGAATGTTTTTCCTCAAATGTGTAGGAGTTGACTGTCTCCTCATCTTTGTCACGTGGGAGCTCTGTTCCTTCCTGTGGGTGCTGGTGTGGTTCTGGGTGGCCTGCCTCTGCTGACTGGTGAACGCTGGAACGCCTGCCGTGTGAGCGAAGTCAGCAGCCTACTGTCTGTGCGTGAGGGCCCTCCATCCCACGTGGCTAATGAAGGTTTCATGGTCTCTGGCCCAACGCCCTCATTTGGTGCTTTGGCCCGAGAACAGCTGCTGTTGCTGCCTGCTGCCCTGGCCAAGTGGGGAGAGGCCAAATGATCCAGCCGTGTCAAATACAGCCTCCCCAGGGAACCTGCCCAAGTTTTACAAGACCCTCTACCAGTCTGGGGCTCCCCTGCAGTCCTCCATTTCTGTAAAGCTATGCTCTCCTCTGGTCTTCTATATTAGATCCCGTTTCCATATCTCAAAAATTCCTCAAAAAGCATTGACTTTAGTTTTGCAATGCCATTAGATTTCATTTTCTTTACTGTCATTGTTTTGAACTTGGGGAGGAAGGTAAGACAAGGTATTTGCTCAGTCTAACCATCTTTATTCAACTTCCCTTCTTAACTGGCATTTATTTCATCAACCCTGTTCAGTGGTCACCCTGTGTCTTGGAGATTGAATCTGTCTAAACTGCTGGACACTGATCTTGATACTCAGGAGAGGGTTTATGTATTTAATTCAAATATCCCCCATACATGCTATAAGCAAAGCACAAGGAAAGTGCTACGGATTCAGGGTTTTAGCTGAGTGAAGGCATTCAAGTTGATCTTGAGAAACAGGAAGAACTGGACATGTAGAGACAGGTGTATAAGAAAAGAAGATCAACCACCAGCCACCTTGGCTTGAAATATGGAATTCACGACAGAACTTAGTCACTTCAAGTGTTAAGGGAAAAAAAAAGTCAGATTCTTCCCCCTCCTTCTTTTTCTGATAATCTGGATGGAAAGTGCAGTAGGAAAAAGATTTCCAGAGATTAAAAAGAAAAAAAATCTATAGACAGAATAACTATCAGAGATCATTTACCACAAAACTAGGGTCAAATGATAAAACCCATGAATTTCCATTAGTGTGTGTGTGTATATATAGAGAGACCATTTAATGCTGCTTTGTGCGTGTGTATGTGTGGACACACGCAAGTACATACCACAGATGTCGATTCAGCACCAGGTAACTCCTGCTGCCGTCTGATACATATTTTGAGAACTATACAGAACTGTATAGGTAAACTCTTCATTTATACCACCCAGACACTATTTAAGCTATTTAACAGGCACTTGATAGTTTTTTATTACAAGAAAGTTCAATCTAACACTGCAGAAACTATTGATAAGGTACTTTTGGGGAATGGCCCATTCTTTGTAGAACTATTCACGATTCATGACTAGCATAATTGTGAGGGCAAATGGTGGCTCTCTATCTAGGCAGTGATTTCTGCCTTTTTAATTAAAACATTCAATATTAAATCCTAGCTGGGAAATCAGGGACTGAAAGAATCGAGGCTGTTTAGCCAAGAGGTGTCCCCAATGGGGGTAACTAAGAGCCTTATCTTTATCCTAAAAGGGACATGGATTTTTCAGAGGTTGAAAAATGTGCCTTAGAGCAGGGGTCCCAAAGTTTTGGGCCCCAGGGACCAGTTTCGTGGATGACACTTTTTCCACGGACTGGGGTGGGGTGGGGGGTAGTTCAGGCGGTAACGCGAGTGATGGGGAGCGGCAGATGCAGCTTTGCTCGCCTGCAGCTCACCTCCTGCTGTGCGGCCCAGTCCCTAACAGGCCACGGACTGGTACCAGTCCGGGGGTTGGGGGACCCCTGCTTTAGAGGATGGTTCTAGGCCTAAACTTTCCTTAAGACACTTCATTGTTTGGTCAAAAGATGACCAAAAAAAAAAAAAAGTATTTTGAAAGCTATAGCTTACATCTCACAGCACAAAACAGTAGGCAAAACTCATCTGTTCTCTACTCTGTGTAGCTTGATTCCTCCGCTGATCTTTTTTTGACATTAACCTAACCATTAAGGAAAAAAAGTATTATGAATTTAGCTTTTATTCAAAATTAAATAAGCAAAAGCAAAATTTTTAAGAAACTTTTACAAATTACTTACATAAAAGAAAGTTAAGAGGGACAGTCACAAGTCTGCAACAAATAATTACAAAAGTATCTAGGGCAGCATGAATACAGACCATGTCACAGCATGGTGATCTAACTGTGATATGAATAAGGCATAACTAACATTTGCACCAAGACGAGAATTAAAAAAAAAAACCAACATACTTTAAAAGCTTAGTTCTACATTAAGCTTCTTCTCTTCCCTTAGATCCTTAATGGGTTTATACTATGTAATTTTTTTAAACAAACATATGTCAAACTATAAATTACATAGATGGGCAGTTAATGTGAAAAGCCCCCCTAAAATGTACAAACTAACTGGTACTGAACTGAGTTCTCCATTTACCTTTATGTACAGTTAAGTGTAAACCATATTTTCACAGTTTTAAGTGTTTTATGAATAGATGCACAGTACCAAGTCAGGTTTGCAATTGTTCCTGAAAACTGGCTCTAGGTTCTGCATCCGATGCCTGTTGGCTATTGGGATGCAAGTATTTACATAAATAAGAAACTGTGTCCTAGTCAATGGTCAAGACAGTTCAGCAAGAGCGGTATTTCCGACAAAAAGTGATACTCAATACCATAGCTTACGTACTTGTGCAAATTAAGCATCAGGACAGAGAAATCTGAGGCAAATTCAATTTGCAAAAACTTGTATCGCTACTGTTGTAAACTTGGGCAATAAATGACCCTCGGCAAGTTCTGCTCTCTATGGCTTTTTTTTTTTTCTTTTAAAATTTTAAAGCCAGAGAAAATGCACCCATACTACCCACACGGGCGCGCATGTGCGCGCACGCACACACACACACACGCACGCACGCACGCACCCACACACAGAGTTCTCATTTCATTTAGAGTATGGTACATAGTGCAACTTCATCACAATGTAGAGGTTTAACACACATTTAGTGTGTGTTTTTCTGTGCAAGTTCTTAGTGGTCTAAATCCTAGTTGAAGGTATCTGTTTGCAGAACCACATGATTCAGGAGGTTGAAGGAAAAAGAAAAAAAAAAAAGAACAGTTTCATTACATTTCTCAAACCAGCACTGGATGTGCAAAGGCAGCGGACAATCTGGCCATCACCACAGCCAGATTAGGGTAATTTTAGAGGAAGATCCAAGCAGTTGGTTACTTAGATTGGTCTCTAGAAAAATAAGTCAGTATATGCTGTATCTTTGTCAACCGTTCTTTCAAAGACTTCATTGACAAAACGGACAGCTGATAGCGGGGGTCGACGGGAAGGACGGCAAGAAGCCACCAACACCAGGCGGGTCCATTAGGGATTGCCTAAAAAGAATCCACATTATATAGTGTTAATAAAACAAATATTTATGTAATTACAGCAGTAAAAAACCACCACCAAGCTAATCTGTATTGAGCACTTTATGGTGTCAGATTCTTTTTCTAACTTAAAAAAATTTTAATTGAAGTATAGTTGACTTACAATACTGTTGGTTTCAGGCGTGCAACAATGATTTAGTATTTTTATAGATTATCCTCCATATAAAGTTATTATAAAATGTTGACTATATTCCCTGTGCTGCACTTTACATCCTTGTAACTTACCTATTTTATACCTAGTAGTTTGTACCTCTTAATCCCCTTTACCCCTCCTCCTCCTTCACTTCCCTCTGGTAACTACCATTTGTTTTCTGTATCTGTGAGTCTGTTTTGGTTTTGTTATGTTTGTTCATTTGTTTTATTTTTTTATACTCCACATAGAAGTGAAAACATACAGTATTTGTCTTTCTGACTTATTTCACTTAGTATGATAATCTCCAGGTCCATCCATGTTGTCAAAAATGGCAAAATTTCATTCTTTTTTACGGCTGAGTAACATTCCATTGTCGATACACACACACATCTTTATTCATTCTTCTGTTGATGGGCTTAGGTTGTTTCCGTATCTTGGCAATTGCAAATAATGCTGCTGTGAACACTGGGTGCATGTATCTTTTCAAATTAGTGTTTTCATTTTCCTTGGATATATACTCAGGAGTAGCATTGCTGGATCTCATGGTAGTACAATTTTTAATTTTTTTGAGGAACCTCCATACTGTTTTCCACAGTGGCTGCACCAATTTACATTCCCACCAACAGTGCATGAGTGTTTCCTTTTCTCTCCACATCCTCACTAATACTTGTCTTCCTGACAGTATCCATTCTGAGAGGTATGAGGTGATATCACAACATCACTAATCATCAGGGAAAGCAAATCAAAACCACAGTGAGCTATCATCTCACACCTGTCAGAATGGCTGTCTCAAATCCTTTATCAATCATGTAAGGAGGGCACTATTATGCCCATATAAAATGGGGAAACTGAAGCTTCATTAAATATAATGCAAATTGTTCAAGATATCTCAGCTCCTACGTGGCAGAGCCAAGGTTCAAATAATCCAGACCTGCCTCATAGCCAGCACTCTTTCCTCTTCACTGACCTAAACAGGTATCTCAATCTCAGGCTACTGGCTTCTGGGGCTGGACAGTTCTGTGTTATGGGGACTGTCCTGTGCATTGTAGCATGTTTAGCACATCTCTGACCTCTGTCTACTAGCTGCCAGCAGCACCTCCCCCAGTTCTGATGGTCAAAATCGTCTCCAGATATTGCCAAATGTCCCACAGGGGCAAAACTGTCCCAAGTTGAGAACTGCTTTCTTAAAATATATATTTAAAACACTAAGGGACCTCCCTGGTGGTCCAGTGGTTAAGGTTCTGCGCTTCCAATGCAGGGGGCATGGGTTCGATCCCTGGTCGGGTAACTAAGATCCCACATGCCACACTGCATGGCCAAAAAAAAATAAATAAAATATTAAGACAAGTTAAGTGATATTTTTAAATGTCTTCAAAGAATTGTGGAATCCTAGGAAGGATATAAGAAAAGTCTCAGCTTCCAGTTTCATTTGAGAAATAAACATATCTCCAGCAAAGAACTTCATCTGATGTTGCAAGGGCTGACTACTGGCTATGGAATGAATTAGGAATTTATATACAAGAATGTTTAAGCCACCTTTACTACACACTGAATTGCTTTTTACTGAACCTAAAACATGAAGTTTCAGAATGACAAAAGGAGCTGTGACATGAGTTGATATCAACAAGCTCCTCCTAGAATCAAACTGGACTTATCTGTGTCCTGCCTGTTGTCAACTCGGCATCACTGCCACCTTCCGTAGAGACATCAGAAACTACATTTCCCAGGATCCCCTCCCCCCATGTGAGGGGGTGGTTCCAGGTTAAACATGACCAATGAGAGGCACTCTTTCAAGATTTGGAAGTTGGGAGAGGAAGCCATTGTTCTCTGGAGGCTGTTGCCAAGTGTGGGCAGATGTGAGATTTGCAGAAGCTTTCCAGAGCATTCGTGAAAACCACCTGCTCCACTACTGCAAACTGAGATACTGGTGGGGACTGCCCTGGGATTCCTAAGGATGACAGCAGCTTCCCCTCAAGTCCTGAGCCCGTGCTCCACTGTGTCAGGAAGAGAGTCCCTGAGCTCCGCTGACGATGGCCTGATCTGATCCTCCCTCCTCCAGCTCTCCCAATGGGGGTGTCAACTTTAATTCCGACAATAAACCCTTCACTCCTGGGATATATAGAGTGGCTGCTTTTGTTTTCCTGACTGAATCCTGACTCATACAGTATGACTAACTGAAAGCAGTGGAAGAGGACTGCATAATAAAAGTGAGGGTGGTGGAGGTGATTGGAAAGTAATGTTGAAATTTTCTACAAGTTGGTTTGTTAACATTTAAAATGTACTTATTCAAGTCTGTGCTCATCAAAAGCTGTTTCTATCAAGTTCAATCAGATTCAGGTAGCCAGGGTAAAACAAACACGTGGCAACTGATATATGCTGGACACAGAATGAGAACTCAGTTTGGAGATGATGTGATGTTGAAATTTCAAGTTCAGCTGAAGGATTCAATTGAGATTCAGACAGATGTAGGCCGACCTTTGAAAACTGGAATGAGAGACAGTGTCCATCACAGGGGCCCTCTGTCCATCTGATATTCATTTACAGCCATTCCTTTATGTCATCTATTCCCATCTAACCACAAACACTGTATCCAACTCAATTCAACAATGCTTATGCCTAATGCTTTGGTGGGTCTTTTTCCAGATTTTCCAGGATAGGAACTCTTCTTTATGCCTCTTGCAGTGCTCTGCTTGACCAGAAAGCACCTGCTGTATGCTAATTAGATTAAACTTAAATGTAAACCCTAAATTCCAGATCAAGACCATAAGAACGATAGTTTCATGAGGAGTGAAATATAAAACATGAAGAGATAAAAATGAATTAAAGTGGCAGGGTGAAAAGCTGGGGATAACAGAAAAGGTGACAAGATTTTTTAAAAGTATAGAAAATGATACATCTCTCAACTCTCAAAGAATAACAGCAAAGCCAAAGAGGCTCCAAGACGTAGCTGTCTTATAGGCACAATTTACTAGATGGTACCATGTCCCCTTTTTTTAATTGAAGTATAGTTGATTTACAATGTTGTGTTGTGTTAATTTCTGCTGTAAAGCAAAGTGACTCAATTATACACATATATACATTCTTTTTTTATATTCTTCTCCATTATGGTTTATCCCAAGAGATTGGATATAGTTCCCTGTGCTATACGGTAGGACCTTGTTGTTTATCAATTCTAAATGTAATAGTTTGCATCTACCAACCCCAAACTCCCAGTCCATCCCTCTCCCTCCCCACCTCCCCCTTGGCAACAATGAGTCTGTTCTCTGCTAGTCCATTTCTGTTTTGTAGATAGGTTCAGGTTCATGATAGGTTCATTTGTGCCATATTTTAGATTCCACATATAAGTGATATCATACAGTATTTATCTTTCTCTTTCTGATTTACTTCATTTAGTATGATAATCTCTAGTTGCATTCATGTTGCTGCAAATAGCATTATTTTGTCCTGGCTGAGTAGTATTTCATTGTATATATATATGTACACACATTTTTTATCCATTCTTCTATCGATGGACATTTAGGTTGTTTCCATGTCTTGTGACGTGTGCTATTGTGAATAGTGCTGCTATGAACACAGGGGTGCATGTATCTTTTTGAATTATAGTTTTGTCTGGATATGTGCCCAGGAGTGGGATTGCTGGATCATATGGCAACTCTACTTTTAGCTTTTTGAGGAACCTCCGTACTGTTTTCCATAGTGGCCACACCAACTTACATTCTCACCTTCAGTGTAGGAGAGTTCCCTTTTCTCCACACCCTCTCTAGCATTTGTTATCTGGGGGCTTTTATTTTTATTTTTTTTTAACATCTTTATTGGGGTACAATTGCTTTACAATGGTGTGTTAGTTTCTGCTTTATAACAAAGTGAATCAGTTATACATATACATATGTTCCCATATCTCTTCCCTCTTGCGTCTCCCTCCCTTTTTTTTAAAAAAAAAAAAAAACATTATTTATTTGGCTGCATGGGGTCTTAGTTGCGGCATGTGGGACCTTCACTGCGGCATGTGGGATCTTTCATTGTGGTGCGTGGGCTTCTCTCTAGTTATGGCGTGCGGGTTCAGGACTTGTGGTGCACGGGCTCAGCAGTTGCAGCACACAGGCTCTCTAGTTGTGGGGCGTGGGCTCTAGAGCACATGGGCTTAGTTGCCCCGTGGCATGTGGGATTTTAGTTCCCCTACAAGGGATCGAACCTGTGTGTCCCCTGCATTGGAAAGCAGATTCTTAACCACTGGCAGAGCAGAGCCCTGTGGCCTTTATAATAGTGGCCATTCTGACCTGTGTGAGGTAGTACCCCGTTGTAGTTTTGATTTGCATTTTCCTGTTAGCTATGTTGAACATCTTTTCATGTGCCTATTAGTCATCTGTATTTCTTCTTTGGAGAAATGTTTATTTAGGTCTTCTGCCCATTTTTTGATTGGGTTGTTTTTTTGTTATTGAGTTGTATGAGCTGCTTACATATTTTGGAAGTTAGCCTGTGTCAGTCACATCATTTGCAAATATTTTCTCTAATTCTGTAGTTTGTCTTTTCGTTTTGTTTATGGTTTCCTTTGCTGTGCAAAAGCTTGTAAGTTTGATTAGGTCCTGTTTATTTTTGCTTTTGTTTCTATTGCCTTGAGAGGCTGACCTAAGAAAACACTGGTACAAATTGTGTTAGGGAATGTTTTGCCTATGCTCTTTTAGGAGTTTTATGGTGTTGTCTTAAGTCTTTAAGCCATTTTCAGTTTATTTTTGTGCACACTGTGAGGGTGTGTTCTGACTTCACTGATTTACACACAGCTGTACAACTTTCCCAGCATCCCTTGCTGAAGAGACTATCTTTTTCCCATTTTATATTCTTGCCTCCTTTATTGAAGATGAATTGACTGTAGGTGTATGGGTTTATTTCTTTATTCTGTTCCATTGATCTGTATGTCTGTTTCTGTACCAATACCACACTGTTTTGATGACTGTAGCTTTGTAGTATTGTCTAAAGTCTGGGAGAGTTATGCCTCCTGCTTTGTTTTTTTTCCTCAGGATTGCTCTGGCAATTCTGAGTCTTTTATGGTTCTATATAAATTTTTGGATTATTCTAGTTCTGTGAAAAATTTCATGGGTGATTTGATAGGGATCACATTAAATCTGTAGATTGCTTTAGGTAATATTGCCATTTTAACAATATTAATCCTTCCAATCCAAGAGTATGGGATATCTTTCCATTTCTTTGAATTCTCTTTAGTCCTTTATTTTTTGGTGCAATTTTAAAAGGTATTGATTTTTACATTCCCTTTCTGATATTTCATTGTTAGTGTAAAGAAATGTAACCGAGTTCTGCATGTTAATCGTGTATCCTGCTACTTTGCTGAATTCATTTATTTGATCTAGTAACTTTTGTGTGGAGTCTTTAGGGTTTTTTATATATAGTATCATGTCATCTGCATAGAGTGACTATTTTACCTCTTCCTTTCCAATTTGGATACCTTTTATTTCTTGTCTGATTGCTGTGGCTAGGACTTCCAATACTATGTTGAATAGAAGAGGTGAGAGCAGGCATCCTTGTCTTGTTCCAGATTTTAGCAGGAAGGCTTTCAGCTTTTCACCATTTAGTATTATACTGGCTGTGGGTTTGTCATAAATAGCTTTTATTATATGGAGATATGTTCCCTCTATACCCACTTTGGTAAGAGTTTTTATCATGAATGGATGGTGAATATTGTCAAATGCTTTTCTGCATCTATTGAGATGATCATGTGGTTTTTGTCTTTTCTTGATGTGGTGTATCACATTGATTTGCATATGTTGAACCATCCTTGTGAACTTGGGATGACTCCCCCTTGGTTGTGGTGTATGATCTTTTTTATGTGTTGCTGGATTCAGTTTGCTTTTTTTTTTTTTTTTTTTTTTTTTTTTTGCGGTATGCGTGCCTCTCACTGTTGTGGCCTCTCCCGTTGTGGAGCACAGGCTCCGGACACGCAGGCTCAGCGGCCATGGCTCACGGGCCCAGCCGCTCCGCGGCATGTGGGATCTTCCCAGACCGGGGAACGAACCCGTGTCCCCTGCATCGGCAGGCAGACTCTCAACCACTGTGCCACCAGGGAAGCCCAGTTTGCTAATATTTTGTTGAGAATTTTTGCATCTATATTCATCAAAGATATAGGCCTGTAATTTTTTTTTTGGTTGTGTCTTTATCTGGTTTGGTATCAGGGTGACAGTGGCTTCACAGAATGTCCTTGGGAGTATTCCCCCCTCCTCAGTCTTTGGAAGAGTTTGAGAATTGGTATAAGTTCTTCTTTGGATGTTTGGTAGAATTCACCTGTGAAGCCATCTGGCCCTGGACTTTTCTTTGTAGGGAGTTTCTTTGTCTGTTTGTTTGGTTTTTTTAAATTACAGATTCTATTTCACTTCTGGTGATCAGTCTGTTCAAATTATCTATTTCTTCTTGATTCAGTTTTGGTGAGTTGTATGTAGAAACTTGTCCATTTCATCTAGGTTGTCAAATTTGTCAAAGTTGTTGGCATATTGGTTGAGATTTCTTTTTCATTTCTTATCTTATTTGGGTTCTCTTTTCTTGGTGAGCCTGGCCAGAGGTTTGAAAATCTTGTTTATCCTTTCAAAGAACCAGCTATTGGTTTTATTTTTTTTCTATATTTTTTAACCTCTATTTTATTTCCTCCCTGATCTTTATTATTTCCTTCCTTCTGCTGGCTTTAGGTTTTGTTCTCCTAATTCTTTTAGGTGATAGGTTGTTCATTTGAGATTTTTCTTGTTTTTTGAGGAAGGCCTGTATTGCTGTTAACTTTGTTCTAAGAACTGCTTTTGCTGCATCCCATAGATTTTGTATGGCTGTGTTTTCATTGTCTCAAGGTATTTTTAAATTTAATTTTTGATTTCCTTGTTGACCCATTGGTTTTTTTAGTAGCATGTTGTTTAGCAGTCTCCATGTAATTGTTTCTCATTTCTTTTCCTGTGGTTGATTTCTAGTTTCATGCTGTTGTGGTCAGAGAAAATGCTTGAAATAATTTCTATACTCTTAAATTTTTTAAGGTTAGTTTTGTGCTCTAGTATGTGCACTTGAAAAGAATGTGTATTCCGGGTTTTTTTGGATATAACGTCCTGAAAATATCAATTAAGTCTCACTGTTGTATCATTTAGGATCTCTGTGCCTTATTGATTTTGTCTAGAAGATGTGTCCATGTATTGTGAGTGGGGTGTTAAAAGTCTCCTACTATTATTGTATTCCTATCAATTTCTCCCTTTATCTGTAGTATTTGCTTTATGTATTTAGGTGCACATATGCTGACGAGCGCATAATCCTTTTCTTATATTGATCCTTTTATCATTATATAGTGTCCTTCTTTGCCTTTTTTTATGGTCTTCGTTTCAAAGTCTATTTTGTCTGATACGAGTATTGCAACTGCTGCTTTCTTGTCATTTCCATTTGTATGAAATACCTTTTTTTCCATCCCCTCACTTTCAGTCTATGTGTGTCCTTTGCCCTAAGGTGGCTCTCTTGTAGGCAGCATATTATAGACTCTTGTTTTTTAATCTAATCTGAAACTCTGTCTTTTGATCGGAACATTCAGTCTATTGACATTTAAGGTAATTACTGATACATGTGTATTTATTGCCATTTTAAACCTTGCTTTCCAGTTGATTCTTTGATCCTTTTTTTTCTTTTTGTGGTTTGATGATTTCATTTTATGCTTGTGTTCTCTTTTTGGGTTTTGTGAATCTATTGTATGCTTTTGATATGTGGTTGCCCTGTTTTTCAAGTATGTTAACCCCTTCCTATATGTGCTTGCTTTAGACTGATAGTCATGTAGGCTCAAACACATTCTTAAAGAATCTACATTTTCTTACTTTCCTTCTCTACATTTTATGGGTTTTTTTTTTTTCCGCGGTATGCGGGCCTCTCACTGTTGTGGCCTCTCCCGTTGTGGAGCACAGGCTCCGGACGCACAGGCTCAGCGGCCATGGCTCATGGGCCCAGCTGCTCCGCGGCATGTGGGATCTTCCCGGACCGGGGCACGAACCTGTGTCCCCTGCATCGACAGGTGGACTCTCAACCACTGCGCCACCAGGGAAGCCCCATTTTATGGTTTTGATGTCCTTTTTTACATCTTAACGTTTATCCTTTTGCTATTCCTTGTGTCTATTGTTGCTTTCACTAATAGGGTTTTTAAATTTTCTTTTTGATGTGTATACTGGCTAGTTTATTTACTTTCCAATTGTGATTTCCTCCTTCCTATATCTTCTTGCTGCTTTTTTATTTAGAGAAGACATTTCAATATTTTTTTAAGATAAGTTTAGTATTGCTGTATTCTTTTAGTTTTTGCTTGTCTGAGAAATTCTTTCTCTCTCCTTCTATCCTAACTGATAATCTTGCTGGGTAGAGTACCCTAGGTTGCAGGTTTTCCCCTTTCAGGACTCTGAATATATCCTGACGCTCACTTCTGGCCTGCAGTGTTTCTGTAGAGCAATCAGCTGATAGCATTATGGGAGTTGCCTTGTAATTAACCCTGTTTTTCTCTTGCTGCCTTCAGAAGCCTCTCTTTAACTTATGCCATTTTAATTATAATATGTCTTGGTGTGGGTCTGTTTGGGTTCCTCTTGTTTGGGACCCCCTCTGTGCTTCCTGTAGCTAGACATGTTTCCTTCTTTAGGTTTGGGAAGTTTTCAGACATAATTTCTTCAAATACATTTTCCATCCCTTTTTCTCTTTCTTCCCCCTCTGGAATCCCTACTATGCATAGATTGGCCAGCTTTATATTATCCCACAGGTCTCTTACATTGCTTTCTTGTTTTTTTCATTTGGCTTCCTGTCTGCTGTTTTGATTGGGTAATTTCCATTATTCTATATTGCAGATCACTTATTCTTTCCTCATTATTCATTCTGCTATCATTGCCTTTAGCTCAGCTTTCATCTCTGCAAATGAATTTTTTAATTTTTCTTGGCTCTTCCTTCTAGTTTCTTTTAACAGTAATCTGCATTTCTGTTGATAGCCTTTCTTAATTCCTTCAGTATTTTCATTACCTCCCTTTTTGAACTCGGTATCTATTATTAGACTGAAGAGGTCTGTTTCATTGCTCTTGGTCTTTTAACTGGGAGTGGTCTCTGTGTCTTCACTTTACTTGTCTCTTACTGTGTCAGTTTAGGAGAAGCAATTATGTACTGTGGTCTTGGCGGGCTGTTATATGCGGGAGCATCCCTACGTAGCTTGCATCAGTTTAGGAGAAACAAACAATTACGTACTGTGGTCTTGGCAGGCTGTTACACGCGGGAGCGTCCCTACGTAGCTTGCGTCAGTTTAGGAGGAGCAATTACGTACTGTGGTCTTGGCGGGCTGTTACACGCGGGAGCGTCCCTACGTAGTTTGCGTCAGTTTAGGAGGAGCAATTACGTACTGTGGTATTGGCGGGCTGTTACACGCGGGAGCGTCCCTACGTAGCTTGCGTGGGTTTAACAGTTTTTTGGCGTGAGGGCTGTTCTTGGTTTGGATGCCTGTTGCCCCTTTCCTCGGCGTGTGCTGGCCGTTGTCCCCTGGATTGGGGTGTGCGGTGCGTGGCTTCTGTACGCTGCCAGGGAGGAGGGGGCAGCAGTTGGCACGTGGTTGTGGGACCCTCAGCAGTGGTCTGCACCTGCCTCTGGAGTCCGAGATGGCAGCTGCAGCTTGCACCCGCCCCTGGAGCTCAGGCAGGCAGTGCCCCGTTGCCTGAGAGTGCGTGCTCGTAGACGGAAGCTCCTACGGCAGTCCCGACCCTCTCCTTGCACACCCCGAACAATGGCACCTTGCCTCTCTGGCAGTCCCAGGTTTCTTCCTGTATTCCCTCGGTCGTGGGGCCCTACACCCTAGCCCCCTCAGGCTGTCTCCACACAGCCAACCACAGCCCTCTCCCCAGCGTCTGACCTCTGAAGCCTGAGCCTCGCCCCCTCCTGCCCCAGCGGACAAGTGTCTCAGGTTGGTGAGTGCTTGGTGGCACCGACCATCTGTGCAGGTCTCTCTCTGCTTTGCCCTCTGCAAACTGGTTGTTGTGCTCTTCTCCGTGTCTCTGAAGCTCTCCCTCTGTCCCAGCTGATCTCCCCACCAGTGAGGGGACTTCCCAGTGTCCGGAAACCTTTCCTCTTTCAAAGTTCCCTCCCGGGGGCGCAGGTCCCATCCCAATTCCTTTCTCTTTTTTTCTTTTCTCCTACCCAGTTTTGTGTAGATTTTTTGTGTAGATTTTCTTGCCCTTTTGGAAGTCTGAGGTCTTCTGCCAGCATCCAGTAGATGTTCTGTGATAATCGTTCCACATGTAGATGTAACTGTGATGTATTTGTGGGAGAAGGTGAGCTCCACGTCCTACTCCTCTGCCATCTTGATCCTATCTCCCATGTCCCATTTTTAATTCCTTATCCCTCCTTCTGGAAAATCCTCAGCTGGGGGCTTTCTCCTCCTGCACTTGCTCCTATATGCATCTCAGCTGACACTGTTTCCATCCTCTTCCTATATAAGATGCAGTGGATACCCCTGTGCTAGAGAATATGGTCACAAATCTAAAGACAGGACAAAGGAGATGTGCAAAACTAAAGATGAAGAAACTTAAAAAATCTACCAATTTCGGGACTTCCCTGGTGGTGCAGTGGTTAAGAATCTGCCTGCCAATGCAGGGGACACAGGTTCAAGCCCTGGTCCAGGAAGATCCCACAGGCTGCAGAGCAACTAAGCCCGTGCACCACAACCAAGAGTAGCCCCTGCTCCCGGCAACTAGAGAAAGCCCGCCTACAGCAACAGAGACCCAACTCAGCCAAAAATAAATAAATAAATAAATTTATAACAACAAAAAAAAATCTACCAACTTGGGTTTACACAAAAAGTGAGACTTTTGGAAACAATATCAAAGCCCTCATACCTGGAGGTTTTCCTCCCTCCCGGGCATTGATCCAAAGTGCTGAAGAATTTGGCTTCGAAATCTGTCTCTTAAATTCTGAAACCAGCTGCAGGCTTGGGAGTAGACCAAATCGTGAAGCTGTCGGAGGTTCTCTATCTCCTCTTCATTCTCAACCTAGAAATACAACAGTCAGTAAGGTGTCTGTGTCTAATCTTCCCATCCATCCCTACAGAAATGGAAAAAAAAAACCATAAAAAAATAGGGAATACCTATTTCAGTGCTGGATCAGAGTATTATTCTTATGCAGTAAACACCATACATTTGTGCCTCACAGAGTGCCAATGGGCCAGACTAAGAAAGACAGCAAGCCTTGACCTCCCAGCATAGCTGACCTAGCCTTGCTGAGTTAGCAGTGCAAACTGCAGAACCCAACTAACAGCCCCTAACTGGGAGGGGTAAGATGGAGAGTTAGTTCTCAGATAAAGGTCTACAGGGACTGGGAATTCATCTTTATGGATCAACAGCCTTTGAAAGCAGTAGAACAAAAAAACCAGGAATACAGTTGCTACAATGAAAGGGAAGATTGGGGGAGATTTAAGGTGCCACAGCAAAAGCAGTAATAGGACAGAGGGAAAGCATAATTATACCTTTAACCAGGGAACTGGGTCAAAACAAAAACTGCAACAGATAACTTAGCATATAAAGCCAGAATTTCAAAAGAGAGACAATACATTATACACTCATTATACAATGATGAACTGCTGCTGCTGTAAAGGCCCAAGGCCGTGGCTACCTCCATCCCCTGTGTATGCCCTCTGGACTACTGGCTCATCAAACTGCAAATATAAAATTAAATGCATCAGCCTTCCAGCCTAAGATCCAGAAGAGTAGTCTCATAAAACACAGGTGGGAAGATGGAACATTAACTCATCCATCTCATATTGATTAACACTCATATCCCACTCACTCCATGCCAGAGAGCACTATATTTCACATACATTAACGCACTGAACAAATACCAGGCCTGAGTCAGCCTTTCCTACTTCAAGAGTGACTCAATAAAAAACAACAATGGGACTCTGAAAATATCCTGATGTATAAAAGGTAAGACTTATATATAGCACAGAGGCTTCCCCGGTGGTGCAGTGGTTGAGAGTCTGCCTGCCAGTGTGGGGGACATGGGTTTGAGCCCTGCTCCGGGAGGATCCCACATGCTGCAGAGCAACTAGGCCCATGCACCACAACTACTGAGTCCGCGTGCTGCAACTAATGAAGCCTGTGTGCCTGTGCTCTGCAGCAAGAGGAGCCACCGCAATGAGAAGCCTGTACACCACGCCCCTGCTCGCCGCAACTAGACAAAGCCCGTGCGCAGCAACAAAGACCTAACGCAGCCAAAAATAAAATAAAAAGACTATAGCACACAAGAGACAAAAGAACATACTTCTTATTTTTGAAGGATTTGAAATGAAAAAGAAAACCAAAGTTGTTCACAACAATGTGAACGTGCTTAATGCCACTGAACTGCATATGTAAAAATGGTTAAAATGGTAAATTTTATGTCATGTATATTTTACCACATGAAAAATTTTAAAAGAAAGGTAGAAGAGCCATATGATTCAAGCATTCTGGTCTTGGAATTGGCTATCCAAGGTTCAGTCCTCTGCTAACACACATTGGTCTTGATATGAGCAATAAACTTGTGGGGCTGGGATCAAGATGGTGAAGTAGTAGGATGTGAAGCTCACCTTCTCCCTCAAATACATCAAAAATCTACATATGGAATGAGTACACGTGGAATGATTCTCCCAGAATATCTACTGAACACTGGCAGAAGACCTCAGACTGCTGAAAGGGCAAGAAGATCACCATGTAACAAGGTAGGAAAAAAAGAAGACAGAAAAAAAAAAAATGAGAAAGGAATCAGGACAGGACCCGTGTCCCTGGGAGGGAGCTGGGAAAGAAGAAAGGTTCCTAGACCCTGGGGAAGCCCCTTCACCGGCAGGGAGATTGACCAGGACAGTAGGGAGCTTCAGAACCTTGGAGAACACAGCAGCTGGTTTGTGGCAGCCAGAGTGGAGAGAGGACAGATGGTCAGTGCTGCCACTGTGGGCTCCCCAGCCTGAGATGTGTGTCAGCCAGGGCTGGGTGCTGGTACTCGGGCTTCAGAGATCAGACCCAGCAAGAGGACTGGGGTTGGCTGTGTGGAAACAGCCTGGGGGTGGTAGCTAGAATCTGGTGCAACCGCAACTGAGAGTGTATGAGGAGGAAACCTGGGCCGCCTTAGAGGGGGTGCTTTGTTTGGGGGGTGCTCAAGGGGAGGGGTGGGACCTGCCATTGTAGCCTTTTTCCTGTGTGTGCGCTCGCAGAGGGCAGGTTACTACCCGCATGTGCTTGAGACTGTCACAAGTTGCCACTGCCTCCCTCCCAGACGCCAGGAGTGGGTGCAAGCCACCTCCTGCCTCCCCTCCCAGGGCCAGGCACCAGTGACTGCATCTGCACAACCCCTATCAAGGGGATAACAGCTGGCACACACTGAGGAAAGAGGTGACAGGCATATGACAACCCTCTCACCAAATATATTAAACCCACACACACTACACAGGGACACCCCACATATAAATAGCCCTCCCAGACCACAGTAGATAATTGTTTCTCCTAAACTCACAAAGTAAGAGAAATATAAGTAAATTAAGAAGCAGAGGAACCACACTCCCAGTTAAAAGACCAAGACAATTCCCCTGAAAGTACAATGAAGTTGACCTCTTCATTCTAACAGACACCGAGTTCAGAAAGGAGGTAATGAAAATATGGAAGGAATTAAGAAAGGCTATTGACAGAAATGCAGATTACTGTAAACTGTAAGAGAGAAACAAAGAAAAATTAGAAAACTCATTTGCAGAGACAAAAGCTGAGCTAAAAGGCAATGAATAGCAGAATGAATAATGAAGAAAAAGTAAGTGATTTGCAAGATAGAATAATGGAAATTATCCAATCAGAAAAGCAGACAGGAAGCCAAATGGAAAAAAAAAGAAAGCAATATAAGAGAGCTGTGGGATAATATAAAGACAGTGTGGTACTGGCACTGGAACAGAGTAGAGCCCAGAAATAAACCCACACACCTACAGTCAATTAATCTTCAATAAAGGAAGCAAGAACATACAATGGGAAAAAACAGTCTCTTCAGCAAGGGGTGTTGGGAAAGTTGGACAGCTGCATGTAAATCAGTGAAGTTAGAACACACCCTCACACCATGCACAAAAATAAACTCAAAATGGCTTAAAGACTTAAACATAAGACATGACACCGTAAAACTCCTAGAAGAGAACATAGGCAAAACATTCTCTGACACAAGTTGTACCAATGTTTTCTTACCAAGGCAATAGAAATAAAAGCAAAAATAAACAGATGGGACCTAATTAAACTTGTAAGGTTTTGCACAGCAAAGGAAACCATAAACAAAACAAAAAGACAACCTACAGAATGGGAGAAAATATTTGCAAACAATGTGACCAACACAGGCTTAATTTCCAAAATATATAAGCAGCTCATACAACTCAACAACAAGAAAACAAGTAACCCCACTGAAAAATGGGAGAAGACCTAATTAGACATTTTTCCAAAGAAGAAATACAGATAGCCAAGAGACACGTGAAAAGTTGCTCAGCGTCACTAACTATCAGAGAAATGCAAATCAAAACTACAATGAGGTACCACCTCACACAGGTCAGAATGGCCCGTGTAGACCATTAAAAAGTCTACAACTAACAAATGCTGGGCAGGATGTGGAGAAAGGGAACCCTCCAGTACTGCTGGAGGGAGTGTAAGTTGGTGCAGCCATATGGAAAACAGTATGGAGGTTCCTCAGAAAACTAAAAATAGAATTACCATATGATCCAGCAATCCCACTCCTGGGTATATATCCAGAGAACACCATAATTTGAAAAGATACATGCAACCCCTATGTTCTTAGCAACACTATTCACAGTAGCCAAGACATGGAAACAAATGTCCGTGGACAGAGGAATATGGATAAAGAAGATGTGGTACATATACACAATGGAATAATACTCTGCCATAAAAAAGAATGAAATAACCGCAACTTAGATGCAACTAGAGATTATCATACTAATGTGGAATCTAAAACATGACACAAATGAACCTATCTACAAAACAAACACAATCACAGACATAACAGACTGGTGGTTGGGTTGCCAAGGGGGAAGGGGCTGGGAGAGGGATGGAGTGGGAAGTTGGGGTTAGCAGATGTAAGCTTTTATATATAGCATGGATAAACAACAAGGCCCTACTGTATAGCACAGAGAACTACACTCAATATCCTATGATAAACCATAATGGAAAAGAATATTAAAAAAACAGTGTCTACATATGTATAACTGAATCACTTTGCTGTACAACGGAAGTTAACAACACTGTAAATCAACTATACTTCAATAAAAAAAATTTGATCCAAAAACAAAAACCCCCAACAAATAAACTTGTGACTTGTTAAGAACTATTACCAAAAAAAAGTATCTGCTTTCTACCTTTACAAAATTCAAGGGACTAAACCGTGAACTCTAGTAAACAGGGAATGATAAAAATAAAAGTCTGAGTTAGAAAAAGGAGCTAAGAAGTAGGCAGAAGTTTTAAAGGCAAGCTTTTAAAGTTAAGGAATTTCATTGCAATAACAGAATTTAAAATGTCATCAGAGGTCACAGGAATTAGAATTACTACACCAAGGGAAAAAACAACTTTGATATAAAAAACAAAATTTGAGAAGCTTTTCCAGAATGAACAAGAAATCATTATATAGAAGAAGAAAAATTATTAGACAAGACCACAATGACATAGAGAATTCAATTTTCTAAACATCAAATCCATATTTGATATGCTAATTTACTGTCATATATTTATATATAGTCATAAGTTTAGCCACATACTCAAGGAATTTTATCAGCAAATCCAATATATGAAGATGTAAATTTACATAAAACTAAAATAAGGTTATTAGTTTTACAAAGAACATCACCTTTTAGCAAATGATGCCATTAGCCAAGTATTCCTAAGGCACAGACTATCAGTCAACTCAAAATTCCAACTCATACTCTTGGCTCACTGCACAAAGCAGAGTTTCCCCATAACATCTTTATAATAAGATAGGACAGGTAATAGCAGATTAATCAAGTTTATCAGCAGAGAAGCAATATGATATAATGATAAAACATAGCACTTGGAGCCAGAGAGCTGGTTTTAAATTATTTTTTTACACTACCTACAGGATCTTTGGCAAATTCATACTCCTGAATTCTTTCATCTGCTAGCTATCTCATAGCGTTTTGAAAATTTAATGAGCCACCGTTTGTAGAAATGCCTAATGCCAACACTGAATAAGTGCTGACTGAGATGAAGGGCTCAGACAGATCAATGAACAGTGAGAGTGTAGGATCTATGTTTTTCTAATGCCCTTCCGAAGGAGGTTGCCTTTCATTTGCTATTTACAGTACCACAAATCATTTTTCTGGTACCTAAACGAACTGCAGATGGTAGAGTAGGTACTGGAAGTACCAAAACGGCAGCATTAACCCTATCCAAGAAAATTTTCACAGTAACCCTCCACAGGTAAGATACCACCACCAATTATACGGACAGTGCTTTATCTGTGTTGCCCTAAAGTTAGACACAGCTGGGTGCTGTGTTCAGTTTTAGGGTATCTTAGGCATATCTTAATATAGAACAATTCTTCAAGGATTTTGTGTGTTTACCTTTACGTCAAAGTTCAATCTACTGATGACTACATCAGCTTTGACTACTAATAAATTCAGTTTAAAAGGGTAGGAATTAGCAGGTTTCATAATTTACACGGATTGGAAGTTCAATTGAATCCACTGCTATTGTTAAGCAATTACCATGCAAATACATACATTCTAGGCACTGTGCTGGCTGTCAAGCCAGTAGAAATGAACAGTATATCTAGGTGCTGGTCTCCCAAGTTCTCTTGGAACTCAGGATGGTTAAGAGCAAGATGAAAAGGTAACTTGGAGCTAATCTGTACAAGTATTGTTGAGGGTCTCTGACAGGAAGAACTGGTTAATGTTCCTATCAGCCTTTATGCGTGTACAATGCCTAGGACACAGTATACCAGAGCATGCTGAAAAAGAATAGTTTTTCATACCTTCACATCTTCCAGATATTCAATGTCTGCAGTGCAGTATCCATCTTTCATCCCTCTTTTTAAAACCCTAAACCGCTTTCCTCCAACTGTGTCAACCACAGACCTCCCATCAGGCAAGAAATGGACATTTCTGATTTGTAACATACAACCATAATCTGCAAAACTAAAGGAAAAACTCCAATTAGTATCAAAGGTCAAGCAACAAACATGCAAGTTCTCAGCAATATTCAAAGAAAATTCCAGAATCAATAAAAATATTTACATAAAAAGCATACCCATTTTGTGTATCGCTGACACACATCCCAAACTGTTTAGTTCCAGTCTGTATACTTCTTCGAATCATCAATCTGTATCTTGGCTCAAATACATGAAGAGGGCAAGGCACAGTGGGGTAGGCCATAGTGCAAACAAATATCGGAACATTCTTGGTCAAGCTGAAGAAGAAAAAAGTTTCATTATTATATATCAGGACATACAACAAAAATGAGTGAAGCCTGCAACAGTAATAAATAATAGGCAAATTCACTCTAAAATCAGGTGATTTTTATTCTTGGTAAGAAAAGGAATCAGCATCCTTTTCATTTAAGCTCATATTGATACAATATTAATCCTAAAAATATGTTGGTGATCCTCTTACAAGTAAATTTGAATTTGATATACGAAGTTATCATACAGAGCTAAGTATCTTTATGAATCACAAAGCAATTGATTATAATTACTATTTTATATTAAAATCTGTTTAAAATATTTCTAACATGACAGAGTATACTCTCACTCTTAGATAATAAGAAAACATGAGGTCCCACAAAAAAAGCAAATCGTTCAAAATTTTTAGGCATTAAAATATTTTCATACTAACAAAACCAGGTAATTCAATGAGATAACATTTCTTCCAGATAATTAAAATGACAACACTGTTATTGCCAGACTGGCAAGAAATGTGAAGGATAAAGGCAGGGCACAGCTTTGGCAAGGGTGTGGGAAAACTGGCAGCGTGAACAGCACAGCCATGCTGAAGAAGAATCTGGCCATATGCATCAAATGCTTTCAGAAAGATTCGTATCCTTTGAACCAAAAGGCTCACTTTTTTCCTGCAAGTACTATAAGAATGTTCAACATAGCACTGTGTATAGTAGCCAAAACCTAGAAGCAAAAAGAGAAGGCCAGTAAAATAAATTATGGCGTAACCATAAAATGATACTATGTTTAAATGTTCAGATTAACAAGAAAAGGAAGTTACAGAAATGATAGGATTAAAATGATCCCATCTTTGTTTAAAATGTATTTATATACATTAAGATCAGGAAGGATATATGCCGAAATGCCAATGATGATTACGTTCGGGTTACAGATTATGGCCCCCCCCCCACTAGTATTTTCTAGTCTTTCTTCAAAAAGACCACTAATTACTTAAGTAAAGGCAATATTTAATACACACGTTTAACATACCAGTCCTAGTTCCTCTACTTTTAAAACTGTATATTCTACCACCATTGAGCACTCTTATGAACATAAAAATGGGGGGGGGGAGCCAGTATACCTCTTAATTAGCAAAACTTGTAAGTACCAGGGGATGAGCTACCCCTTAAAAGAATAGCCCTGTTAGTACACAGCAAGATTCCCTGAGGCTTCTCCATCACACTCAGCTTCCCTCACATCACTACTTTCTGTCATCCATGGATTTCACTCTTCTGTGAGGGGTCTGGTCCTCTCACCATGTTTTAGTATTTCAAAAATACATCTGAAGCATTCTTATATCCCAGCTTTCTGCAGTGTTGGTCAAAAAGGCTTATAATCCTCACATCAGAATATTTTCTATCATAAAATCACACAATAAAATATCAGTTCCATGAGGAGACAAATCAATATCAACTTCTACAAACAAAAGATTAGAAACCTTTCTTCTGTTGAAGGCCACTAGCCCAATGAAGACATCTGGTAGACAGATATTGAAAAAGAAAATCTGCAAGCACAATTATTTTTTTCTTAGAAAGTTAGAAATATAAAATGTTTACTCTGTATTTTTTAGAAACAGCATATAAAAATTACAATTTTGCTCTTTAGTGTCCAGTTAAAAGTAAGTGGGAAAAAAAGAGAGTTAAGAAATTAGAAACCCATGAAAGAAACTTGGACACTCAAGAAGAGACTGGTGAAAAGACATGAGGGGAAGAGAAAGGAAAAAGAAATGTAGAAGAAAGAAAGCTATACAGAGCAACAAAACCATGTCCAACCTACCCAGCCCCAATTGGCTTTTATGTGCTCTTACTAGTGGTACCACTGAATCCCAGTTAGTTACCACCAGGTTTTTCACCTTGCTGATACTAAGTCATTTCTGCTAACAGTCAATAGCTTCCTTAACTGAGAATTTAGCCCCTAAGTCACCCCTTCCAATTTCAGTCTCAGGCCTCAAGGTCCCACCCCCTTCAAACCTCTGATTGGCTAACCCTCCTGCCAGTCCAGGCCATCTATCCTCCACCTTCCCCCTGCACCACCATGATTGACGCCTGAGGGATGCAGTTCCCAGCAACCACCTCACCCCTCTCCATTCCCGATTGATTCCAGGGCCTGATGTCACTGGAGGAAACCCCTCCTCCACCTAAAACACTGCTTCAGTGCAGAGAGCTGAGTCAGTCACTCCCAACAGAACATCTAGAAGTTACCAAATGAACTTTTAAAAACTTTTGTCGAGGACAGGGGAAGCTGGCCACTATTTGTTTAAAATATGCCTTTGACTACACTGGGTTGAACTAAAGACAGAACCCAGCTTGCTGTGAGGCTTCTCCTTACTATTTCAAAGGGTAGTAGTTCGTAATTTGATTGTTAATTTTTCTGAGAAGAAACTTACTGTGAGAGTTCAGCAGTTTCTTCATCATATATTTTTTTTCTCTCAGACAGTTCATCAGGCAGATACTTCACTATTAAATCTTCCAACAGCTGTGTGACACAGTACCTCCTATCTGCTAGATACTGAAAAACAATATTATTTTACATTCCAGTGCTTTTCTTCCTACAGTATAAAACAGGCAAAACAGTTTAACTTGATATAGTAAAGCCTTTATTACATATTTATACAGTCAGTTCTGAATTAATTTAATTAGTGAGGGGGACCATTACAATGGATGGTGCTAAACAGGTAAACCTGCCTGAGGCTTAACTCAAGAGCATTGAAGACACATACTTGCAACCTGAACCAAGTTCTGTATATAAGACCCTTGTCTTGCTATGATCATACATCTTTATTAGCAGCAGTCAGCGCTGCCCTGCCATCTCCCACACCAAAGGCCAAGTTCCATCTCACAGTGCATGAGTATCTGAAACTACCATTTGAATTGAGAAACAAAAATAAGATAAGGAATGAAGAAAATGATGCATTTATTTGCCTTATTTAAGAAAAGCAAAACTACTCCTTTTTTGTCCCCCATTTCAGTGGCAGAGCTTCCAGGTAATTTTTCTTTCAGATTTTCCTTCCATTGTCATCCCACTATGACTAATGATCCCCTTATCAAGAGGCTGCTTTTCCTACGTGAGCCACCCTCTGTATAAAATGGTCCATTTGTGCCACTCCCTTAATACTCTGAACACTGCCACCCTCATGCATTTTTGTGTTATTCTCTCTTCCAACTGCCAAAAGCCATCTGACTATCCTTCAGGGTCTGGCTCCAATTCTACCTTTTGCATAAAGTGTTCCTTAGTTATTTTTTTGTCTCCCAAGAGTCCCTTACTTAACCCTTTACCATATAAAAGGCAGTTACCATACCCTGCGCTATATTACATGGACAGGGATACATTATATCTCTGCAACTAAACTAAGAACTGCATAGGGCCAGGGACCAGGTCAGTGTGTGTGCAGGATTTTGGACCAAAAAAAAAAGAAAAGCCCAATACCAATTTATAATAAAAGTAATGAGGAAAAACTCTTGGGAGACAATCACAAGATAAAGAGAAGCCAGCACCTTTTTCTCTGTAGATCCAGCAAAAGTTTTGTCATTATCCGATGCAGTACAGAGTAGGAAATATGAATGGTGGGGAAATGGGTTACAGTAGTGGTCTTTAAGGTTTAGCATGAACCAGGGCTTGTTAAAATGCAGACTGCTGAGCCCCACCCCAGGGTTTCTGAGTTAGTGGCTCTGGGGTAGGGTCTGAGAATCTGTATTTCTAACAAGTTCCCAGGGGATAGTTTATTATAAAATTAATCAGATGACAGATACTATAAAAGCAGTTTCATTACCGTTTTCTATTAAATTAAGATGTTTTAAAATTTAAGACTCATGTATTAAATTTGGGAAATACAGCCTCTCTTACAGTACTGGTAAGAATCTATTTTTGTACATTACTCGGGACCTAGGCAATTTGGCAATTGGTTTTAATAAGAGTCTTATAAATATACGGCCTTTGATCCAGTAATTCTCCTCCCAAGAATTTACCCTAAGGAAAGAGTCAAAGACACAAACCACAGTGTCAAAAGACACAAACCACAGTATGCTACAACAAAACCAAACAACTTACATACCCAACAACAGGAAAATGTTACACCACCGGACTAGTATACTGCTACAAAAACCATGTCTTTAAAATGTATTCAAATGAAAAAACGAGCAAAATGAAATGACAAGTAGGAGAAGTAGAAAACTGTAGAGCATGTCAATTTTATCCTTGTAAATATATATATATATTTAGACTTTACCAATTATATTATACAGGGTATCTTCAGGTCAGGACAAAGGATAAAGTTATTTTTAAACAGTGTGTTATATTTTTAAATAATATCCTTATTTTATTTTCCTTAAAAGTGAGAGAACTCTAAATTTAAAGCAATGTATCTAAATGTTAATCTGAAAAAAAGCATAATAAATATATGAGCGTATCTAAAAACTCTGGAAAACCAGGACAGACAGCATGTTTAGAGTACTTATACTAGTTGAAATAACTAACAGACTCTTTAAGAAGGTTTTTCTATCTTGTTTCCTGACTTGAACAGTGTTTATGTGGTTTTCTGTTTTACTACATATAGGCTTGCTATGCTATAACAATACATACATGCCATATGATATCTGCACAGAGCTGTATTTTCTGTATAGGAAATAACTGTATTTTCAATAGCAAAATGGTTTTATCAGTTTTTTAGTTCATATTTGGAAGACACTTCTTTTCTTCAAACAATCCAGGGACAGAATCACTCTCCCTGATCAACGCTACCACTGCAACTGGAACTCAGAATTCGAAGGCTTTGGCCTCACCTTTGGGGACTTCAAGTCACTCAAGCACGACTGAGAGGGTGTTGCTCTCCCACTGGTTATGGAAGGTACCCACCTGAGATGCAGCTATTTTCCTAATGCAGGTGAATAGTGCTTTTCACTTCCTAGACAAGGAGGGACGTGGGAAGCTGTGCCTCCCTCTCTTCTCGCCAGGCCACCTCTTTCTAGGGCTGTGCTGTCCAATGCAGTAGCCACTACTCACATGTGCCTACTAAAATGTAAATTAATTATAAGATTAAACAAAATTTTAAATACAATTCCTTCTACACATGTGGCTGGTAGCTACCATGTTGGACAGCACAGATACAGAGCATTTCCATCAATGCAGAAAGTTCTACTGGACACAGTTGCTCCAGATGTTAAGGGGATTGGATTAGACCTGAAATCTAGCCTAAAAATGGTGGTGGGAGGCAGGGCAGTTGGGCTTCCCCAATACTGTCGTCATTAAAATTCAGTAGATTCCTGACCAGGTACTTGACCACACCTCCTTTGTTTAAAAAATTAAGTAAGAGGTCTTGGCCTTCAGACCCTCTCTGCTTTCTCCTCCCCTCTCCAAACTCACTTTTCTCTAACACTAGCGTATGGGTAACAAAACAGAATCCCTTTTGGTCACCCAGCATATACAGTGTAATTTATTCTGAACCTATTAATCATTGCTATGGCTGAATAAAATCAGACCATGTTGCTACACTTAAGACCAATAAACAGATAAGCATAAAAATGTTTACCTCTTTTAAGCTTTCCTTACAAAGGGGACAGTATGGCGTGTGATCTAAACAACGCTCAAGACAATTCTTACAGAATGAATGTCCACAAGGGGTTGTTACTGGCTCAAAAAACAACCTGAAATCAACCAAAATACATGTTAGTTTTCACAATAAACTCCATTGGAAAAAGTGAACAAACTAATAATGGAACCATAACACTAATCTCTCTTTAGAGTAGAGGAGGAAGAAGGAGGGTCTGGTGGGCAGGAGGGGAGAGGGGGGGCAGTGGTAAATACGAGTATATCCTCCTGAAGCGTTTAAAAGTTCACCATCCAGAGGTACCCTGCACTGGGGGCCTGGAGCTGTACTAACATAACCGCCACTCACATGTGGCTATGGCCCCTTGAAATGGGGCTGGTCCAAACTGAGATGTGCAGTGCATCTAAAATACACACCAGATTTCAAAGACTTAGTGCAAAATTAATGATGTAAACTGTTATCATTAATAATTACTCATTCGTTTTTGTACAGATTCTTATTTTATCATCACTTTAAAATTGGTTTTCTTAACAAGCTTATAAAAGCCTTACAAAAATAATCCACTAAATTACCACCACTGAATTCTAAAGAAATAGGAGGCTTAATATTCAAACAATATGGAAAAACTAATTTTTCTTACATTATAATTATTTCCTGAAACATGATACTTTGGAAGTTCCTAGAAGTACTGTTAGATGTATAGGTACTTCAGAAATCATCTGGGTCTAATCCCCTCGCCTCACAGATGAAGAAGCCAAGACTCAGAATTAAGGGACTTGCTCAGAAATACCTCTCATCACCCCTGGCCTGGTGTGGACAGTGCCGGGTGCTTTACACCGTTCCCTTGCCTCCAGCACAGTTTCTGTACCTGGAAAATGTTCTTTTTAAACTATCAGTCTTACAATTACAAGCGTTCTGCATAATGGAAATCCTTATCCAATGTTATACACACAATACATCATTGTATTCTTACCCAAACCTAAAACCATGGAGTCTCAATAATAAGATGTAGAGCTTTTATAGTACTTTACAATTCCCCAGATACTTTTTATATTTTAGTCATCTGATTCTTACAAGACTTCAGTATAGGCTGTGCAAACCCTGACCCCACTTTCTAAGTAAGGAAAAGCTAAATAAGGTTCAGAGATTACATTATTTGCCTAAGATGTGAAAGGGAAACCTGGGACTAAAATTCATATCTTTTGATTTTTAATCCACTGTTCTGTTACTTCACATTGCCTATTATTACAGAGTAGATTACCTTTATCTACTCTGTACTTTATTTACATTAATATAAAATATTCATCTTTTATAAAATTGTACATACTTACCTCATGCAGAGAGAACACTCAAAATCTGAGACATCTATTAATTCTTCTGGGATGTCACCATAAGTTAATGAAAACGTACAGACTTCATTGGGAGTTTCTATTAAAACAAAGAGATGGGGTTATCTTCTTTAGGAAGAAGTCTGAAGGCCATTCTAAATAAATCAATGTGTTTTATAGGAGTGTAGTGAAATTTCTACCTCCCTGTCTTTTCAGCTTATTTCTTCCATCTTCATTTACAATCACATCCTGGTCTAAGAGAGACAGCTTTCTTTTCAGCAGAACACCTTGCTCTTGAACAGAGAGTGAAAATTCTGAGGACACTCTTTTTAAACAATCCTCTCTGGCAGGCATGTCTGTCGAATTTATAGCCTGTGCTGACCGAGCATGGTTTAGGCTTCCTTTGACAGGCTCTGAAGTGACCTCTACTATTTCTTCATTCTACAAAAAAATACAACAAATAAGGGTAACTAACTGTATTTCTTTACTATCCTTATTCTCGCCAGAACCAAACTGAAATTTTGATGTCTTAAAATGTTCATTTTATTGTTCATTTAAACAGCACCAACTTTAAATTCTAAAACCCTGGCAAGTAAGTAATTTTTGCCAGTACTTAGATAGCCCTGGACATCAAGCTGGCTTACATCATAATAAGGTTAAAGCAGTTATGCTAATATAGTTCCTACTCCAAGGAAACTGAAATAAATACAATGTTCTATATTTTCCAAGAGACAAAGTTTTCTGACATTGAATGACCTAAATTTGTGATTAATGAGCATATACTTTACATAAAAGTTTTCAGTATAAAATAAAAGGCCATAGATGAAATTCTATTAAGACAATGCCTACTAGGTTTAAAGTACCTAAACGGATTGCCCATGATTATCTTTACTCACCCCCTTACCTGCTCTGGGCTAAGTTCACTGGCACAATGAGACTCTTCTATTACTGAAGGAAAACCAAAAGGTTTGTTTTTAATGCACGGTAATGAACTCCAGGAAGAGTCCTTCAGGCCTTCTTTTAAGTTTTCAGGTGACAATAAATCACATAAAATCTGTAAGAGAAATATTATAAAAAGTAATGAAAACTATAAAATATTTGGTTGAGGATAATTTAATATAAAGTTACCTAATATTTAAGAATTTGGGGGAAATTTGTAGCAAATAACTTCATATGGAGTATAATCTACAAAAATATCAAATTACTATATCATACATCTAGAACTAATATAATATTGAGTCAGCTATCCATCAGTTTAAAAGAAAGAAAAGTTGTAGCCAACTTTATTTTTAATGAGCAGGGAAGGAACAGGTTAAGTAAAAAGCAGAACTTCCATATTGATTAAAAAGTCTTGCAAAACCAAGGTGTGCCTCAGTGGGGTCAAATCACCTCAAATAAATGATTCAAAAGGAAGGCACGGGGTGGTGAGTTTGGTAGCCTGAGAAGGTGCCCAAGGTAAAGGCTGACGTTTTATTTATTTATTTACTTTAGCCGCACCCCGAGGCATGTGGGATCTTATTAGTTCCCCGACCAGGGATCAAACCCGTGCCCCCTGCATTGGCAGCACGGAGTCTTAACCACTGGACAGGCAGGGAAGTCCAAGGTTGACATTTTAATATGAGGTTTGTAGAAAGAAGAGATCTTAAGAGAAGTGGAAAATATTACCTTTGAACATCAGTGAGTCCTATCCTGTCAAAATAGTTCATGGTTCGTCCCAATGTATATTTTAAGGTGGACTTAAGAGTGTTTATGTGAACTTGGACCTTTAACTACTAAACTCTAAAATTCCATGTGTTTACACTGAATTTAGTTTCTCCCTGAACGAGTGGCCTGCACAGTCGGCCGCCACTGCCCAGCGTTATTTGTGGCACCAAATGGCAGCTGTCTGATATGAGAGGCAGCTGCAGTATCAAAATCTTGGGTGCTTCTCTCAGGAATATGTCTACAACTCTCAAAGAAACGGGGGTGGTTAAGACGGAGGAAGAACCTGGCTACAAGGAAATGAGAGGGATTCACATCTGTTTGCTTGTCAAATAAGCTGTGTGTGTGTACAGTGGACGATTTCTTAAAGCCTCAGTTTGGAGGTTTGGCTTTTCAGCTGTACTGTCTCTCAATACACAAAAATCAGAATTTTTCATGAGTCTTTACAATGTAATTAAAAAGGAAATATATATAATGTAAACAAAAGTGTGTGTATCTGTATGTGCTCAAGCAACACCCCATCTAATGAACAAACATTTTAAAATTTGGGTATGGTTTTACATTTCCTGATTTTAAAAAAAGGTATTAAACACACACCCACCCTAGAACACAGCAACTCCACTCCTAGGTATTTACTGAAGAGATATAAAAACATATGTCCACAAAATGACTTGTATAAGAATGTCCATAGCATCAACTGGAAACAATCCAAATGAAAATTGCCACTAACTGTGAATATCACAAACTGTGGTATGTTCATACAATGGGATACTTGGTAAACAATCAAAAAGAAAAAAATTACTGGATGTATCTCAAAAACATTATGTTGAGCAAAAAAAGCCAGACACAAAAGAGTATATGCTGTATGATTCCATGTATATGAAGTTCTAGAATAGCAAAACTATTCTATGGTGATAGAAATCTGAATGGTAGTTGCCTCTGGAAGCAGGGAGATCGGGGATTTGCTGGAAAGGAGATGAGGGAACTTTCTAGGATGATGGAAATATTCTATATCTTGATTGGGGTGCTGTTACGTGACTGTATAATTTCTCAAAACTCACTGAACTGTAAAATCCATGCATTTTATTGTATGTAAATTATACCACAATTTACCAAAAAAATACTGAGGAAAAATAAATATTTCAAGGCAGTAGGTATTTTGCATTCACCTGACCTTATTAACGAACAAACAGATATTTACAGAAGTATAAGGATATCCAGCAGCATAGAAAATGCAAAA
Source organism: Aethalodelphis obliquidens (assembly GCF_003676395.1). NCBI lineage: Eukaryota > Metazoa > Chordata > Mammalia > Artiodactyla > Delphinidae > Aethalodelphis > Aethalodelphis obliquidens. Next base: position 21,165,391 of record NW_020837969.1, on the reverse strand, counting down.
TCATAAACCCTTAAAAAGTCTGCAATCTCACCAGGGCAATCACTCTAGCAAAGAGAACAGTCAGAAAAGACACAACAGTAAACCATTTTTTGTTAAATCAGTGGGCTAGAACATGAGTGCAAACAAACCTTATAGAGGATATAGCAATGTTAGCTGTATTCATAAGGCATTTGGAATCTGAGAAAAATTTCAAAATTCTCATACTTCAAGGTACATAAGAATCTCCCAAGGTGCTTGTTAAACTATGCCCCAATTTCGGAGATTCTAATTCCAAAGGTCTGTGGTAGGGCCCAGGAATCTCTCTGTTTACCAGGCACCCGAGATGATTCTGAAAAAAAGCCACACTCTGAGAAACACTATGAAGGTAATAAATAACGTGGCATCTTTGGGGGGACATCGAGGGGAGCATCTCATGACAGGGCACTGAAGTTATATTAGGGTAGATTTTCCCAAAACATTTTTCAAAGACTCTAGTCATCCCAGATGCTCTGTGGGTAAATCTGGCAAAAGCTGAATGCTGTTGTCATGCTAGCAAAGCAAAAACTCTTGACAAAGTCCGAAGAAATCTGTTTGGTTCGACCCAATGTTTTCCAAAGTCATTTATTTGATCGGAGAACCCCCTTCCCTTTTTCCTTTTAATTAACACCTATTGACACATCGCTGAACAAACTTTGGAAAGGGATGTATGCAGTACTGAGAATATTAAGGCAAAACAAATTGAGTGGGGCAATACCACTGGCAACCACGGAAAGCAAGCAAAGTTGAGACCTGAAATGAAAGGCAAAGGAAGCCAATAAAAATTCCTGAGCAGGAACATCACGACAACAATGTTTAATTAAGGATGATTAGTCTGGCTCCCATGGAACAAACTATTAGAGAACATCTAAATTTAACTAGGCAAAAATAATGCATTTAACTATCTCTGAATGAAATGTTTTGATTTCGGTAAGAATTCAGTATGCTAATAAGTATATAAGCCTGAAAACTACTTGTCAAATTGCTACTGAATTTGACTTATGGACACTCCTTATGTTCTTACCCAAGATTCTAACTGGCATTTGTAAAAAGACCTGTGTCGTAGCCCTACCTTGAAGTATTATAGTTGGTAAACTGATTACCTTTTCTACTTCTAGCTTTGCAGGTGCGAAATCTTCATCAAGCGCTAAGCACTGAAGAAACAGTTGTAAGGCATCACCTAAAAAACCAGCATCATGGAGGACTTTTCCTTTCCTGAAGTAGACCTTCAATAAAAGCACATATACATGACTTTTATGGATGGAATTGTTTTTTTAAAAAATCAGTATCAAGGGGAAAACAAAAGAAAGTCTGCTTGGAAATACTCATTTTCAAACTCTGACTGACTGAGGAGGCCCAGGCATTCTAAAGGCATATTTACACCCTGCCCTGGAGAGGCACCTACAGGGGAGCTGCGGCCCAGAAAGTGACTTCAAAACCACATTTCTCATTTTATCCCTTCAGTGATAAGTCCAGAGGGTTCTTTCTTTTTAATAGTTGTAAAGCTGTCCGTACAATCATTTTCCCTCTTAACATTCATTGGACCTGTACTAACCAGTCATGCCATCATGGAATTTTGAATCATTTTCCTTATTAATTTATAACTTTTAGAGCATCCTTACTATACTGTCCTCAAAGGCACAGCTTTGAATGGAGGAAAAAGTCACATAAAAAAATGACTTCTAGCTTAAAGAATATATATGGGAGATGGACTAATCTGCCTTGGCAGTTTGATAAAAAGGAGAATTAGTAAACTGATTATATATTATATACATGCCACAAGTCCTTTTTTAAAACAGCATGGGCAAGGCAACCTCCTTTGACCCCATCTACCACAGTTAACCACAGCCTAATCATCCAGTTCCCATCACAATGCCTCAGTCAACTGTTCAGCCACAAGGACCCCTTCTCTTTCCGTTGATAAAACCTCCTCCATTGATAACCAGTTTGGATCCAGCTCTGCAATAGGGCCAGTTGTGTCTCTTTGAGGAAATGCTGTATATTAAAGTCTGTTTTTTTCTGTGCCTTGAATTCAGGTTGTTCTTTGGTTAGGAGACAAAGGTTTCTTACAGTTTAAAAAACTGTCATGATATTCATCCACTCAAAATATTGACCTTAGATTTCTAGAACTCTATATTTTATTTAAAGAATCACCCAATCCATTCCATTATAACTTATAACCATAACTGAATGCATATTCCCTGCAGTTGAAATTTGTAAATGTATGCAAATGTAAGACAGTAATTTTACCTCAGGCCAATTTGGCAGTTGAAAGAGAACTGCATTTAAATCTTCTATGGCTGCTTTAAACTCTCGCAGACCAGCATATGATTCAGCTCTGTAAATTTTCAGAGTCAAGTCGCTGGGCTCTGAAATAAATATACTATGAAGGTTTGATTATTTTTAAAAGATTATTGTATGACCCACAAAATACATCATACTAGATTACGAACTGACTCAGTGATTCTAGTCAGTAACCACCAAAGCAAAGGCAGTGAACCGAGAACTGTACAGGTGCAACCCAATAGTATGTTACGATTTATAATTTATATCAAATCCTTACGAGTAGATTATTTTAGTGGAGGAAATTATGCTTTTTAAAAAAACTGAAAATATTTTTATAATATGAATAATCATCCCTAAGAAAATGTTTGCTTAAAATAGGTCATTCTATTAAAATTTAAAAGACTCATGTCTTAGATGTTTAGAAGATTTGCCTTTTTGTGGTAAATCTTACTTTTTTATACCAGTTTTGAAATCCTATTTATAAATGACCATATGTGTAACCAATGCACATGGGATCCCATAGTTACAAAGACTGACCAAGGCACAGTCTTAGGAAAGTACACAGTGATCCTGCTTCTGGAGGAAATGGGTTGATAAGACTCAGTTTTTTTAAGAGGAAAAACATTTTTAATTCCTGCCATTAGCAAAAATAGTATTGGACAGTCCCCAGACAGATTTAATTTCAAATATTTGAGGGAAAAGAACTTTGTTGATAATTTCACTATGTTCTCCATCACTACTTGAGAAACTAAACTAGTATCCAACTGCACTCAAAATTTCAGACGGTTCATTTATGATACTACAATCAATTACTACAGGTACATAGATTGTAAAACTGAGGTCTAGGCCAGAAACTAATTTTCAGTACATCTACAGATGACATAACTTGAGTCTTCTTTGAAAGCTATTCATCTTTGGAGGCTTCCAAAATGTATGCTTATAAAACAAAGCATTCATTGTGGGAAGGGTGTAAAGACCCATAATGCCTCATTTGAAAAACAAAATCTATAATAAAAGAAAACTCGTTAATAGCTCCCTGATTTACTCTAGATTTTTTTTTAAATTATTTATTTTTGGCTGCACTGGGTCTTTGTTGCTGCACGCAGGCTTTCTCTAGTTGCAGCGAGCGGGGGCTACTCTTCCTTGCGATGTGTGGGCGTCTCATTGTGGTGGCTTCTCTTGTTGCAGAGCATGGGCTCTAGGCACACGGGCTTCAGTAGCTGTGGATCGTGGGCTCTAGAGTGCAGGCTCAGTAGTTGTGGCGCACAGGTTTAGTTGCTCTGCAGCATGTGGGATCTTCCCGGACCAGGGCTCGAACCTGTGTCCCCTGCACTGGCAGGCAGATTCTTAACCACGGCACCACTAGGGAAGTCCCTACTCTAGTTTTTAAATCATTGCTTTTCTACAGATAAATCTAGATTAAACAATTAAATTAGGCCTTTTTCAGTTGCTGGTACTTGAGAACCCAAATTTTATTGTTCCCTCAGATTTATACCAATGAAAATTTTTCAAGAATAAAATTAATATTTCATGAAAATATTTCTTACTTCCTCAGTAGAAAAAGACACATGTGGCATATTACATCTTTTGTTTCTTAAAGCAATATAATTGTAAATCATTAACTTTGAACAAAAATGCATAGAAACTGAAAGCTCCATGTGATTACTCAGTCAAGAATGAAGAGTCCAAGCGAGACCCTGAGGGGCTTTGAAAGATTTTACTTTATCCATGTCTTCGAGGAGCTTACAGTCTCATTAGAAAATTCTATTTTCTTGTGAAATGGCACCATGTGATCCTGATTTCACAAGCACAACTGGAGTTCGGGAAACAGAGCAATGTGTGCCAGACCCGTCCAAGGAGTAAGCAGTCACTACAGCAGCATCCAAACCCTTGAGCTGGAGAGGACGGCGACCAGGACGTGCACAGCTGGGTGCTTCCAACAGCATTCTTGGGACCCCGCCTGTGCTCCAGCACCTCCAGAGACAGGGGGTTCACGGTCACAACAAGCAGCCCACTCCACACACGGATCCCTCACTGGGCTTTTTATCTTCTCACATGTTGTTTTTTACAGCAAGTCCCCATGGCATGACACTTGACGCAGTACACATTCGGACCTCGTGAGTAACGCACCCTCTGATCAAGGCCTCGCTGCTCAGTGGTGCCCTTTACGCAGCTTCTCTAGGGCAGCACTGGGGAAGGGGAGGAGGAGATCTCCGCCTTTAAAGCACCCAGTCAATCTACAATGCTTCTCCCCTCTGAGGGAAGCAAGAAAGGACTGTGCCCCTCTCATCTCAACACAGAAGCACTCAGGCTATCCAGACTCCCTGGAAAGCTAGTGTCTACTGGGATTAGAAAAGAGGTGGACCCCATGAAGAGACGAGAAGAGGATCATATTTTAAAACTCTTGCTCCCCAAATCCTCATAGGTCATGTTTTTATTGAGAACTTCAAATGTCAATGGACTACATTTTTTTTTTTTTTTGCGGTACGCGGGCCTCTCACTGTTGTGGCCTCTGCCTTGGCAGAGCAAGGCTCTGGACGCGTAGGCTCAGCAGCCATGGCTCACGGGCCCAGCACCTCCGCGGCATGTGGGATCTTCCCGGACCGGGACACGAAGCCGTGTCCCCTGCATCGGCAGGTGGACTCAACCACTGCGCCACCAGGGAAGCCCAAAGGACTACATTTGAATGACTCTGGGTGGGAAAAACCCCACCTCATCAATTGAGTTCACACTCTCCAATATGTTTTAAAAGAGATTAGGGCTACCCCACTTATTTCCTGCAGATCCTTCTTAATTCAAAAATAGAGCCAAATGCACTAATTGGGGCCCTTCGAATATCCTAAGCATACAGAATGTCTGCCCTCCGTATCCACTTTTGCGAAAAAGGCAACTGAAAAAGAACGCCATCAGCCTGGCGTGTGTGTGATTAACTCAGGTGTGAAACAGGCGACAAACATTTACTGTCTGCCTCCTACCTGGCCCTGCCGACACTGGAATGAACTAGTCACCTCACTGCATAGGCCACCAGGCGGGCCTGCCTTTCAGTCCACAGCTGCAGGTATGCAGTGCCTGGCACATTACAGACTCAATTTGTTGGAAAAATGAAGAAGTATAAAGATGGGGTCTGGGCTAAGTGTACTGAGCATGATTTAAATCCCACATCTAATTTTCTCATTCTACCTCCAGGTGCATCAAATTTCCAACAGCCTGCTGTGTTTTTCCTCAAGTTCAGTACACTTCTCACACCCCGCCCCCCAAACAAGGTGTCTGGTCACTATATTCTGTAACACTGACGTCCCAAGTCAAACTCTTAACCGTGGTCCATTTTATCTCCTCTAATATTTCCCAAATCCATCCCTGGTCTCTTCCGATCCTACTGCTAATTGCCTTAGTTTTGGCTTCCAGAATATCATTAAGACTACTGTAGCAGCTTGCTCACTGCACCCCCTGCCTCCAGTTTTACCTATATCCCCACCATCCACAGATGAATAGGCATTTAGCACAACATCCCAGTTTCTCCCTGCTTGGGTCCTGCCCACCTCTCCAGCCTTATTTCCCATCATTATGAGCCTCCCACTTGACTCCAACAAGACCTAGCTGCTCACTCAGCCCCATGCATGCCTTTCTACTCACATCTCCTCCTTTCTTCACAGAGCTTCCTCATCATTCTTTGTGAGACCACCTCAAACCAACTCCCCTCAGTCTGGATAACTTTTTCTAATCCAGTAAGACTCAGCTCACCAGTCTCTTCTCCAAGACGCTTTCCTTTGCGTCTGCTGCCACTCAGCATCCCATAAGGATTCAGAGCGTGAGCCTGGAAGCCAGACTGCCTGGGTTCAACTTCTGGCTCCTCCACTCACTCGCTGTGAACTGGGGCAAATTGGCAAACCCCTCTGTACCTCAGTTTCCTCAGCTATAAACTTGAGTTTTTGTCCACCTATGGTCAATTAATCTATGAAAAAGGAGGCAAGACTATACAATGGAGAAAAGACAGTCTCTTCAATAAATGGTGCTGGGAAAACTGGACAGCTAAATGTAGAAAAATGAAATTAGAACACTCTCTAACACCATACACAAAAATGAACTCAAAATGGATGAAAGACCTAAATGTAAGACCCGATACTATAAAACTCTTAGAAAATTGCAGCAGTATCTTTTTAGATCCACCTCCTAGAGTAATGGAAATAAAAACAAAAATAAGCAAATGGGACCTAATTAAACTCATAAACTTTTGCACAGCAAAGGAAACCATAAACAAAATGAAAAGACAACCCACAGAATGGAAGAAAATATTTGCAAATGAACAACTGACAAGGAATTAATCTCCAAAATCTAGGAACAGCTCATACAGCTCAATATCAAAAAAACAAGCAACCCTATCAAAAAATGGGCAGAAGATCTCAATAGATGGTTCTCCAGAGAAGACATACAGGTGCCCAGAGGCACATGAAAAGGCTAATTATTAGAGAAATGCAGATGAAAACTACAATGAGATATCACCTCACACCAGTCAGAATGGCCATCATCAAAAAGTCTATAGACAATAAATGCTGGAGAGGATGTGGAGAAAAGGGAACCCTCCTACACTGTTGGTGGGAATGTAAATTGGTACAACCATTATGGAGAACAGTATGGACGTTCCTCAGAAAACTAAAAATAGAATTACCATACCATCCAGCAATCCCACTCCTGGGCATATATTCAGAGAAAACGATACATACACCCCAATGTTCACTGCAGCACTATTTACAACAGCCGGGACAGGGAAGCAACCTAAATGTCCACTGACAGATGAATGAGTAAAGAAGATGTGGTACATACATACAATGGAATACTACTCAGCTATAAAAAAGAATGAAATAGTGCCATTTGCAGCAACATGGATTGACCTAGAGATGATCATACTAAGTGAAAGAAGTCAGAGAAAGACAAATACCATATGATATCACTTATATGTGGAATCTAAAAAAAATGATACAAATGAACTAATTTACAAAACAGAAACTTAGAAATCAGACTTAGAAAGCAAACTTATGGTTACCAAAGGGGAAAGGTGGGGGGAGGGATAAATTGGGAGTTTGGGATTGACATATACACACTACTATATTTAAAATAGATTACCAACAAGGACCTACTATATAGCACAGGGAACTCTACTCAATATTCTATAATACCCTAAATGGGAAAAGAATTTGAAAAAGCATAGATATATGTATAAATGAATCAATTTGCTATACACCTGAAACTAACACATTGTTAATCAACTGTACTCCAATATAAAATAAAAAATTTAAGGCTTCCCTGGTGGCGCAGTGGTTGAGAGTCCGCCTGCTAATGCAGGGAACACGGGTTCGTGCCCCGGTCCGGGAGGATCCCACCTGCCGCGGAGCAGGTAGGCCCGTGAGCCATGGCCGCTGAGCCTGCGCGTCCGGAGCCTGTGCTCCGCAATGGGAGAGGCCACAACAGTGAGAGGCCCGCGTACCACACACACAAAATAATCTACCCCAAAGGGAAGAACTGAACTAATTTTAGGCAGACTTTTTTTTTTTTAAAACATCTTTATTGGAGTATGATTGCTTTACAATGTTGTATTAGTTTCTGCTGTATAACAAAGTGAATCAGCTATACGTATAGTATACGTATATCCCCGTATCCCCTCCCTCTCGCGTCTCCCTCCCACCCTCCCCATCCCACCCCTCTAGGTGGACACAAAGCGCCAAGCTGATCTCCCCGTGCGATGCACTAAGCACACTTCTTTAATGCAAAAATATACACAAAGCAGCAAAGGGCAAGAATTTAAGTTACGTGAGATGATTTTTTTTCAGCTAATACAGTTATTTGATAACAACAACAAACTATGTACTGTTCTAAATAATTTACAACCTTCAGAACAATCCTATGTGGGTATAACACTGTCCATATTTTTATAGATAAAGAAACTGAGTACAGAGAGTTTAAGTAATTTGCCCAAGATCAAACAGCCCGTAAGTGGTGGATTCTAGATGCTACCTCCAAGCTGCCTGGCTCCAGAGTTCTTGCTGTTCGCCTCTATGCTAATAACAGGGGAGAGGGAGAGAGGGGAGGGGGGGAGGGAGGGAGGGGGAGGGAGAGAGGGAGGGAGAGGGGGGGGGGGGGGGGGGGAGGGAGGGAGGGAGAGAGAGGGAAGGAGGGATGGAGGGAGAGGGGGAGAGAGGGAGGAGAGGAGGAGGGGGAGGGGGAGAGAGAGAGAGTTAATGTGTGCAAAGTACTTAGAACAGGGCTTGGTATATTTTAAGCACTATTTTAAGTGTTTGCTATTATGATTGTGTTCCTTTACTGTTTGTGAGCAGCATTTACTTAATTTTAAAAATCTGTTTTTGAGCTCCCTCCAGTATTTACTGTCTCTGTATCCTCAAATCCTGGCTTTGATAAATGTTTGCTGAACCAGGGGAAATTCATTAAAATCTGTCCCCTTGAGCTCCTCAATTCATGCCCTCATTTTCTCTTCTCTTCAACCCAGTAATATTGTGAGTCATTAGGCAAATAAAAAGACTGAAATAAAATTCTGCTACAATGAGGAAACTAGTTTTAAGTTGTCCAAGGCCCCACATGGGCTGTGGAGGGAGAGTTCTCCAGAGTGCTGACTCCTCATCTGTTTTCCAGTACATGATGGGTAGTAATAGGAGTGTACACATCATTTATTTCATCTTCAAGAAACTTGTTTTGAATAACAGAAGTTATAAAATATTTAAACTTTGAAAAATACAGAAAATTAAGAATTAAAAATCCTTTTCCCACCACAAAGAAATTCATTAAAATCTGTCCCCTAAAGTTCCTCAATTCATGCTCTCATGAATTGAGAAATAACCAGTATTGGCATATAACCTGTACTTTTTATGTTTGTGTAGATTACATTTTTAATGTACAGTTTTATAAAATATACCATATATACTGTGTATAATCTGCTTTTTCTGTCAATGTAATTATATCCACAAGATTTTTAATGGTTGCAAACTATTCCACTATGTATACCATCTATTTAAAAATTCCCTATTACTTCTAATTTTTGCTAATATAAAAATTCATTACTATATAGTTCTTTGCTATACTGCAATGAACATATATCTATAAGCTTTTACATATGAGTTTATTTCCTTATTTTCTATAAAGTTGAGTGACTGTGTAGGAAGTCATATAGATATACAGTCCTCAATACATTCTGCTCACCCTTCTTTTATAAAACTTTATTTTACACGCCCAGAAGCTGTGTATTTGTTTCCTAGGAAAACACAAATGAAAATAGCATCATTATTTTTTTTTAACATCTTTATTGGAGTATAATTGCTTTACAATGGTGTGTTAGTTTCTGCTTTATAACAAAGTGAATCAGTTATACATATACATATGTCTCCATATCTCTTCCCTCTTGCATCTCCCTCCCTCCCCCCATCCCACCCCTCCAGGTGATCACAAAGCACCGAGCTGATCTCCCTGTGCTATGGGGCTGCTTCCCACTAGCTATCTATTTTACGTGTATATATGTCCATGCCACTCAGCATCATTATTTTAATGTGCATTTTTTCAGTGAGTTTGACCTTTAAAACTATTTATTGGCTATTTGGATTGTTCATGTGTAAGTATTCCTCTTGAGTGTCTTTTTTCTTGGATATTTATATGTTGAGCTGTTTCAGGAATTCCAATGGCTAACTGAAATACCAAATTTCTTTGCTTCTATTTCTTTGTCACGTTCAGTACGGTAGAACTGGGTTATCACAGTTAAACTAAGAGCTGCCAATTGACAAGTTGTTAGTGACTGATTAATAAAGTCCAGGAATAGTAGTCTGGCATACTAATTAAAATCATAACCATTGGATTCAGAAGATCTGGCTCCAGATCCACTTTGGACAGTTTACCTAACTCTTTGAACCTCAGTCTCCTCACCTATAAAATGCTGGCGATACCTACATCTTAAGACTGTTTTGTGGACTAAATAAGATAGTGCATATTAACGGTTAACATAGTGCCTGGCACAAGAGTGTTCAATAAATAAGTTACTGTTAATATTACAAAATATTTCAAAACAAGCTGATTGATAAATGAGATTAGCTCTTGATACAAGGTATTAGAAAAGTATTTTCTACCTCTTTTACCCAAATAAACCTTAGCTGGATGAGAAATATCTTTAGGGATCAGTAACGCAGGTTGGACAAAAGGAGGGGAAGCAAAAAAGAAAACAGAAAATGATGATCTTATCCTACCAAAGAAAAAAACTGAACAGAAACTTCTGCCTTGCATTTTATAGTTCTCTTAAGTCATTCACCTTCTATAGTAAAACATAACAATTTTGAAAAGTATCTTTACAATGTAAGAGGCAGAATACTATACAAATTTGTTAAAAATTATACTTGAATATATCTAAGCCTCTTAGAAATACTCCACTAAATAGAAAAACAATTCCGAATAAACCAAAGGTTAATATAAAAATAATGAGAAATCTATGATAACTGAGTTTTGATAAATCTTTCATCATTTGATGAATTAAAAAAAGTAAAAACATGGAAGTTATTTAAAACACAGCACTTAAGGGTTATTTATATACCCCCCTTTTCATCTGTAACAATAAGAATAAGCTGTTATAACTGATCTTTATAGTAACCCTGAGGCACTGCAAAAATCCTTCAAGTGACTTCTGAATTAAAGGAAAGATGAATCACAGATATACTGGATATAGGCTCAGTTTGTTAGAAATCAGTTAAGCAATAAGCCCCTTTTCTGGTGATTTTCAATACTGTAAATACCAATTTGCTGCAATTTTAAAAGAAACAAGAAATACAAACTTTATAAGGACAGGGACTTGATTTTGCTCACCTCTGTATTTCCAGCATCTAAAACAATGCCTAGTATGCAGTAAGCACTGAACAAATACTTGTTAAATTAATAGCAAGAACACCTAAGATTTATGTTTTATATGCTAATTTTTAAAATCAACTTCAGTCTTAGAAGCAATATTCACATGCCCAATTTCTGCTTTCAGTTGCAACTCAGTTGCTTGCTTGCCTTTAAAAAGTCTCTTAAAATTCTTGGAGCTCTTTTCTTCAGTTCTAATTTGGTTACTTATTTGCCTTAAAAAAAAGTCACTTAAAATTCTTGGAGCCCTTTAATCTGTGAATTAGGGGTACTAATACATGCTCTCCTATCTCGCATGATCTTTTGTAAGAATCAGTTAAGATAATGGAAGTGAAAATACTCAGTGAAGTATAAAGCACCATATAAATGTCAATGTTTACTGTTTCAGGTACTTTGCAGAATAAGTTAGGGCATATATAAGTTTACTGATGAATTAAATTCAAATCTCTTCATGTTAACCTAGTTGACTAAGATATTAAAAACCCTTTACATTTTCTTTAAATGTATTCAGTATCTACCTATAATTTGACTTACCTTTTTATAACGAAAGCCTTGCAATGTCTATATTTTATTGATGTATGCTAAAATGTTACTACTAATTAACATATGCAGGCGAGAATCAGGATTTAACCCTCACTCTGGTAATATTAATGTGGTAGAGAGAAAAGAGCAGGACTTGACATTATAAGATTTAGATTTCAATTTTAGCTAAATCACCTTCTTGCTGGAGCACAAATTTTACATTTTAAAAATATTTTAATTTTTACTGAGTATTTATCCATCAGGCACCATTCAAAGCACTTCACCTGTTTTGACTCTTAATTCTCACAACAGCCCTAGGCTGTTGTTATGGTTGCTATCTTTCTATGAGGTAGACACTATTTTCACTTTTCAGATAAGGAAAGCAAAACAGGGAGGTCAAACACAGGCCCAAGGCCAGAGAGCAGGTGGATGCCGCGCTGTGATTCAAACCCAGGTCATCAGACACCAGCATGCACAGCTCTAACTACTAGGCTGTACTGCATTCTCTAACCCTATGTGTCTCAATTTCCCTCTGAGGATAATGGTACTCCACAGGATTCTTTATGACAATGAAATGACAAAGAATTTAAAAATACTTGGTAATAGTCAAGGACTACATAATTAATATTCAAAACAAAACCTTCCTTCTCCAAGTATTTCAAATAAAATATTCTCCTCCTTACGACTTTTATTTTTTTTTAACCAGTTCAAACTGTAAATTATACTGTTCTGTTGGTGTTCTTTTGTGGGGGAGAATGGCAAGTCAGGGTAAAAATTCATTAAAAATAAAAGGAAGAGGGACTTCCCTGGTGGCACAGTGGTTAAGAATCCACCTGCCAATGCAGGGGACACGGGTTTGATCCCTGGTCCGGGAAGATCCCACATGCCGTGGAGCAACTAAGCCCATGTGCTACAACCACTGAAGCCCACAACTACTGAAGCCCGCACGCCTAGAGCCAATGCTTCGCAAGAGAAGCCACTGCAATGAGAAGCCGGCGCACCACAGTGAAGAGTTAGCCTCTGTTTGCCGCAACTAGAGAAAGCCTGCGCGCAGCAACGAAGACCCAACACAGCCAAAAATAAGATAATAAAAACAAAAAGGGAAAAAATCTTTATTGAAAAAAAATAAAAGAGAGCACAGCAAAGTTCCATTATTTCAAAAGACTCTTAAGTATAAAGGTTCAATGCAGAAAAGACTTACATAATATCCTTGAATACTAAAAAGACAAAGTTATGAAACATCTGAGAGTTAATACCAAAAGATCAATGGATTAAATGTTATCTAAATATATTTCAGTTCAACAGAAACTTATGTAATCTCAATGGGAACGTTCTGATTTTGGCAAAGGTTTTCTAACTTTCCTTTCTTGTTGACAGGGATTAAATTTGGATGTGTGTGGGCTAACTGTAGACTAGATTATTTTTTCTAGTTAATAGTATTTGTTTCATTGTAAGAATTATACGAAGAAATTATAGTGAAGGTCTTTTTCCATTGTTAACAATAATGAAAGTATCTTAAGTAACTACAGCTGTATAATTATATAAATACATTTCAAATGCCTGGCTCTCAAAAATTTAAAGCTTAACTCTACAAGTACATTTATAACTCTACTAAACCTTTTTTATTTATGCCCATAAACTGTTAAATACATAATATCTGTACTTTACCAACTATAATTTGTTAGCTCTAAGATTTTTTCCCTCCTACTTTGCACTAAAAATTCAAAGGATGAAAAAAGTTATCCTCATTAGTACCATTCAGACACATTTTTGATTATGGAATTAATGATTTTTGAAAGACCTAAAAATGAGGGGAAAACAGACTGATGAGGTGAAAGTCCGGAGACTTGGGTTCTAGTCCTGCTAAAGTAGAATTAAGCAGCTGAGTGGACAGAATTCCCACATGCAGGCTATGCAAACTGAAAAAAGGAGAAAGAATGGATCTTTCAGTCTTTTTCTGTTAAAAATAATATCCTCAACTCCAGGCCCCAAATCTTCTTTAATTAAAAGATTATTGGTCATAGAACATTAAGCTAAATCTTAATTAGTAAATGTACTCAGTGTTCTTCCATGGATTAGGACCTGAATTCTTACGAAATGCCTAATTTAAGAGGTCAAACCACTAAATCAGTGGGAGTTAATACTGAACAGGGCTGTCAGTAAGTTTCATCCTTTATTTTACACTAGTGACAAAAAAATTCCTTGGAAATTTATGTTAAACATTTTCATTGGATGAGTTATACCGGTAGGATGAACCCTGGTTCAACATTTAGGAGGAATGGAGGACATGGTGTTGCCTCCACAATCAGCTGGCTGTGTGTGACTGTGGACAAGTCATTTCACTGCTGCAGCTTCTGCTTCATTTAAAAAATGAGGACCAGGCTTCCTTGGTGGTGCAGTGGTTAAGAATCCACCTGCCAATGCAGGGGACACGGGTTCGAGCCCTGGTCCGGGAAGATCCCACATGCCGCGGAGCAACCAAACCCGTGTACCACAACTACTGAGCCTGCGCTCTAGAGCCCGCGAGCCACAACTACTGAGCCCACGTGTCACAGCTACTGAAGCCTGCATGCCTAGAGCCCATGCTCCGCAACAAGAGAAGCCACCGCAGTGAGAAGCCCGCGCACCGCAGCGAGGAGTGGCCCCCGCTCGCCGCAACTAGAGAAAGCCCGCGCGCAGCAACAAAGACCCAGTACAGCCAAAAATAAATAAATAAATGAAAAAAAAAAAAAAAGGAGGACCATGTCCTAGATGGTCTGTACTTCACCATTCATACTCTATTCACCCAGAGAGGCTGAGTTGTATTGGAATTTTGCATTCCAAATAGTTCTCTTTTGTTTTGGATCTATCATTCTATTTTATAACTGCTACTCCCATAAAGATACTGAAAATATGCCAAGTTTGTGCTTTGAACTCTAAAGGTATTAAACAGCTCAACACAGTTAACTAGCTCAAAGTGACTGGGCACTTAGTGTAAAAGACCTACAAGAAGATACTTTGTTACAGTTTATAAATGCACCTCATACTTAGCATCAGTTTATATTCTGGAAGTCTGTTTTCTTGGGGATTATTTCCCCAAGTGTTATTCCATGCCTGTACAGACCTTAGTCTTGAAACATCCTTACTTAACACAAGGCTTAACAGTGACAAAATTGACATTTGGGGCCTGATCTTTGTGTGGGAGATTGTCCCGTGCATCGCCGGATGTTGAGCAGCATCCCCGGCCTCTACCCACTAGATATACCAGCACCACTCCCACATGGGGTGGCAACCAAAAATCTCCCTAGATATTGCCCCAGATAATGTCCCCTGGGGCTGGGGGGCGGGCAGTAAAATCCGCCTGGTAGAAAACCACCGAATTAAAGAACAACTCTTAATTTTACACAGCGAACTAACTCCGGCAACGTCCCTTTCCACAGCCCAAAAAGAAAAGTGCTAGCCTAAGTTAGGAGGCCGAAACTGCTTCTTGGAGGCGAAGAAACAGACAAAAGATCTTCAAGGCCTTTTCCCCACAGCTTGATCAAGAGTGGAAAGGGAAACAAGCGTGGCAACGAACTCGATCAGAGGCTGACTCTTTATCTTTACCGTGAACTAGGTGTTTTCGAAAGTAAGCACACGTGTGCTTCTGAAATAAGCACGCCCTGACACACACAGGGGGAAATCATCAAGAGGAACCAGGTCGGCAGGCATTTTCAGCTAAGACTGGAACAACCCGGAGCACCTCCGCAGCCCGGCGGCCCACGGGGCCTCCGGGTGCGGGGTGCGGGCGCCGAGCTCCTGCCACGCCCACCGGACGTCACCCGTTACACAACGCCCCCCGCCCCCCGCTTATGCAATTCTGCCTCCAGCGGTTTCCAATTGCCCCGGTGACTTTTGTGGGAGACCAAGGTATACGTTGCACACCCAGCCTCGTCTGGGGATCCTCTCCCCGCCCCGGCTGGCGTCTCCCCGTGGCGGACCCGGCCCGGCCCGAGCGGCCAATTACCGGAAAGAGCGCGGCAGGAAGAGAACAGCCGCTCAGGCTCGCCCAACTCCCTCCCCATCCCGCGCTCGGGCGGCCTCGCCCGGCCACCCGCGCCGCGCCGCTCCGCTCCACTCCGGGCGCGCCCGCCACAGCGCCAGGCCGCAGCGGAGGGAACCCCGCGCCGCGTCACAGTCGGCTCGAGGGCGATCCCCACTGTGACCGAAGCACCCTGGGACGCCGCCCCCTCCCACACCCTCCAGGACCCCGAGACCCGACCCACGAGAGGCAGCCGGCCTCGGGAAGCCTCCCGGGGGCGTAGACGAGTTCGTGGCCGCCCGCCCGTCGGGGAAAGGAGGGTGGGGTCGCGGGGCCCGCGCGGTCACCTGTTCGCAGCTCCTCGCAGGCGGCGGCCAGGGCCTCCCGGTAGCGCCCCTGGTGCAGCAGCTCCCCGAGACGCCCGGCCGCCCGGGCTCTCTCCCGCTCGCCCGGGAACCACTTTTCGGCCAGGTGGTTGAGAACGACGCTGGTCCTGAAGCCCGAGGCAGCGATGGCGGCGGCCAGAGGCGGCGGCCGCGGGGAGGTCCCCTCAGCATCAGCGGCCGCGGCGGGCGGCAGCCGGTCCCGGCAGAGGCGACAGCGGGCGCGGAGCTCTCTCCGCAGGCAGCGGCGGCAGTAGCTGTGGCCACAGGCCACGGTCACCGGCTCGCTCAGGAAGCCCCGGCAGCCCAGGCAGCTGAGCAGCCCGCCGGCGCCGGGGTGGGCGCCCTCCGCCGGGGTCGCGCTCCAGCCCAGCCCGTGGCGGAGCCGGTAGTTGAACACCAGGCAGTCCACCAGGGTACCGAGGCACTCGGGCCTGACCGGGGCCCCGCGGCGCAGCGCCGCCGCGTACGCCTCCAGCGCTCCCTTCAGGTGGCCGCCCAGCGCCAGCAGCTCGCCCCGGCGGAGCAGCAGCTCCCAGCGCTCCGACTCCGCGGCCGCGCGCTCCAGCCGGTCGCCGCCGCCGCCCACTTCCCAGAACCGGCCCCGGCTCCGCGGCCGGGGATCCGCCTCCTGGCTCTCTCCCTGGGAGCTCCTCGCTACGACCGGAGAAGACATGGCCCGCAAAGGGTTGCGCCGCCGCCGCCGCCGCCGCCCGCCGCCACGGTCCCGGAGCCTCCGGGGCGCGCGGCTCCGCACGCGGCCCGCGAGCAGGGGGGCGTGGCGCGCGGACACAGCGGGGCGGCGCGCGCCCGGGAAGCCCCGGGGGCGGGGCCTGGCGGGCGCGGGCGGGGCGGGACCGGGCTGCGCGGAGGCGCCCGGGACTCCCCCGCACTCTCCCCCCCCAACCCCCGCCCCGCGACCGGGTCCCCGAGGATCCTACTGCCTGTCCAGCCCCTCCCGAAGCCCCTCCTGGCGGGAGACGCGAGGTCAGATGATCTCCCAGCGGGGATCTAATTGGCTTCTCCGGAAGAAGGGCCTGGCTTGTAACCGAACAAAGCCCGAAGGAGCCCAGACCTCCCTCGCCCCACTGGTATCTCCGTCGGACGACCCCGCACCTGCCGCGAACTCTCCCCTAATCCCTGCTTCGTGGGTGCTCTCCTGCCGGGCAGCAGGCTTCGCGGGACTGAGGCCCAAACTGCCCACCCTTCCCGGACATAAACGCCCACCTGAGTGGGGACCCGCCCCCTCTTCCTGGCCCCTGGGAGCCTCCCGGTGTAGTGTAGGTGCTCATCTGCGTTTTCTCTAGTTTATGCCCAAGTTACAGATGGACACGTAGAGGCAGAGGGCTTAGGAACGCGCAAAGTCAGTCTGATGACTTTGTGACTCCCCAAGTCTAGAGTAGGTCAACTTTAGGAACAAAATAACTCTACTCACCTACCTGACGCGACTCCCTCCAGAGTGTAAGACAGTCTTCCCTGGTGCCAAATTACTGCTGCTTTTCTTGTTTAACCCCGCCCCCCCCCACCATCTCGAGGGAGGAGGCCCACAGGTTCCTCTCCACATCTCATTTACTGCCCAACAGCTGGCTAAGGCCTATATTTGGCATTTTTAAAGAGAAAACACCAGGTGAATGCTTTTTCACAGGAAAGTCATATCACTGCAACCCAAGCAAGGTCTGCAGTTTTGCCCACAGAAGAGAAGGAAAATGATCTGGTTTTTGTATAATGGGTTATATTTCCTTTAAACTTGGTGGTAGCGGGTTTAAAGCTCTCCGTTGAAAATATTTATAGATTTGATTATAAGGTACTAGATTGTTAATGCTGTCCTTTTTCAAATGGTTAGAAACAATGGCCCAGAGAGGGAAAGTTATTTGCCCAAAATCACACAGCTAATAATATACAAACGTTTTAAGATCACTTTACTCGCATTCCACTATTATTAGATCTTAGATAAAAATATTTCACATGAGATTTTCAAAACGGAGCTAAAGGGACTCAACCTGAGCATACTATGTATGAAACTGGCTAACGTTTAATCAACATCCCTCTTTACAGAGAACAGGCAGTTAGGCTCAAAACTGCTTTGAGTTACATGTGTTTCTACTACATAATTAGCAAATCTCACGACTTCAGAGACGTAGATACACTGCCCCCAAGACAACATCCACATTGAACCTGAAACAGATTGCCAGCTGAGACCCAAGGAGCAACTCCTAATCATCTGAAGTGTGGTGTATTGGGATTGATTCACAAGCACAACCTTGAATCTAATTCTAGACCCCTGAATCACTGCCTTCCCTCCATAAACAGAAGAATGACATTAGTCAGATGCCCACATACTCATCTGAAACTTGAAACCATAAGTAGTAAAACAAATATCCATATGCCCATGGACATTTACTTTTGTGATGTATTCCTATCCTAAGAGCCGCTTGCAAAATGTACAATAGTAATGAATACATGTGTTCATGATTACACAAAAAAAGTATAAGTTGATAAACATGCTTATGTTTCTTATCAAGTATAGTTCAAATCAGGTTTTATTAGGGAATTTCCCCCAAAAGTAAAATATATGGTTCAGAAAATAATATGAAGCATCATTTATCCTTTGGAATTTCTTTCCCCAATAAACGTGACAAATAGCCATATCTGATTCCGGTGTGAAATAAAATAGTACAATTATGATAATGTGAAGGGGGAAAAATGGGACTGTAGGAGGAATCTTGCCGTGTTCTCCTTGGCATTTGTGAATGGTTATAATTCCTGTTTGCTCGTTTATACATTTACGTAACTGGTTCTCATTTATGTAACTTATTTATGTAAGAGGTTGTACTGCCTCTGTGGCCTTTGTGTGCAGCACAATTTCCCTCTGAATCAGGAAGTCTGGGGCAAAACGATCACTGACTCTAAGACCGGTCACTTGTCTGTCATGCTATGCCACCAAAAGAGGAGATGTACTTTGATGCGACTGCTTTTTAAATTCAGAGGAGAGAAAATTAGTATCTTTCTTCATTCATTTTCTAAAATTTGGACTTTGGTCTCTGACTCACCCAGCAGGCTGCCATGGAGGAGAGGGAATCCTGTGGGAAAAAAAAAAAAAAAAAATCCTCCGGGCCAAGAGGAATAGGATGGGGTGAAACTCTCCTCTCTTTCCCTTCCAGCGTTACTTCTGTCTTTGCTAACAAAGTAGTAAAATCATGAGATTTGTATTTCATTTCAGTTTTTTTGTGTTGTCTTCTAAAATAGATCAGTTATGTAAGAGAGTAAGAAGAAAAGCATATCTATTTCCTAATTTGGAAAATGCTTATCACCATCATTCCCTGCGTATCCCTGCCTTCCCCCGCCCCACTGCACCAGAAGGAGACTTTTCCTGGTATAGTTAGATAAACTATTTAAGAATCACGTAACATAGTGCTTTTCCTGTGCACAAATCACCTGAAGGTGTGTATTTGAACCCCTTTTTCTTTTTCTTTTTTTTTTTTACTGTGGGTGAATTTACCATTTGTTTCCTCACATTCTTACCATTAAAAAAACAGAAATTGAATTTAAGCTTAAAAGAGCCAAGCAAAATTATGTCCTCTTCCTGATTCATTTCAATTGGTAACATTCTAGTCAATGCATTGAGAACAGTGAATTCTAAAATGAAACAATCAGTACATACCCAATAATAGCGTATCAGTACATAAGGCACAGATGGAAGGGACTTTAGAGCCACCTTGCATACCCCTCGTTTTACATACACGAGGACTCTTAGACCTGAGAAGATGCTGCTTTAATAGAAGTCGTACTAGAAAGGGAATCCAGAGACCTGGTCTTGACCGCGTCTATGCCTCTATATCCGGGAGGAAATCCCCTGGCCTTGCTGAGCCTCGTTTGCCATCTGAAAAATGCTAGAAGTGGAACTCTCTTTCAGGTGCCTTCTGCCTCTGGAGCTGAGTCCTAGGGGTTGGTTTGAACACAGTGAGAGGAGGCAGAGAGTCTCCCAGACACAGGAACACAGCCATGTGACACCTGATGAAAATATAACAGCAGAAGGTGAAGGCTGCTGAGAAGAGGGATCAGAAGCACACTTGGGTGGTGCACGCCCAGCCCTGTCCAGAGGAGGGAGAACCATCTCTGGGACACGAACATTTGCAGTCACTGGATAGGGATCCCCCCATACGCCCCTCCTCGCCCCTTATATAAATCTGTGAGAGGCTGGAGGAGAGCCTGGGGGGGAGGGGAGCTGGTTATATAACGGGCATTTGTGGGGAAATTTATATAAGATGCTAAAAATACAGTATATGATTGCTATAATGGTGTTCTAAGTGAAGAGCCCTAATGAGGACAAACTGAGTAGGTTAAATAGAGGTGACGGTAAGTAGATGTCTAAACCCAGTTGCCTGCAATGACTACTGTCTGAGCAAGTATACTGCCCAGTATTAAAGTATTCTGTTATCCCCTTGGGGAACACTGTTGAAG
Source organism: Aethalodelphis obliquidens (assembly GCF_003676395.1). Classification (NCBI taxonomy): domain Eukaryota; kingdom Metazoa; phylum Chordata; class Mammalia; order Artiodactyla; family Delphinidae; genus Aethalodelphis; species Aethalodelphis obliquidens. Next base: position 21,144,838 of record NW_020837969.1, on the reverse strand, counting down.
TGCTCAAGGGCACCATTCTTAATTCTTCTAATACTCTGAAGGACCTAGAAATACTATGTAACCCATATTTTATTTTATTGGTAGTCAAATTGATAAAATGAATGCATTTCCCAGTATCAAGCTGTTAACTAGAAATAGACATAGGAAAAAAATCTCATACATTAGTTAAGAAGTTCTAAGAATTAACTACATATAGTCTCCTGGATTGTCTATCCTCCTTTCTTGTCCCCTGACCCCTCACTTACTGTCACCTGACATCATATATATATATATATATATATATATACACACAAAGTGTTTCTGTCCTCTAAAATGTAAGCTCCTTGAGAACTGGGATTTCTGCCCATCTTGTTCATTGAGGTGTCTCTAGCACTGAGGGCACTAGATAATCATTGCTGAATGAGTCACACACAAAGTAATGATATCACCTAATATTCTTCATTCTCATCAGTGATAAAAAGATATTTACCATTAACACACTAGGACAATTTATATTCTTCACTTCTCCTTTCTCTCATATGTCCCATCGGGCCTGCCAGAGAATCCTTTTAGTTCTGCTTTCAGAATATATACAGACTCTGACCCCTTCTCACTGTTCCCGCTGCTCCCCAAACCCCTGCCAGCCCCACCATCACCCTGGCTCAAGCTATCAGCATCTCTCCTAAAATAACGCAATGGGTCTTGGTATTCTTTAGGTAAGAGAAAAAATTTTGCAAGTGGAAACAGATATAGAGAAAAATTATAATCAGCAAATATATATATGTGCACATGTATAAATAAATTAAGAAAACGAAGAAACAAACAGCCTAACATAGCAAATAAAGCTTTGATAATTTGAAAATTATAAAGCACTATTCGTTTGGATAAGATCTAACGTTATTATTACTATTATTATTTAGAAATGCTTACTAAACTCCTGGGAAAATCAGAAAGTCTTTGAACATTTGAGAAGACCTGGTAGGATGCCTACGTGGGTCAAAAAAATCTTGGAGTCATCCTCAACTCCTTTCTTTCTCTCACACTTTACACGTGGTGGGCCAGAAAATCCTTTTGGTTCTACCTTCAGAGTGTATCCAGACTCTGACTCCAACTCACTCCTCCCCTGCCACCACCCTGGTCCCAGCCACTAGCAGCATGTCTCACCTAGGTTGCTGCCACTGGCCTCTGCTTTTGTCATGACACCCTTGCATTCTGTTATCAGCGCAGCAGGCAGCGTAATCTTCTCAAAACATAAACAGCATGCTCCTCGAAACACAGCATCTATTTCTCATTTTAACTCAGAAGAAAATCCAAAGTCCCAACCATGACCCAGAAGTCAGTACTTGGTCTATCCTACCCTCCAGCTCTTTTGCTCTCTCTTTTCTCACACTTCTCCGGACACAACGGCCTCGCAGGACCTTGGTCCTTTCTGTTCTCCTGGCCAGGGATGCTCTTCTGCTTGAGATCCTCCAGGCTGCCTTTCTCTCTTCCTTTAGACTTTTGAGCAAATGGCACCTGTGATGTCTTGCCTGGTCTCCCTATCTCTTTTTCCTGTTTTTTATCTTTAGCATTTATCCCTAATATACTGCATGGCTTCTTTTTCTTATTTATTGTCTCCCCCAAGAATATAAATTGTACAGGGAAAACTTTATAAACTGCTTTATTCTCTGTTGGATTTTCAGTGTCTAGAACACATAATAGGTCCTCAATAAAAAAAGCTATTGAATGAAAGAATAAGGAAAGGACTCTGGTGCTCCATACAGACGGTACACAGAGGATACACACATGTGTGCTTCGATGCTCAGCTTCTGCTTGTAATGGCTTTGGCCATTTGTGCCACAGCTACAGGGGAGAGCGAAGTCTATGGATTTAATGATGCGGAATGGACCTATAACATGATTTCCTAGGAAAGGACTGGACAAAATTATAATTACATTTGAGAAAGAGAAGTTGTAATATCACCTTACTTGAAAAGGAAAAACAACAAGTGTATTGACTCCTTGAAAGTTCATGTATGTGCTGGGAATCTGGTAAACTGGTAAATCCCCAGTCAACTCGCCACACCCATCAAATACAGAGGAGCCCCTGCTCCTATCCCCCACCCACGTGGTTTTGTTTCATTTGTACATTCCCAGGATTGTACAGCTTGACTGGGCTGTCACCTGGTTTAGACGATAAAGGCATGCAGTGTACCTTTGCTTGCTTCATTTTCAGCTCCTATGTGACATTTTTTGAATCTGAGTTACTAGATAAATCATAAGAATTCAAGTTTGCAATTCATAAAATAATGAGTGACTTGGATAAAGTGAATACTTGTAGAATTTCATCTGAAAGACTGAAGTATGTTGGTTGTATGGGGAGGGCGTTGGAACTGGTGAAGGAAATCATGCACGTTAGGTAGAAAAACACCAGTGACTAGGTTAGGTCAGATGATCTGTGTCCCAAGACGGTCTCCAGGGTCAGTGTCAAAAAAAGGAGAGATGATGGAAGAGTTCATAACCAGGAGGTGAACACGTACAGATCAGAGAGTCAAAACAAGGACATAATGGTAGAATAAGCAACCAGGTTAGTCGTTGAGAAAGTTAAGAGAAAAAAGCAGAGGAGGAAGATGTGCAACACAGACTGATACGCGTTATAGGTCATCTTTATTCAAAGATGCATGCTGTAGGCCAGGCTGGTTTAGGGTCTTGCACCAGAGAGAAGCATCTCTTTTCCATTTCTTTTCCAACTGTGACATAGCTAGATGAAGGGACAGTCTTTCAAACTTAAGTAAGAACGGACATTCTTTCAAACTCAAGTGAAATAAGTAAACATGAAGAACTCTTTCATCCAGCATGGAACACGAGTTATCACAAAAATAAACAAAATGCAGTATTAAAGGGTTTTGAACAAGTTTAAGAATTGGTACATTAAAATACTACTAAAGGAAGTCAGACTCTACCGAAATTTAATTTAGTCAAGGAAGACAATGCTTTCCTATGATCCATCCTTTGGTACTTCTGTCGATAAGAGAATACTGGGCTGAATGGTCCAGGGATCTAACCCAGTAGGATTAGTTCCCATATTCTTATGTCTCTACTTAGTTAATCACATCAACTCCCATATGAAACCAAATCAAAAACACGTGATCAATTTGAATAAAATGCCTTGTAATCAGAAACGCCTTGACCAGAGCTCTAAGTAAAATGTGAAGTATGGGAATATGTTTCAGTATACAAGTGTCAGTTTTTGTTTTTGTTTTTGTTTTTTGCGGTACGCGGGCCTCTCACTGCTGTGGCCTCTCCCGTTGCAGAGCACAGGCTCCGGACGCGCAGGCCCAGCAGCCATGGCTCACGGGCCCATCCGCTCCGCGGCACATGGGATCTTCCCGGACCGGGGCACGAACCCGTGTCGCCTGCATCAGCAGGCGAACTCTCAACCACTGCGCCACCAGGGAAGCCCCAAGTGTCAGTTTTGATGACCCTTCCCACTGCTAGCTGATTAACTCATAGGAACCCCCAGAATTCTGGCCACTAATTTAACCTGATCCTGACTCTGGTTTTTGTCTGTGAAAATTCAGGACCTGAAATCTCTGACTCAGGCCTAAGGTGACGATACTTCTCATCCAGCATGGAGGGAACCAAAGCTTCCCACGTGCACGTTTATTACCAGGATAATTTTTCTACAAGTGCCTTTGGCCTTAGAAGATTTATTAATCCAGTTATCAAGATATCATTGTCCCCTATTACATCAACTCTGGTCTAAAAAAATTAAGGCCTGTCCCATAGGCAGGCTTCTCTAGATTTGGATCAAACCTTTCTAACCAGAAGGGGTATTTTGAGTAACAAAACAGCTCATTTTTGTTTCCCTTCAATTTGATGTGGCCAAGTTATCTGGCTCCAAATGGAACTAACTCAAATGCAGCCACAGCAAGAACGGAGTTTATGAAGCTTTCATCTGTATCGGTTTACATAAACAACTTGCTTCAAGGACGTCTTGGAATTGTTTATATGATAAATCAAAGTTGTTTCGTGTTTATCTGGGGGAAAAAAATAGAGCCACCTCAACACGTAAGAAAAGTTTGCAACGGCCAAAAGGGTGTGAGTTTAAAGACACTGTTGCGTGTCATAAGGCCAAAACCCCTTTTACCCAGAGGGTAAGCCACCTGGATTGTGCACACCCATGGTCAGTTTCTCCAGTTCTGTGTATGATGAGGGGGTTGTGACATATAACTTCTGAAGTCCCTTCCAGCTCAGGGAGGCTGTCATTTTTGAAAAAACAGACGCCTGCCTTTTCAATACTTTTCCAGCGTAAAACCAAGCAGTTTGGGCCCACATGTGAAATTTTTCATTTTGTAATTAAGAAACCCCCCTTGGGTCTGCCCCCAGAGGGGTGGGCCGTTCCCTATGGAGGTGGAGTCGACACAAGCGCACCGCGCTTCCACCCAGGGTGTCAGCGCGGTTGCGGGGTTTGGGGGCAGAGGGCGGTGTGACGGCACCAGGTCACAATGGCAGCAGAGGCTTAAAGGTGGCCCCACGGGGTGGTTTAGGTGGAGGATCAGAAGAAGGCGGGCAGTTGAGCATCTCGGCTCAGGTCAAGGGATGCGAAGGTGAACGGGCCTGTCTACGAGGCTAGGGGAGGCCCCTCCCGAGTGCGCCACCACATCTGGCTCGGTGCCCTCGGATGCGCGCAGTCTGCATCCAGACCCCAGCTGGCTGCAAAGGGCCGAAGGGAGGGTAATCTGCGCCCCCTTCCCTTCTGAGAGCCCCCTACCCGGGGGCTGTGGAGCAGAAGTGGGGCCTGCGCAGACTGTGGCTCAGCCCCCTGCCGGCCGGGCCTGCGGAACACAGGAGGCCCGCGAGATGCGGAGCCATGCAGAGCTGTCTTGATAAATGATGGCCGTGCTGCGCATCCGCGCGTCTGCCTTGCCTTCTTACCCAGGGGAAAGCAGCGTGCAGTGAGCGTGCTTACTACCTGCACAAGGGAGCGCGTGGTAATTCAAGTTCGCAGCGATCTTTCAGAGCGACTTCAACCAGACCAGCAAAAAGAGAAGTGATCCACGGACACGCCAAGTGCAAATGGTGACCGGGATCCACCAGCCCCAGCCTCTCATTACCTGATGCTCTGCTCCTGGCCCAACCAGCTGCAAGGGGCGCGCCAGGTGTGGCGAGACACCCGGGAAAGAGGCCCGGGCCTACCAAGACCTTGGAGCTAACCAGGCAGCTTCCCTTGAAGTTTGTAAACACAGCCATCCACAGTCAAGACACACAACAGCGCCGCCTGAAACTAGACACTGTCCACGCTTTTCACCTTCAGCTGTGTCCCCTTCAGTTGCAAGAGATGGCTCTGCTCACTGGAAAAACCTTGTTTAGCCCCCAAGACCATCAGTGGAGGCTTACAGTTGAACCCAGGCCATCCCAGCTGAGGAACATAAGGGACTTACCTGTGTTTGAGGCCAAGCCCAGAGGCCACGGAGCTCCAGGGAGAAGGAGATCACCCCCAGGTCAGCATCAGGAGCCTTCCCGTGGTGTTTGGGGCCACCTCCTCTGTTATGCTGAAGGCAAAGGAATCCAATATGCCTCCTGCACGTCCTGTGTTCATGGAAGCACACTCTCTCTCCCAATCACAACACCCGCAGTGCCTGACAAAGGGGCAGCGGTGTTAATGACATCAAATCCAAGGTGGCAGAGGTGAGCAGGTGGAGGCCACTCCTTTATTCTTATCCTTCTGGTAATGACCTTTGCAAAGTACAGAGCATGCACTGACTTTCCAAGGCTTTATAATGTTGTCCAAGATATAGATATTAATAATATAAACATAAACAAGGGTGCCATGAAATATGTAAGAAAAGAAAATCGTTTTTCAACAATGGGTGGGAGAGAGGTTGTGAAGTAGTGGCTACGGAGTACATAAGAAAATTATGAATCATTCTGTTGTTTTGAGAGGGGATCTAAATTGGGAAACAGATAAACTTATCTCCCTCCCCTCTTAATCAATGACTGGAAGCTAGGTGGTAGGAGTAGAACGGTATCCATATTTCAGGAAAGGAAATAAAAGGTCTCATTGCCTGAAGATACCAAATAATTGCTTCTTTCTCACAGTATTGCCTTGTCCTAGCCTTGGGTAGCTTGTAGGGGAAAAAGTCTTTTTACCTGCTCTGGTTTTATACACCACGAGAATGAGAGGTTCACGAGGTTCACATGTCTGGTGTTAGATTTAAAATTAAGTTAAATTTAATCATTAATTTAATAATTAATTATTAAAATGAAATATTCTCTGTTGCCTTGATATGTGGTGAGATTGGGAGGGCCCTGCATGTCCTAATAGGAAGTTCCCCTCCCCACTCTGCTCCTATGGACAAGGTCCCAGCCAAGTAAGCCTCCAAATCAAGGAAACCGAAGGCAGATCCTACTTCACCTGGAGTAGTGAGTTTCAGTTCCCTGCCAGCTGGTAGAATGACTCAAACAGGCCAATCACATCCTCCACAGGAACCAGATGTCACCTCACTCTCTTAACACTACAGGTTCACTTTGCTCCTGGGTGGCTCTGCATGGCATGCAGTGTCCTCTCCTGGGCTGGGACGCACTGCCGTGGATCTCACCTGTCCAGTGTTGGTGTCATGTTTGGCTATCCCAGGAACCCTTGGGCAGGAATCCCTCCCTCTCCGATGGGATGAACAGGAGTCGATTAAACTATGTTTTATCCACTGAAATAGGATCTTTGTTAAAATAAAAAAAAAAAGTCGGTATGTTTAAATAAAATAAGGCTGTGTGTGATTTTAGAAAGCATAGGAAAGCAAGTATTTTTTCACCAATAACAGGACAGCTAGAAAAAGTGATCTCCCTGGATATTTTCTTTTTATCATAGCCTGTCCTTGTGAGAGACTGAGAGTAAAAGTATAAGTGGTTGGCCAGCCATACAGTGTCGTGGACAGCACAGATTATCATAACAGCAGTGACTCCGGAAATTAGTTAGTGCTGGATAAAGGAGAGAGCCATTGTTTCCCAGGAAGCAAACTAGACAAATACAAGAAACAAGGCCTCCCACCAATTTATTTATGTGTGGGTTAGGAGTGTGATTAACACCCATTGTTTACCTGATCAAATGTAAGAGCTAAGCTCCCAGGTATCCTGCAGGACAGCAGACAAGAGGGCTCTAGGAGAAAGGTATGAGTGAGAAAGAAGGGGAAAGAGGGGAGGTATTATCATCAAGTTAGTTCTGACCCACGGTGCACATGCCAATCAGGGGCACAGGGACCCTCCATGCTTTCTACCCAGGGATGATTTCCTCCCCTAGTGTCAAGGGCCAAGGCAGTGAAGGCCAGTGCAGGCCGCATAAAGAAAAATTAAAAAATTAAAAATAGAACTACCATATGATCCAGTAATTCCATTTCTGGGTATTTATCTAAAGAAAATGAAAACACTAATTCGAAAAGATACATGCACCCCAATGTTCACAGCAGCATTATTTACAATAGCCAAGATATGGAAGCAGCCTAAGTGTCCGTCCACAGATGAATGGATAAAGAAGATGTGGTACGTGTATACAATGGACTATTACTCGGCCACAAAAAAGAATGAAATTTTGCCATTTGCAACCATGTGGATGGACCTGGACCTCAGCAAAATAAGTCAGACAGAGAAAGACACTTATATGTGGAATCTAAAAAATAAAATGAATGAATATAACAAAACAGAAACAGACTCCCAGATACAGAGAACAAATCAGTGGTTTGAGAGGGGAGAGGGATGGGGGGAGGGGCAAGAGGTACAAACTATTAGGTATAAAAGAAGTAAGATACAAGGATGTAATGTACAGCACAGGGAATATAGCCAATATTTTATGATAACTTTGAACAGAGTATAATCTATAAAAATACCAAATCACTAAGTTGTATACCTGAAACTAATATAATATTGTAAATCAATATACCTCAATAAATAAAAAAGATGATGTTACACACTAATGTAGTCCTGGCAAGTAGCAGAGAGGTGTGGTGAGCTCCAAGGACAAAGAACAGGTAAACTCAAAGGGCCAATATTGCCAGAACAAAGAGTTACAGGACTCATCACTGTTCCAATGTGACCACTGCAATGTCCCAGAGCCCTCCCCAGCAGCATGCCCTGTCCCTTTCCCCTCCCATATAAGGAAAGACATTTACCGTGTTTTTCTCCCGCTCAGCACACTGAAAGTATACACACTCTGCCCAGTCAGCAGATGACTTACAGGTTCCCTGGCTATAAAAACAGACAAGCAACCCATGCTCACTGTCAACTTTCCCAGGCTACCAGGAAGTCGGCCCGCTGTTCTTGCAGCGACCCTTCTCTTTAATAAACTCTATCTTCCTTACATTCTGCCTTGTGTCTGGAAATTCTTTTCCAAGCCGCGCTTGGACCACGACATTTTGGTGGCCCATACAGGAATATCTCCTGGGGCGATCTCCTCCCCCACCTCCTCTCCTCATTCCGTAGGACCCTCTGTGAACAGGCAAGTTGCCGGGGAAACAACAGAGGACTCTGGCCAGAGCCACACCCCGGTGTGTTCCGAAGGCTCCACGGCTCACTTCGCCCCAGTAACTGCCGCCCAGAACGGGTGAGGGTCCCTCTGTCTTCCTTCTGACTGCAGACTGGGCCGATTGGTATCGTGCGGGCATGGGTCAGGCATTTAAAAGCCATCAGGGAGCCTGCCGCTTGAAAACTCCCGTGAAGGATAAGGGGGTCTCAGAACAGACCGGACTGTTAGAGCGTCTGCCCCCAGCAAGGCAACTTCCGTGCACCGTGAGGCACATATTGGTTCATGCAGAACGCTGAGCCCCCTCCCCTTGGCCGCCGCCTTCCCGGCAGGACTAGGAGGCCGATTCCTCAGCCTGTCTCCTCTGTTACGTTCACCTTTTTCTCGGTCCGGATTGACTTACAGGAGCCTAGGCGTTGCCTCTGAGCCATCCCAGGAGTGCCTTTCACGTTTCAGGGAATCGCCAAACGGTGAGCCACCCGGTGGGTCCCGGGAATCTCTCTTTTCTTTCCTTTCTCTGCTCGAGTCTCACGGTTCCTTAGTCGCATGGTTTGTGCCTTAGTCGCACGCTCAGGGGTCACCTCTCACGGTCGGATGCGATTGTTGGGACAGTCGGCCCATTTTGTGCCTTAGTCGCACGGAGAGGTCACCAGGACAAAGGGGACGCCTCTCTGTCAGCCGGTGACTCTCAGTACGCCCATTCTACAGCGTACAGGCTAAGAATGGGTTCTGGTTCGTCTCGGGAGCCTCCCTCGGACTCACCCCTCGGCTGTATCCTCAGGAACTGGGAAAATTTGACCCTGAAAATCTCAAAAAGAAGAGGCTCATTTTCTTTTGTAACACGGCTTGGCCCCAGTATAAAGTGGGGGACCAAGAACAATGACCTCTTAATGGCACACTAAATTATAACACGATCCTCCAACTTCATCTCTTTTGCCGGGAACAAGGAAAGGACTCAGAGGTTCCTTATGTCCAGACCTTTATGGCCCTTAGTCAGAATCCGGATCTGAGGGACTCATGCCGCCTGTGTCTTTCTGTTGCCGCCTTATCCCCCCCGACCCTCTCTGTCTCCCTCTCCATCAGATCTCCTAGACGACCCTCTACTCGACCTTTCCTGTCCCCCACCCCATCAACCCTCATTGCTTCAGCCCCTGCCCCCCCTCAACCCACAGCTCCCCATCAGTCACCCCCTTATCAGGGAGAAAGCCCCCTCTCCCCTCCCCACACAAGGTCGTGGACTGCCCAACGCCAGGAAACAGACTCTAATATGCTTCCCTTAAGGGAAGTAGTAAATGGAGACATGGGCACTATTGGAGTCCATGTTCCCTTTCCCATGTCTGACGTTTCCCAAATTCAAAACAAGTTAGGTTCCTTCCGTCAGGATCCCACCACTTTTATTAAGGAATTTCAGGCCCTCACTATAGCCTTTGACCCGACCTGGTGAGACATTCATGTGTAGTCCTGACCACCTGTTGTACTCATGAAGAGAAAAACAGGATATGGGCATTAGCCCAAGCTTGGGCAAGACGAGGCACAGCTCTGTCTCCAAAACCCGGATGGTTGGGGACCCATTTGGGGCTGGTTTAATGACTCTGTGTAACTACACCCTCAATTTTAATCAGACTAGCCTGGAGTGGGATCCCTGGTCAGAGGAAAATAAATATAATGTACATGAAGGTCATTTCACTTTGTGTTGGGGAAATTCAAGGAGAGATGCGACTAATAAATATATTAACGAAGACCATATCCCCATGAACAGCTCGGCCCTGGGAACTAAATACGTGGGGGTCAGTGTGAGCACCGGACACTTACTTAGTTTAACCTCCCAGCAAGATTCTCCTCCAAAATATAACATAATTCAGCTACATTCAGAAATTTGTTATGCCAATCCCCCGTCATACTCATCATCAGTCAGAGCCCGAATTCTCCCCTTTAGGTATAGATGATTACTTCCTTGGAGTTTGGCCTGCCCAATATAATCCTAGGCCATGGGACCCTAGTCTATTTCCAGAGGAAAACTCCCAAAAGGTCAGGGCTTGGCTCTGGGGACCCACAGCAGGGGAATCCTTAAGGGGCACTGGATTTTCATCTCTACGTGGTAACGGGGTCTATCTGGATCTTCCCACACTTTGGAGGGGCTCCTGTACAATTATTGCTGCAGTCCCAGAGGCTACCATTATGACTACAAAGGATTTAGCTTCCTCAGGAGGCATTCCCAACCTTGCGTCCTTCCTCGAGGAGGCCTTAAGACCTGCCCGGGAGAGACGAAAACAAACCACTGATTAAGGGGGACGTGCTTATGATAACCCAATTCTTGATCGGCCCCAAAATAATACACAGTGTCTTCAGAGGGCTCTTCTGGTTTGCAGGCACACCCCTTAGGGAGGAGCGTTCTCCATCTCACCATCATGGTCCAGGAACCTTGGAAGGCAGCGGTAGCAGCCACCGAGGAACAGCAGTCAGCCCCAGGCTCTCTGGCCGAGGGGGTTTTACAAAATAGGAGGGCCCTTAATGTTATAACAGCTGAGGCGGGGGTGTCTCTGTCCTACTAAATGAGACATGCTGCTTCTATATTAATACCTCCGGCCACATTGACGAAGACCTTCAGATTCTAAAGAAAAACATCAAATGAATAGAAGATTTAAAAGAGAGAGCAGGACAGGGCCCCAGCTGGCTTTCCAGCCTCGTCTCCTCTGTGGGGATCCAGATATGGACACGGCTATTGCCCTTGCTGGGACCATTAATCCTGATAGCCTTTGTTTCGTTGTTTGACCCCTGCATTATTAACACATTATCTAAGTTCATCTCCCAACAGGTTCAAAAGATTTAATTCCAGATGGCGCTATAACAAGGGTACCAGCCAGTTGGCACATGGACTACATTGGAAGAAGCCGCCTTATCATTCTGTGGGCTCTCATCCCCTCTGTAAATATACCCTGACAGAGAATGGGCATTGGGACCCAGGGCCCCTACGACACCCCTGCCCAGCAGGAAGCAGCCAGAGAGATTGTCGCCCCTTCTCCTTACAAAAAGGGTTCCTGAATGCCAGAGAAGGAGCTAGGCAGGTAGGTAGACATGAGCAGGGTATCCAATAGGGCCAAAGAATTGGCCCTGTAAATAAGAAGAGGGGGGAATGTGGTGTGCTCCAAGGACAAAGAACAAGGTAAACTCAAAGGGACGATATTGCCTGAACAAAGAGTTACAGGGCTCCTATCGCTCTGTCACACTGTGACCACTGCAATGTCCCAGAGCTCTCCCAAGCAGCATGCCCTGTCCCTTTCCCATCCCATATAAGGAAAGACATTTGCCGTGTTTTTCTCCCGCTCAGCACACTGAAAGTATACACACTCTGCCCAGTCAGCAGATGACTTACAGGTTCCCTGGCTATAAAAATAGACAAGCAACCCATGCTCATTGTCGACTTTCCCTGGCTACCAGGAAGTCGGCCCGCTGTTGTTTCAGCGACCCTTCTCTTTAATAAACTCTATCTCCCTTACTTTGTGCCTTGTGTCGGGAAATTCTTTTCCATCCCGTGCTCGGACCACGACAGGAGGCCTTTGACCTCCTGATGGCAGCACTGTGGTTGGGTGGCTGCCTCTGCTCGTGTTGTGACGGGTACCTTCAGAGTGCTCCCCTAAGTGGACCACACAGCCTTGCCTGCACATCATCAAATGCACTTGGGTGGTCCATTATCATAGTGGCTGCCATTTATTGGCTACTATGTGCCACACACTTGTGCATTATCTCCTTTCATTTGCTAAACAGTTTTTTGAGATAGGCACTATTATCCATATTTTACCAATGAGAAAACTTATTAAGTAACTTCTTCAAAGTTGCACAGTTAATAAGAGGTACAGCCTAGATTCAAACCTAGAGCCAAGGTTCGTAATAGCAACCAGGATGTGTCTGGACATTTCTGGGGAGAAGAGACTACAGAAGGGGGCTCCTTCGGACAATCAACTCCAACTGTGATGCTAATAAAGAGAAGTCACGGGTTTCATACAAACACAGATAATTTTGTTTTAGAGGCAAAAAAAAAAAAAAAAATCAACCAGGTGTCCCATTAGCATACACCGTTAGTGTCTAGTTGGAACACAGATGGATCCCTGTAATAGGAAGTGACGATCCAGTTAAAGAAGATGAAATAAATGCATATCCATATTGTGTATTGTGATGCTGCTCTCCAAAGAGCTTGCAACTTATTGTACAAATTTATTGAGGGAGGATTTTGGGTTGTATATAAAGCACAATCCAAAACACGCATACTCCGAAGGGCACTAGTAGCCAGCGCTGCATTGGTTGTATATTTGTTTCTCCTTTCCTTACATAAGCGCGTTTACACACCGTCAATACGCAGAGCAGTGGCCAGACGACGCTGTGCTAACTGATGGGAACAGACAAGTTCTGCCGAGCTCAGCACTTCAGCACAGCGCTGCCTTCTGAAAGTATCTTGTCATGAGAAATGCTCACCTTGAGAACACACCTCCTAGAGATGTATAGTCGGTTCATTTACTTTTAGTGCTTCTTTTGGGTTGGGAGGAGCTTGTCTTTAATTTCCATTTATGGTTAGGTTTTGATTTGAGGAATGGTAAATCCTTCAAAGGCTAAAAAACTGACCTGGCTGAATACCTGGTCACCTTCCTAAAGGTCTCTTGTAAGAATTCTTTGTTAGGAAGTATTTCAGATGTAATGATTTATAATGGCATTTACAGAGCTTAATGTTAGTTCTGAAGGATTCACTTGTAACTTACGCAGATTTGAGTTACATTCGTGCTAATTGTCTTAGTTCAGAAAAGTGTTTATATAGACATTAAATCACTGTGTTTTGGGAGACACTGTCTTCCATTAGACCTGCCTGTGCTTAGACCACATTACTTCAGTCTCCCTCAGCTCTTATTTTAATTAGTGATTATGTACACCCCATAAGTATATAATTATCCGTACATATCTGCTCTACAGCCTCTAATTTGATTTGACTCTTTTTTGTTTTATTACATTGAAAATCTTCTTTTTAGGATAGATATGTCTTCCTCCTCCACAAGCCCCAAAACTCCTAGCAGAATACTCTGAACACATGCACACACACACACACACACACACACACACCCCAGGATTTTGTCTGACAACAAGAGTTCCAAGTCAGTTAGTGAGTTTTAAGTCTTGTAGCTTTGGAAGTACCTCATAGGAATCAAACCTAAATGATTCCTCCCAGATACAAGCCACCTCTTGGGTGGTTTCTTGTCTTCCAATTCCTTTTTTATGTAATCAAATGGCCACACACTCCTCTGAGAGCCCATGTTAGAAGGAAATGCACCATCTACACGAGCGTTCATCTGTAAAAGATCTTACTGTACCCAGAGGCTAAAGCGAGTTTAAATGTACGTCCTATTTCTGTGTTATTTACCTCCTTTCTTATTCACTTTTTTTCAGCCTTTTCACTTAGATCTATCGGTATTATTCAATACTTCATTTTCCCAAGCCCATGTCTTCAAGTATTTCTAGAGCTCTTTTGTGTCCATCACTTACCTTATTTATAAAAATCAAATATGTTAAAGTCTGAACTTCTCTAATGGTTAAATTGGAGACAGATTATTTTCCATGGCAAAGGATTCTTCACTTTACAAACGGGACCAAGGACCTCGCATCTCTTCTTTGTATAAACATTATTGAGCACACCTGCAAGATGAAAAGAGTGCCGTGGATGGATGGTGGTGATGATAATACAATAATGTGAATGTACTTAATGCCACTCGACTGTACACGGAAAAGTGGTGAAGATGGTAAAGGCTACGTTAGGTGTACTTTACCACAATTGAAAAACGTATATTATTGAGCATCTGCTGTGGGCCTGCACTGTGCTCAATGCTGTGGCCATGGCACTGAGTGAGACAGATACTGTCACTGCCCACGCGTCCTGGTCTAGTGGGACAGTACAGTCTACTGACCAGGTAATGCTTCCCATGTGGCACCGTGCTGTGTAAGATATGTCACTGTAACTGAAAATCTGGCAGTGGGCACCTAATTTACCTACAGGAGCTCACAGAACGCCTAATATCGAGAGGTGATGTTAACATGAGATGGGTTTGGCCATTTCAAGTCGGCAGAGAAGGGCTTCAGTGTTGAGGGATCAGCCTGGGCAAAGGGTTATGAGGTCAGAAATAATTCAGTGTGTTTGAGCAACTAAAGGAAGGCCTGGTGTGGCTGAACAAAATTCTTGGGAGCAGAGAAAAGGGTGGAATGACAAGAAGTTGGAGAGAAGCCAGCATCCTGATCATTCAGATAAAAAAGATTGGATTTTACTTCAGGTAAAAGGAAAAAGCCACTGAGAGGTTTTAAGCAGGGGGTTGACCTGGTCTTATTTACATTTTAAACAGACCACTCGGACTGCAGTGTAGAGGCTGGGTTGAAGGGGAAAGAGTAGAAGCAGAGAGAATACTTTGAGCACCTCCCACTACTGCATCTAAAACTGTAATTAAACCTAAAAATACAACAGAAATTATATTTTTTAAGGGGTACCTTTTAGGTGGACTAAATGCAAAATACATCTGTTAGTGCTGGTTTCTTTTGTTATAGGAATCTAAATTTTTTCTTTGACTTTTTTCTCGGCCAGTACACTTTAATTTGCTTTTCCTTGTATTTTTCCTGAATATATAGTGAATGATTTTTGACGAATAAGATAGTTTACAATAAAGCTATTTGTAATCTGTCCAACATTACTCATAAATAATGTATTACCATTGCTGTTATTTAAATATCAGATGATAAAGATAATCTAAACAAGATTTCACTTGCTGAAAAGATATTCCTAAATTATTGATTGTTGTCTTACCCTCAGAGGTTGATATTGTCTTTCGAGGGGCATCCTCTTTGATCCATCTTATTTGAACCATCTAGTTCTTCCCCAGCTGATGGACTCTGGAGTCCAAAGAGGAGGGTCCTGGGGAAGGAGCACATCTCTGGAGTGGGCCACATACTTCAAGAGATGTCTTGTTTCAACACTAAAAAATTAAAACTCTTGAATCACCAAAAACCAAGGATTGGCAGAAGACACACACTGAATGAGGGCAGAGTTCCCATTACCAACAGTGATGATGAAGTCACATTGATAAAATGTACCAAGGCATTCCTGGCCACATTGCATCCTTAGTCTTCACTTCATGAAGCAGCAGCCCTCTAAAATACCTGGCACATAGTAAGTGCTCAGTAAATGGAGGCCATTATTTTCTTATTACTCCAAAAGTTTTATATATATGTGTGTGTATATATATTTATGTATTTTTTTGATACTTAAAGAAGATACTTTATAACTGTGCCTACTGCATTACTCAAAACCTTCATGGGCTGTTCAAACTAGAAAACGGGACTTTGTGTCCCTACCCTCAGGGTGGTGATTTGAGAGGTCATCTAAGCACCATCATCCTACCTGCAGAATTCCCACACACTTTTCCACGGCTTGCCGTCCTCATCCTCTGCTCCGTGTCACTCTATGACTATCTGGATCCAGCAACTATATCCAGAAAATATATCCAGAAATAATTGAGAAGCAAGGGTGTAGAAGGAGGAAAGTGTATATTGGTTCAAGGATATTAACTGCTGAAGCAAATAAACCCTAACATTTCAGTTAACGTAATGGAAGTTTTTTCTTTTCTCACACAATAGTCTAACTTGAGTCAGAAGATAGTGATGAGTAGGTGGGGCTGGGTCTGCTCCACACAGTCATTCAGGGATCCAACTTCCTAGAGGCCCTGCCCTCTTACACATGTGGCTTCTTCGGGAGGGAGGGAGGGGGAAATGGTGGGTTGTTGTTCAACAGGTAAGAAGTTAGTCATACAAGAGGAATGAGTTCTAGAGATCTGTGGTGTAACGTAGTGCCCCTTGTTAACAATATGCTATTGTGCACTTTGAAATATATTAAGGAGGTAGAACTCATGTTGTGTTCTTATGACAGTTTCTAATCCCAAACAATAGAAATAGAAATTAGAAAGAAAAGACTATACATACATACATATATATATATATAATATATATATATATATACACATATACACACACACACATATATGATGTTTGTGTATGTAAGTACATATGTAATTTTTAATTGCCTGAAAAACTCTTAGGTAAAAAATTTTAAATTTCAGTTACATTTTTATATTAAAATAGTGACAACGCAGATACTCTTTATCAAATGTTATGTTGTTCATATGGTGAACTGAACTTAGAGAACTCTAACTTCTTATACTTAAATACATTCATTATTAAACAATAAATGAAAACAGATGAAGAAAATACTCAAAGGAATTTAAAAGAGGTGATGCAGAATAAAACTGAGGAGCACAAAAGTATGGAATTCATAAAGATAAAAGCAGAAGTTAATTAATGAGATAACAGAAATACATCATATCTTAAACACCTTTCATAAACCTTGTAAGCGGTAACACAAGAAGTCTTTAGATACAAGATCTCGGGAACTAAGAAATATGTATATGGGACTTCCCTGGTGGCACAGTGGTTAAGACTCTGCCTGCCAATGCAGGGGACACGGGTTCTATTCCTGGTCCAAGAAGATCCCACATGCCGCGGAG
Source organism: Aethalodelphis obliquidens (assembly GCF_003676395.1). Taxonomy (NCBI): domain Eukaryota; kingdom Metazoa; phylum Chordata; class Mammalia; order Artiodactyla; family Delphinidae; genus Aethalodelphis; species Aethalodelphis obliquidens. Next base: position 21,127,787 of record NW_020837969.1, on the reverse strand, counting down.
CAACTAAGCCCGTGTGCCACAACTACTAAGCCTGTGCTCTAGAGCCCGTTGGCCACAACTACCGAGCCCACGTGCCACAGCTACTGAAGCCCGCACACCTAGAGCCCGTGCTCCGCAACAAGAGAAGCCACCGCAATGAGAAGCCTGCACACCGCAACAAAGAGTAGCCCCCACTCGCCACAACTACAGAAAGCCCACACACAGCAACGAAGACCCAATGCAGCCAAAAATCAAAAAATAATTTTAAAAAAGAAATATCTAAATCCATATCAACCAATGTTAACTTCACTTGCAAGGTGTGAAGATTTGCTAACAATAATGCATTATAGCTTCCATTTCTTGTTGAAATGGCTTACCGTCACCTCCTATGCAAGCCCAGACTGATGCTTAAGATTCAGAAATGCACTATTGCAGATACATCAAAAGATCTTCCTATGACGACATTGTTTTCTGTTGTGAAAATCTGTTAACAACCTAAATTCCAAAAAGGAGAGTCATAGTTTAATAAATTATTCCATTCTTATAATGTAATACTATGCAATCAATAAACTAGTACTGGGCTTCCCTGGTGGCGCAGTGGTTGAGAGTCCGCCTACCGATGCAGGGGACACGGGTTCGTGCCCCGGTCCGGGAAGATCCCACATGCCGCCGAGCTGCTGGGCCCGTGAGCCATGGCCGCTGAGCCTGCGCGTCCGGAGCCTGTGCTCTGCAACAGGAGAGGCCACAACAGTGAGAGGCCCGCGTACCGCAAAAAAAAAAAAACAAAAAAAAAAAACAAAAAAAACTAGTACCATAGAGTAATATCAAATAACTTGGGGAAGTGTTCTCAATATATTCAGATTCCAAAAAAGCAACTCAGAAATTGGACTGTAATCTCATTTATTTAAATACAGAAAGGGGGGGGCGAGGAGGGGAAACACCAGAAATTGTAGATGAAAATGTATAGTGGGGTTACTAGTGATCTTCTTTCTTTGTGCTTCCCTGAATTTTTTCAGTTCTAACATGAACTTATTACTTTTATATTCATGAAAATAAACCATAAATGTTACATTTTTAAAAATGCCTTCACCAATATTTCATAGGACAAAGAAGCCAGGTATAGCAATGTCACAATTAATCATTCATGTATTTAAGAAATATTTATAAGGTGTGTCCTACGTGCCAGGCAAGTATTTAAGAAATATTTATAAGGTGTGTGCTACATGCCAGACACTGGAGATACAGGAGTATCAAAGCAACGTAAAATCCCTGCCCTTTTGGAGTTTGCACTTTAGAGAAAGGGAGAGAGAGATAATATGCCAGTATAAGTATATATGATATCTTCTGGTAATAGTGTCATAAAGAAAACATAGCAGCATAAGGATAAGGAGTGATAGAGAAGGCTGTTTATAGGATGGAGTTGTTTTGCTTTTTTTAAATAGAAATATAGTTGATTTACAATATTGTGTTAGTTTCACGTATACAGCAAAGTGATTCAGTTATATATATATATATTCTTTTTTCAGATACAGCAAAGTGGTTCAGTTTTATATATATATATTTTTTTTTTCAGATTGTTTTCCATTATAGGTTATTACGATATAGTGAATGTAGTTCCCTGTGCTATACAGTAAATCTCTGTTGCTTATCTATTTCATGTATAGTAGTGTGTATCTGTTAATCCCATACTCCTAATTTATTCCTCCCCCCTCCCTTTCCCCTCTGGTAACCATAAGTTTGTTTTCTATGTCTGTGAGTCTGTTTCTGTTTTGTATATAGATTCATTTATATTATTTTTAGATTCCACATCTAAGTGATATAACATTTGTCTTTCCCTGTCTGACTTGTTTTGCTTTTGCTTTTCTTTCAGAGAAGAGTGTCTGAAACAGAACATTTGCAACTCTGTTATTCTTAATGTCTTTTGTCTCCCAACAGGAACTGGTGATAATCTATGATCTACAAACTCAAAACAGACTTCTAGTTACTGATGCTTGTCAGACACCTGTATTTTAATTTTAATACCATGACTAAAACGAGGGAAAGCAAGGGGGAATCCACAGGTAGAGCAGATGAAACTCGAGTGCTTAAAAAAAAACAAAAAAAACCCACCTCTGATTCTTTTGGCTTTTTTTTTTTTTAAATGATTTTAAACCACTTTTATTTATGCTGCTTTCAAGTTCCCCTGCCTAGAGCAGGAAGCTCCACCCAGACCTACTGAAGCAGAATTCTTGTTCCAACAAGCCCTCCAGGTGATTCTGATAGATGCTAACGTCAGAGAACCACTGCGTTAGAGACAGGCTGAGTGCAGATCCTTGGAACGCTGGTATTCCACTTTTGATTGTCACAACAGCTGCTGATTCTGACTATGAAGTATCTTCTGATTGAATGGGTTTATATTAACTGTGCCAATACTGAAAATCATACCTTTGGAAACTATTCTTCCAAATTCAATCAGTTCAAATGTCAAAAGAACTTCACAGAACAGATTAAATCATCACATTCTTCTTTAAACAAAGCATGCAAAATGCCAACATAAGAAATGTACAAAAGTTGTAACCCAACTATACTCCAATATAAAATAAAAATTAAAAAAAAATTAAGAATGAAAAAAAGAGAAATGTACAGAAGTGAGATTAAAGGGTGATAGTGGTGGACCTTGAACCTTACTTGTTGACCTTCCCAAGCCCTAAATCCTGCCCCTTCTCCATCCCTACAGCAGCCCCCAAGGCACCTCTCTGGAGTTTCTGCAGGATACACTTTGAAAATCATTTGCTCTTAGACTAGTCATCTGGCCCTTAATTACATATTGCCTTGGCCTTGCATCAACTTCTCAGGTTTGATAATTTCCTAGAATCGTTCTTGCAGAACTCAGGGAAACACTTTATTACATTTATCAGTTTATTTCAAAGGCTACAACCCAGGAACAGCCAGATGGAAGAGATTCAAAGGACTAAGTATGAGGGGTGTGGGGGAGGTACATGGGGCCCTCATGCCCTCTCTGAGGGGCCACCCTCGCTGAACCAAGAGGCATCACCCACGGGGAAGTTCTCTGAACCCTGTGATTTAGGGGTTTTTATGGAGGTTCCATTCTGTAGGATTAGATCGATGAACTCCATCTCTGGATGTCCAGAACCTCTTTCCTCTCTGGGGCTCAGAGTTCCAACACTCTAATCACATAGTTGGTTCCTCTAGCAACCAGCCCCCATCCTGAAGCTACCTAGAGATCCACCAAGCGTCACCGTCACCGTAGTAGCATAAACTCAAGTATGGTTGAAAGGGGTTTGTTATGAATAACAGAAGACACGCATCATCTCTATCACTCAGGAGATTCCAAGGGTTTCAGAAGATCTGCGTCAGGAACCATTGACAAAGACCAAATATATAGTTCTTACTGTAATACACTTCTTATACTTTCATTTTGTTATTTTATCATTGCTTTTTGTTTAAGTTTTAAGCAGGCTGAGTCCTTTCAAGAATGAGGCAGAAAAAAAAAAAAAAGAATGAGGCAGGAAAGAATATCATGAAGCACAAAATAACATAAAGAGGGCATACAGAGCAGACATATAATCAAAACCAATATAGCCAGCAACACTACAGCCAGGAAACTAAAGGCATGGGTTCTGTGTGCAGTGTATTTCTTGTATTTTCCATAGTTCTTGTATTCTTCCGTGTCAACTAAATGGAAGAAGGAATACAACTGGCACACAGAAGACATAGCCCAGCAAGGTGGCAATGAGAGTTAGCAGCTATTCACATGGTTTTCAATTTTTTTTTGAATCAAATAGGACCATTATTTTTCTCCAACGGACCTCATGTTTAGGAAGATTTTATCCACTAGACTAACTTACTAAGTAATAAATTATTTCTCCAAATTTTTGCCAATGTAGATATAGATCATGCATTCTCAGTGAGGGCAGAAATTGGTTTTTATGGAGTGGCTGAAAATATCTTACTCTTTTTATATATAAAGCACAGATATATAGATACATAGAGAGATATACACAGTACATAAAAACATACGTAATATATCTACGGTATTAAAATGTCATAGGAGGGTGGTTAGGAACAAAAATATGTCTAAAAAAATTTGTTGGGGGATAACGAAAAAAAAAGGTAACGATGCACTCATATAAATGACTTCCAATCAGAAGATTTGATCTGTGAGAGCTTACCAGTATTATCACACTCAGTTGGAATTTTAGTCAAAAGTAAATAAATGTCATATCTCAGCTTGTGGGTAAATGTCATCGTTCATTCAATAGTGAGCACTTTGCCAGGCAGTGTTCTAGATGCTAGGAATACAAAAGGATAAAAGAGCCCTGTCTTCATGGAGCTTACGTTCTGGTCAGGAGAGATAGTACACAAACGGATAAAAATATGTATAATATATCAAACAATGATACGGTATTACAAGAAAAATAGAGCTTGACGGAGAGAAAGGGTGTGCGATTTCATATAAGGTGAACGGTTAGAGAAGTTTCTCTTTGGTACAATGACATTTGAGTTGAGTCCTGAAGGCTTCGAGGCAGAAACTGTTGGGATAACAAGGGGAAGAATGTTCCAGGTAGAAAGAACAGAGGTTCAAAGGACCTGAGGTAGGAGTGGGCTCCCCTTGTTGGAAGTATAATGAAGAGGCTAAAGGAGTAGGAATAGAATGAACAAAGGGAAGGAATGGGAGATGGGACCAGAGTAGCAGGTAAGAGGGGAGGTGGGGTAACAAAATCCTATCACTGAGTAAAATAGGAAGCCTGTGAAGGGTGTGAAGAGAGGAGCTCAGGATATGATTTCCATCTTCAGAGGTTGGCTACCTTGTAGAGAACAGACCTTAGTTTGGTGAGCATGGAAGAGAGGAAATCAATTGGAAGGCTACTGCAGTAGTCCAAGCAAGAAACGGTGGAGACTAGCCTAGGATAATCAGATTTGGGATATATTTTTACAATATGCTCTTCTGAAAAATCCAGAACAGCTCAATGTCCCCATAATAAAAGTTTCCAAATTGGGAACTACAGGATTATCCCAAAGTCCTAGGTCTTATTTGGGGGGAATCTTTGGTAATTTTTCAGGTTGGCAAAAAATAAATCGGCAAATCTCACATTTTCTTTCATAGGAAAATTTTGTTTGTAGCTGGATCGAATTACTATTTGGACAAAAAGTGGCTCCTGTTAAAAGACAAGGTTTGTATATTTTGTTACACAGATGTCTTTTATTTTGGAAGCTGTCAATATCTCCTTAATTGCAAGTGGTTTAAATTGGTGTAACTTGCTATATCATGTAGCTTTTGAAGTGCATTTGTATTTCCAGAGCTCAGAAAGTACATAATGAGCATTAATGAGTCTTCCTAGGCAATTTTTAAAGTTACTTCTGGCATTGATCAACTGTTATGCTTATTGTGGTGAAACTTTCTTCCAGATAAAACCCACGTTTGGCTCTGAAGTCTGTTTTCCAATAGCTATTAATCAATTTTGCAAGCTGCCTCAAATTCTTTTTGGTGAAAGGCCGTCATAAATAAGTAAAAATAATCATTGGTTAGTCCGGAGGTGGGGAAGTACAAGCTAGTATACGTGCAAGGCAGCAGGACTGGGACATATTCTACATACAGGAAAGATTGATTCTTCTCTGTGGTTATGTGGGTCATACCGCTTGTATATTACCCTCTCCTCAGGTGAATACAAAGGGCTGTAAGGAGCATATAATCCAAGGGTCTACTATCAAAACAAGTCCATTTCATGAGATGTGAGCTGTCACTTCAAGCAATGACTTTTGAGATCTTTGGTTAGGGGTTACAAAGCATGTTTTCAGAATGAGCCTGTTATCTCTTACAAAGAATAGTATTTACAGGAAAAAAAAATTAACAAAACTTTTAAAATAGAGACAAAAAGGTTTCTTCATTCCTGGAGTGCAAGTAAATTATATTGCTAAGTCATATGTATATAAACCTATGTTGAGAAAATATAATATTTGTACTCTATATTACAGGTTTTGTTTGCTCTGTGTGTGTTCCATTCAAAATATATTTTTAAGTATTAGTAAAAGGAACAATAATTTGGCTTATCTTACATCTTATATAAAGAGAAAAAAGAGCTGGCAGACCTAAGATTGAGAAAGCTCATAAAATACTTAATGACCTGTGGACCAGAAGATCAACATTGGGCTAAGATCAAACTCAGGTTAAAAGTGGTACAGCCGGGCTTCCCTCGTGGTGCAGTGGTTGAGAGTCCGCCTGCCGATGCAGGGGACACGGGTTCGTGCCCCGGTCCAGGAAGATCCCACATGCCGCGGAGCGGTTGGGCCCGTAAGCCATGGCCGCTGAGCCTGCGCATCCGGCGCCTGTGCTCCGCAACGGGAGAGGCCACAACAGTGAGAGGCCCGCGTACCACAAAAACAAAACAAAACAAAACAAACAAACAAACAAAAACCAAAAAAAAAACCCCCAAAAAAAGTGGTACAGCCATGGGCTTCCCTGGTGGCGCAGTAGTTGAGAATCTGCCTGCCAATGCAGGGGACATGGGTTCGAGGCCTGGTCGGGGAGGATCCCACATGCTGCGGAGCAACTAGGCCCGTGAGCCACAACTACTGAGCCAGCACGTCTGGAGCTTGTGCTCCGCAACAAGAGAGGCCGTGACAGTGAGAGGCCCGCGCACCGCGATGAAGAGGGGCCCCCGCTCGCTGCAACTGGAGAAAGCCCTCGCACAGAAATGAAGACCCAACACAGCCCAAAATAAATAAATAAAATAAAATTTAAAAAAGTGGTGCAGCCAGCAAGCCACCAAAAGAGAGTGAGGTCTCTCCCGTCCTGTTTGCCAGTGGAAGGTTTAACTCACTTGTATGCATACTGCCAGAGACAAGCCCACGAAACGAAGCCAGCTAAGCAATTGCCCCTTGCATGTCAAGCACTGAGGAGGGTGTCACTACGTTTATGACCTTTGGGGAAGCACAGGAAGAAAAGGAAGGTCTGAAGGATGAGGGGGTGGTTCAAGGTTCTGGTATAATCCTGCTATGGCCACAAAAAACACAAATCCCTAAACCCCAAGTGCCCTGTGAGTGTCTATCCCACACCAACTATGCAAATTACAAATTTTTAAGAATAGCCTTAGAATCTATCCATATTATCCATGAATAAAGTGTTTTAATTTGAAAACAATCACTATAATATTCCCCATACAGTATAAATATGTAACTGATGTACATATATATAGTTTAGATATATATGTATATCAGTTATAATTTAAGATTTTCACAAGAATATGTTAATGAGCAATTAAACCACCTCATAGTTCGAACTGGTTCTTATCTTTAAAAAATATTATTTTCAAAAAATAAAAAAGAAAATATTACTTTCAAAAACTAAATAGAAAATAAACTTTTTTAAAACAGCATGTGGGAAGTAGAAAATAAAATAATAAAAATGCCATTAAGGTGAAGGGGGGAAAAAGCAAACCCTAATATTCCTAATTTTAGAGACCCCTGCAAGTGCAAGACTTTTTTGAAGTTCTCTAATGCCCACACTTCTGGTGCTTTAGGAAGTCAGTTCTGCTCTGCACAGGCCAAGACTGGGAGCCCATTTACAATATTTGAAAACTTTAATGGAAATTCGAACTAAGTTTGCAGCTCTAGAGATGAACAAGTACAGGAAAAGCAGTTTGAAAGTCAGCAAGGGCCTACAAATGCTTAGGGGTCTTCCCTTTAACTCTTGCTCTTAAGAGTAACTTTTTGGGGCTTCCCTGGTGGCGCAGTGGTTGAGAGTCCGCCTGCCGATGCAGGGGACGCGGGTTTGTGACCCGGTCCGGGAAGATCCCACATGCCGCGGAGCGGCTGAGCCCTTGAGCCATGGCCGCTGAGCCTGCGCATCCGGAGCCTGTGCTCTGCAATGGGAGAGGCCACAGCAGTGAGGGGCCTGCGTACAGCAAAAAAAAAAAAAAAGAGTAACTTTTTGTAGTTGTTTAGGTCCTTACATGGAAAAAGAATGTATTTTGCCAGAGAAAAACAAAAATAATGAACCAGATTTACGGCTAATTCCTCTCAACTGTCTTCTTCCACAAGACCTTACTCCAAGGATATTCAGAGAAATAATGTTCCAGGTCTAGAGACAGTTACCACAATTGCACACACTACACAGCAAACATTTCATTTTTAGGTTGCATGTTTTAGCATTCTAAACTGCCTTCTTTCCACCAAGAGCTGGGCACTAAATTTCTTTCTGAGTGAGAAGGTGACGGGAGTTTGGGGATCATGGTAATATTGTCTCCGTTATTTCCAGATTTGGTGGCTGTCCTTTGGTTACATAAAAGTGCCTCGTTTTGAGGAAATGCAAACTCGAATGGTTATAGTTAATGGGGCATCACGACTAGGACTTAATCAAATGGCTCTGGGAAAAAAACAGCTGAGAGAGAGAGAGAGAGAGAGAGAGAGAGAGAGAGAGAGAGAGAGGCGGGGGGGGGGGCGGGGAGAATGGTAAATCAAAGGTTGCATAATGTTAATGACTGGGTGAGGAAATGCCAAGGTTTTTTGTATTATTGTTGCAACTTTTCTGTAAGTTTGAAATTATTTCAAAATAAAAAGTCAAACAAATTTTTAAAGGGCACAGTTTGAAGAGCCTCCAACTGGCCACCTTTTGTACTGTTTGAAGCTCAAAAAAATGACTGTAATTTTAACCCACTGAATGAATAAATAAGAATTTATGAGTCCACAATGATACTTAACAAAGGGTGAAAGAAAACAAGAAAGAGGAAGGAAGCAAGGAAGGGAGAACAGGAAGGAGAAAAAGAAGTACCACCATTGGAGGCTACTACCATGCCAAGAGCTCAATCTGAATTTTTTTTTTTTTTTTTGCTGTACGCGGGTCTCTCACTGCTGCGGCCTCTCCCGTTGCGGAGCACAGGCTCCGGACGCGCAGGCTCAGCGGCCATGGCTCACAGGCTCAGCCGCTCCGCGGCATGTGGGATCTTCCCAGACCGGGGCACGAACCCGTGTCCCCTGCATCGGCAGGCGGACTCTCAACCACTGCGCCACCAGGGAAGCCCCAATCTGAATTTTTTATAGAGAAAAAAATAAGCATTTACTCTGCCGTCAACACAAATAATCAATAAACAATGTATAATAAGAAATAGAAGAGAATTTTATTTGAGCCAAGCTGAGGACTATAACCTGGGAGACACAGATTCAAGAAGCACTTGAATAGTGTTCTGCCAGACTACAAAACGGGGGAGGCTTATATAGGCAAAACCCAGCAAGTTCCATAAATTGTTTGTCAAGAATTAGGATTGGAGCTGGCAAGAAGTAAGGGTTCTTGTTAAGCAAGGATTGTTGGGGTTCAAAATGGTTGCACACTTATAAGGGGAGACCTTGAGACCATAATGTTGTAGCTGGCAGCTGCCAGCGGATATTATTTTGAAAATGGCTGGTGGTGGTGTTCTTGAGTTTGATACAGTTCACAAAACTCAAGTTCTCAGTGATGCAGTAACATGTTTGAAACTCTACCCACAATGGCCATCTGACTCCATTTTGGACGCCTGAACCACAGTTACTCCATTTTGATTTTTAAATGATCTTAAATAGGTCATCATGGTCTTTTTGAGAAGAATTATCAACATCACGAGTTGCTGAGTGAAAGGAAGACTTTCTTTTCAGAAGAATGCCCATTCATACATGTGGAAGAAATGATAGACTAAAAAATCACCATTTAACAACCACCAAAGAAATAATTAGTTATGCAAGGATCATCAATGCATGCTGGGAAAAAAAAGTGTGTGTGTGTGTGTGTGAATACATAGGTAGAAAGACAAAGACAGTAAAATAATGACATTGTTATTGAATCTGTGGCATGGGTGTACAGACATTCTCTCTATTATTCCTTCACCTTCTTTGAATGTTTGAAAAGGTACAAACATACAAAAGCTTCTCCAATATCAGTGCCACTCCGTGTTTGACTCGAGTACAGAAATCACGAGATAATCCATCCTATCAGTTGTTAGAAGACTGTGGAATATTTGTTGCTTTGCCTACCCCCAACCACAAAATATACGTAACGGAGGGGATTTTCTGCTGGCTGCTGAATTAACCAAAGAGCTTAACTCCTGAGAGCTGCGAGATGATTTGTTTGGCAGGTAGGCAGAAGTGTTCATGAAATAAGAAAAACTGGCATAGGAAGATCTGTTCTCAAGCCCCCAGGTGATGGGTACTCCTTGGCACAAAGCAGAGAATCAGGCTGATTGATATTCTGAAACCAGAAATTAAACATCCAGTGGCACTTAGGACTTACCGTCTGAGAGTTGCTATTGTTCACATACTAGGATAATCGAATTCCTCCTTATTCTCTCCTCTTAGTAATACACACCTATCTCAAGAAAAGTCTGTGGAAATAGTTAACATTAGGTTGTGCCTTGTATTCATGGACAATCGTTCTGGTATTTTCTTCACCTAAAAATGATCTCCATGGTGGCACAGGGCAGAGGAAGCTCATCAATTCTCGCAAAACTTTAGCGCCGTCCTCAAACCAACAAATCCACTCACAGGTCATCTCCAAAGAAAATGTCCACTGTTTCTAAAGCCATTCAATAAAAAGCTCTTACAGTAAATAAAATTGTTTTTGCATAAACATAACAGAGTGATTTTTAATGTTTCCATTCTTGCTGCAAAATATATTTAAAACTGTTTTAATCATATATAAATCTCTGAATCATACCACATCTAAATATGATACTGATGACCATCTTTGTGTATAAAAACAGATCTGATCTACAATTGCACGGCTGATGTTGCCACATCCTACTGCTCCCTGGGGACCAGAGGTCCCCTTCAGTGATAGTATTTAGCAAACTGAAATGTATTGCTATTTATGCTAGAATTGGGCCATCCATCATGGACCTGCCACAAACCCTCAGATGGAATAAGCCCGCTCTGCAATTGTGTGCAGCAAAACTCCCAAATGGTGTAGGAGGAGAACACAGCGGAAAAACAGAATTGCATTGAATTGTAACTTCCAGGGAAAGTTTGTTGGGGAGGCAGCAACTGTAAAAAACTTTCAAGGACACTGGCTTTATACACACCAATCCTTAAAATAATGGGTTTGGATGAGCTCTCATTTTAGCATTTAGTAACTCTTTAATTATGCCTTAAGGGAGTGGTGGTGTTCCAAGTGGGATGTACACTCCTCTGGGTGTGCACGAGAGGATTCACTGGAGAACTTCTATTTCTGTTTATTTTTCATCTAAACACAAGATGGGAAGTAAGCTTTATTAATATTTAATATACAGGTTGAAACTGGAGGCGTCCCTACGTGTAAGCTGCTGTTGTTTTGTGACCTACGGCACACCAAGAACCCAAGGGGAGAGCGGGGGCTCCACCACCCACGTACTGACATGTGCCTTCAGTGTTCAGTGTATTTGGATGGAATGCTTCACATGACCGAGTGAAGCTGGGTCATGTATTACCAATGGATGGGTTTGGGCACTTTGAAAAAGAGTTAATGCTAAAACAAGTGTAAACAACAAGGTCCTACTGTGTAGCAAAGGGAACTATATTCAATAGCCTGTGATAAACCATAATGGAAAATAACATGGAAAAGAATATATATATGTATACTCGAGTCACTTTGGCAGAAATTAACATAACATTGTAAATCAACTATGCTTCAAATTAAAAAAAATTTAAAAAATTTTTAAATTAAAACAAAATTAAAACAAATGTAAAAATACTTCATATACCCAGACCCAACTGAGCAGTGAACCCAAGATTAGAGGTCACTTTCAAGCCATGCAGATCTAAAGAAACTAAACTTCTTTAGAAGGAGAACTACTTCTCAATGGGCTGAGTAACATTTACTATTTCACTAATCGGCAAACAGAGCTATAATAGTTTTGGTTATAATAGGTTTGAATTGTACACAGTTCCCAATAATTGAGCAAATTTCCATATTGAAGTATACAGAGACACGATAACTAATTATAAGGACCAAGTGAGTCAGTTCCACCAAACTAGCTGATTGGTGACACAGGGGAGCCCTGAAATTGCGGTTCTCACCAGAAGAACAACACGCGTCTGGGCGAACTGCCTTGGTAACCTCAATCACATTTCAGGTGCCCTGAGCAGCTATCTGTATTTGATTTTGCGGGAGACACTGAAATCAGTGCAGTTTACCTCAAACCATCCTCTCATCTAGGAATACTCGGGGAAAGAAACTTTTCTCATTCCAACCAGAGGTTCTCAAGAGTTTATGTACTATAAGACAGAGTGTAATAGTAAGACGATGACGAATTACCTGACATTTGCTCTGCGGCGGGCGCTGTGGTCAGTTTACGTGCACTATCTACCTCATTACTCAATGTTTCTCAAGAAATTTTATGACTGACCACACCTCATCTTAAAACCACCATGACTTAATGTCTTAATTCACATAAGCCAAATAAATGTGCAGACTGTCTTTTTCCTAATAACCATTATAAAGCACAAGTTTTCTTTATGCAGATACTGCAGGCTTGTTTTAATTATTCCAGCCTAATTATTCCACTAGGTCACTGTATCTGCTTTCAATTCCTTCTACATGAAGTTTTTCAAAATGCCGTGTATGAAAGACCCACACCCTAGTACTTCTGTCCTTCTGGCTGAAGCCCAGCCCAGGGACTGTGTGAGGCCTGTAGTAACTCTCAGTGCCCCCTGGGCCCTGCTGGGATTGCTCAGAAATGCAGCTCAAAACAAGTGGTAAATGCCATCGAAGGCTACATCCTGGCTCAGGGCGGGGACGCCACAGACTGGTGGAACATATATTACCTCATTGCAAATTTTCTTCTCTGGAAAGAGGAAAGATAAGTGTAACGACCCTTCAGGAGAACTTAATACAGGCCCTGTGGTTGGCTAAGTGCTAACATATTTGTTACTTCACAGACTGGCAGGTTCTAGAGTCACACAACCCCAGTTCAAACCCCATTATCCCATTTACGAGCTGAGTTACTTGGGCCTTGGTTTCTTCATCAGGAAAGGAAGGATAATAATAATACCTACTTGGTAGGATTGCTATGAGGAGTAAATGAATGATTTTTTCTAGATAAAGTGCTGAGAACATGCCAGTTACATAGTAAGCTGTCTAGGAGAACTGCTCCTGTGTTGTCTACTACAACACACTCTACTTCTGTACTTTTTGTTGGAAGGACTGACTCGGCTGAGAACCAACTCGTAGAAAGGTACACCTCGACTAAATTTGAACTTTATTCCTTCTACTTCCCCTCCGCCTGGAACAATAGTGTAATTAACCTATTACTGGTTTGAAATATATTATTTTTTATTAGCTTATTAAGAAATAGTATCTTAAATGCTGTTGTCTTGTGAAATATTATTGTTATAAATTATAATTCCTGCAGTGAACCTGTGTTAAATAAATTATTGGCGAAGACAATCTCAGTTTCTGAGCATAATCTGCCCAAATAAAACATCGGTGCTTCTGACCAACCGTCCATAAATCAGAAGTTCCCATGACCCCTTCCTTGGTTTTGATTAATTTACCAGAGTGGCTCACAGAACTCAGGGAAACAGTTTACTTACTAAATTTCTAGTGTATTATAAAAAGATATAACTCAGGAACAGCCAGATGGAAGAGCTGCACAGGGCCAGGTATGTGGGAAGGGGCTGGAGCTTCCATGCCCTCTCTGGGTGTGTCACCCTCCTAGCACCACTGCTTGTTCACCAGTCTGGAAGCTGTCTGAACCCTGTCCTTTTGGGGGTTCTTATGGAGGCTTCCTGAAGTAAGACGACCAATGAAATCTTTGCCCATCTGCGATGGATTCAACCCCCAGCCCCTCTCCCCTCCCTGGATGTCAGGGGGTGGGGCTAAAAGTTCCCACCTTTTCAGTACTTGGTTGGTACCCCTGGCGACCAGCATCTGTTCCTAGGGGCTTTCCAGAAGTCATTTCATTAACATAAACTCTGGGTGGTGAAAGGGGCTTGTTATAAATAACAGAAGATAACTTTATCACTCTTATCACTTAGGAAATTCCAACGGTTTTAGGAACTGTGCCAAGGACAGAGTTGGAAGACCAAATATTTATTTCTTATTATTAATCACAGTGTCACATAAGCACTCAACACATGTTGGTTATTTTAATCTAAATCCTCATAACAACCCTACGAGATAGATATTATTATTCTCCTTTTACAATTGAGAAAATAAGCTCAGAGTAATTAAGCAGTTTTCTTGGGTCATGCAGCAAGTAGGCGATGATGTCTGTATTTGTACCTGAGCTAGTTGGCCTGACTCTACATTTTAAGTTTTTTTCTCTCTACCACACAGCTCCAAAGAGAAAAATATATATGTCAGAAATGAGAACCAAGGAGAACCTTATGAAACTGAGCATGGCCCTGTGGGGCCCTCCCAGGGAACAAAAGCCTTTCCGTGTCCCCTGTTTCTGGTTTGTAGGAAAAAGACTTTAGCCTTCTAGACTTTCCCTGAGTTCCAAAGGGCAGTTACTAATTAGGGAAGTGAGGGAATGTGGGAACAAAGGAAAAGCAGTCAGGAAACAATAGTGCAGCATTAAGACAGAGTCCTAGTTCCTCCTCAAGGGATATACACAACAATCCAGTGCATAAAAAAAAATATTAAAAAAAAAAATCTGAGGCATATCTTTGAGTTGTTCTACTGGAACTAAGGCCCACACCCAGGTGGAGGATGGTAACTTCAGGCTGAGCAGGAGAGTTCTGAAGCACCACCCTGTTACCTCACCAGCAGAAGAAGGTCATAACCCCTGCAGCCCAAATGTTGCCTTTAAAAATGCTTCCCTGAAAATCATCTGGGAGTTTGTTTGGGTCTTTTGAGCACAAGCTGCCCATTCTCCCTGCTTGGCCCTGTGATAGACCTTTCTCTACTCCAGACTCCGACGTCTCTGTTCATTTGGCCTCCCTGTGCATGGGGCACAAGGACTTGGATTCAAGTCATGTCTGTCCTTCATTTCTCTTTTGGTCAAAATATCTGGAAATCAGATTTGATCTAAATCCTTTCCAGAATATAATGATTATGGTAATAAACAGTGAGCTCTAAATTTTGAGGAGCTATTTTATGAGGTGTGGGAAAATCTATTTCTTCAGTGATATGTAATAGCTATGTATGGAATGTGGCTTTGGAGTTTCAAGTTTAATCGTAAAACTGTTATTTTTGTTACTGTTTATAGATGAACTAATTTAAATATCTACCCAAGTTCTAAACTACTTATTGCCTGTACCATAGCTTTTTTCCCCTCCTTTTTGGTTTACTTCTACATATGTTTGTGTGACAAAGACTAGAAAAACTAAGCTTTATTTTTTTTTTTAAGAATTGAGATGCTTTACTTCTATAAGCAAAGAATCCCTTGAAATTGAGAGAGCTAGCAAGTAACAACAATGTAGCATACTTTTCTTTTTTCCATGCTGTAGATAACTGGAATAGTTTAGGCACCACATCTAATCTCTTACATAAGTCTTATGCAAGAGATGTGAGCCAGTTTTCCCTGAAACAGTGCCAGAGCTAATTCAGATATTGAAGGGCCTTTGCTTCCTAATATTCCTGGTAAGCATGGCCTAAACTTACTTTACTTAGTTCACTTAGGTTATTTATAAATCACATGGGTAAACACACACACGCACACACACATTTACAAACATCCTTGCCAACACAGTGAAAGCTCTTATTGTATTTGTTCAAGTATGCTTAGCCTGGGCAGGGAAGGGGAAAGAGAGAAAGGCTTGGGATGATTAATGCTACTTCTTTAATCTTTCATAAAAACATATACAATAACTGAAGACATTTTGGAAACAAACCACTGATACTCATCAGGCCTTTGGTAGGACATAACTCCAGCATGGAAAGCTAACAGCCCTGTTCAGTGGCTCAGAAATTTGAGTTTTCTTATTTTAAGAGTGGGGAGAGTTAGGCAGCTGAAAGTTGAGTGTGCCAAAGACAAGGGGAGATCAGAAACAGAGGCAGATTAAGGTCTCAGAGATCCTGCGGGTGGGCCAGAGCCTCTGGGGGTGCTGTGTCACAACCTTGTATTTCCTCTAACATGTGACTCGTTGTGTTAGCTGGCTAAGCAGAAACAAGTCCCGTTAAGATATGTTTGGGTGGGGCACCCTTTTCCTCACATTGCAAGGTAGAGCACACAATCTCAAATCCAAATATCAATTCAGAGTCCAGCCACAATATCTATTGTAAAAAATTAGTAAACAAAAACTTCAATTAAATAGAATCTGGAGACCAGAAGGGGGAGCTCTCATGCCCTGTGATGACAGCAGAGCCCCAACAGGAAGAGGAAAGACTCCTCTTCTTTCCAGGCAAGGACTCAGCCAATGAAGAGCCATGGACCCTATGTTTACTGTAGCCTTTTCTCCTCTAAAAAAGCATTCTTTCCTCACTGAGCAGGGACTTGCCCATGGCTCAACATGGTTGCAGATGTAATTCTCTACAAATCCCGAATAAACCCATCTTTGCTGGAGAAATATCTGGCAGTCTGCTTGTTCCAGGTCAATACTGTCTATGAATAGAAATGATGAATAAGAGATCTATTTATCTATTTATGAATAGGAAATGAATTTTAATGAAGATTTTTAAAAACCAAATAACGAATTGAAAAAGACTAATTTGCACTATACATTATGAACTATATACATTTAATTAGAGTTTAATAATTTAATTGAGCAATTTTTAATATATGGTGAGAACTCTCATACCGCTTTATATCTATCCTTTCTTCCCAACGAGTGGTGACTTGTTGACTTCCTTCAATGAGGCTGGTAGAATTGTTTCTGTTCTAGTCTGGTCAGAATTCTCATCTTATATTGAATCTCCAGGTTCTACTGATCTTTTTATATATCTTCTGTGTGATTCTAGACCCAGGGAGTTTTGTTCTGACGTTGTCACTGTTATGTATTAAAGTCAGAAAATAGTCTCTTGTATTATAGATGTTCAAAGTGCTGGTTTTAGATACGGTCTCCACCACCTGTACTTAAAGGGGCTGCATTTCTCCAAGGATCCCTGTTAAATGCCTGCCATATAATGGGAATGTCTTCTCACTTTATTATGTGACCTCGCATTTCTCCCTCTGGCAACAACTTCTGTATTCTGCCTTATTTGGGCAATAGAAACATTTGAAACTTAGCGATTTCAAGCAGGAAGAGTAATTTCCTGATGGATCTGAGGAGGTATGACCCCTCTATTGTTCTAAGTCACCATGACACTTTCAAATCATTAAGCGCTCTACCTGGGAGCAGAACTTCAGAGTTTAGTTGTTTAACCATTTCATACTCACTATTATATGGGTCTTATTAGAATCACATGGCCCTTAATATGAACAAGAATAAAATTTTTAAAAATCTTCCCAAACAATGAATATAACTGTCATATTTGTCTCAAAAAATTTGATTCCTCCAAGAGATATTTCATGTTTTAATCTATCCAATTAGTGCAGCCAGAATAGAACCAGCTGTGGACAGAGGGAACTAGGGAGCCGCCCAAATACCATGGTTTTTAAAGAGAATAGGGTATATCCCCTAGCCTTAATTTTCCTCCTGAAATTCTACAGTGAGAGGCATTTCAATCATTACTTTGAATTTGAAAACGAAGTTATTCCTGTAAAGGGTTCTATGCTCCCAAAGGTCTGAGCTGGGTTTAGTGAACAGACACCTTGAAACAAGACAGGCTCTAGTAGATGCCATAAGAACAGACAAATGTGCAAAGGCGCTTTGTGTGATGAGATAAGGGAGCAGAGACCGAGAAGCCCATTAACGTGGTGGGGAAAGGGAACTA
Source organism: Aethalodelphis obliquidens (assembly GCF_003676395.1). Lineage (NCBI taxonomy): Eukaryota > Metazoa > Chordata > Mammalia > Artiodactyla > Delphinidae > Aethalodelphis > Aethalodelphis obliquidens. Next base: position 21,110,050 of record NW_020837969.1, on the reverse strand, counting down.
GAAACTGGCATTGGCCAGTTCCCAGCACTGTGAGGAGCCACCTAATCCTAGACAGTTGCTTTTTGACAGTAGTAATGAAGTCTACAGAGAATCTCTGGATCCAGACCAGCACTTCCCAACAGAGCTTTCTGCAGTGATGGAAATATTGTCTATTGCTCTATTCAATATGGTAGCCACTGGCAACATGTGGCTGCCAAGCATTTAAACTGTGGCTAGTGCAACCAAAGATTTAATTTAAATTTTTAATTTAAAATTTTAAGTGTAAGTAACTACATGAGGCTAGTGTCTATTGTATTAGACAGTGCAGCTCTAGACCATGTTCCCTTTGACAGTTCTGCCTATATGTTGCCAAGACCAAACAAAACTCTAATTCTTTAGTTCCCTCCTTCTTCACTTTTTAATTCAAAGAATATTTCCAAGTGAGAGATATCAAATTAGTATTACTAGTATTACTACTTTCATATATTAACTTCCTACTAAGTACTGAATTCATTTATTATTATTTTAATTCTAACAACAGACCTTAAAGGTAAATATTAGTTTTTTTTTAACAGATTAAAGAAACAGGTTCAGAGAGGTCATGAAGATAGTAAAGGACAGTGTTGGATCTGTCTGACTTTGAGGTCTATATTCTTTCCCCTACCTCACACTAAAGACACCAAACATACAAAAATATTTTACAGTTATATCTATGTCTGCTTTTCTAGATGAAACCATACTTTTTTACATTTTATTAGCATGAATAATAAAATTTTCTCCTCCTCCATCACTTTCTGTACCTATGTCTCTCTATTTGATACAGCCTAAAAGAGTGACTGATGTCCACAGCAGAAGTGGTTCTCTTACGAAACACAAATGGAATTATGAAAAACATGGACAAATTTATGACTAAAAGGGCCATAATATGCTATTAGCTCTCTGTGATATATAATATTTACTTTTAAAGCTTGTTAGGTAGCACAGCTGCATATCAACCATTGCATGTTACTTGAAGTAGTTATTCACAGCTGAACACTGGGATGGACTGCCCCTGGTATGACTCAATTCAAATCCCTATGTTCTTATGATAGGTTATTAGCGAATGAAGGAATCATAATTCTACCTAGAGCTCAGTTGTAAGTTAATAATTTATTTGTTTAGGGAAGGTCTCAAGCTTTATCAGTATCATTATGCAAAAATATTAACTGCTTAAAAATGTAAGATGTATGAAAATCAAATATAAGCAAAAGTATTCAAATAAATTCATGAGAAGCAATATTAATTTTAGAGAAGGCAGAAAAACATAATACAGTTGTAATTTATAATACAATTAATGAATTTTTAAGTGCTCTTTTCAGCTGTCAGATTTAGTTTTCTCAAACCAGAGTTTAGATGGTGGTAAAATTAGCAAAAGTGGAAAAAGAGAAGACTAAGTATCCAATTAAAGCCACAGTGTCAAGAGAAAGCCAGGTTTTTGAACAAGCAAGTAAGGTCAAAGATCAGCTATTTTAGGAACAAAATGTACCCAGAAATGTGAGCTGAAAAGGAATTCTTAAAGCTAACAGTTAGTCCTCAGGAGAAAACCAGGTGATATACAAAGTAAATGCCCATGATAACTGGCAAACTAAGAGTGGGTCAGGTATTCATAAAAAGTTCACGCGGGTGGGCAGTTGGCATTGTTAGGACAAGCGTTGCTACAAGAAAGGAGAAAATTAAGTCAACAGTGGAACAATTCAGCTACTAGGGAGTCTACAATACAAGACAAATAAAGTCTCTGAGAGCACAGTATATGGTATGCTCTGAATGTCTGCATCCCCTCAAAATTTTATGTTGAAATCTTAACCCCCTGCACAGCGATGGTATTAGGCAGTGGAGCCCTTGCCAGTTGCTTAGGTCATGAGGGTGGGGCCTTCATGAATAGGATTAGTGTTCTTATGCAAGAGACCCCTCAGAGCTCTCTCAACCCTTCTGCCATTTGAGGACACAAGAGAGAAGGTGCTGGCTGTGAATCAGGAAGCCAGCTCTTACCCGAACACAACCATGCTGGTGCCTTGATCTTGGACTTCTTAGCTTCCAGAACTTCGAGAAATAAATTTCTGTTGTTTGTAAGCCACCCAGTCTGTGGTATTCTGTCATAGTTAGCTCCAATGGACTAAAGACAGTATAGAAGCTTAACCACTGAAGAACTAGGGTTGAATAAAAGAAGCCAATTGTAAGTCTCGGATATACAGCTGAGAGGGAGCTAAATGCACGACCGACTCATTGCTGAGCGAGTGAGCTGCTCCCTTCCAGTCAGGGACAGTGAGGTCTCAGCTGGTGTGGGGGAGGAGCTGGACCAAGAGAAGCCTCAGTTCAGTCTTCAAAGATGTTGAGACCACTGCTGTGTCATCTTCTTGAGAAGGAATGGTGGCCCTAGGAAATAACACCAAGCACATCTCTTCTTGAGGCTGGATGGAAGAAGGTCGGAGCGCCAGGTCCCTTATGTGCCCATGACTAGACACAGAGTGGGGGCAATGGTAGCTTAGCAGGGAGCAGGGAGCACAGTAACCTAATTCTCTCTACCTCCCGTCCTCTCCCTAAAGGCATAATCGGAATTAACCAGAGAGTTTCACCCGGGTTGGTGTAGGAACACTCTCTGCAACATAAGGTGTTTTCTGATGTCAAAAGCAGAAGGTCCTCTTTTCATTTCAGTGTCCCCTTTCTTCCCTGTGAGAAGCAATTGCTACAGTGTCTTTCCTGGGTCATTTCATTCCCAGGAAAACTGCAGAATGTTCCTTCTGTATTTGCTCCAGGGACAGGGAGGATTGTGAGTACAGAAGGCCACACTCCTCCTACACTGACTGATATAATGTCCCCGAATATCTCTGCTAGTGAAGGGCACACTCTGGAAAACTCACGTCTTGATGCTCTTCCACTGGCGTCCATTTAGTCCCTTTCAACATGTGTTTATTGTATTTTCCCATCCACGTGTGTAAAAGTCATAGCAGTTGCCCTTAAGTGTTTAGCTTGTTTTCTTTATTTGATAGGGACTTGGCTTCTGAGAGGAGTCAAAGATGGAGAAGAAATGGGCGAGGTGTATCTCAGGGCCCACTGTCCGAAAGTCAGCAGTGAAATCTGCTTTTGCCCTTTTCCACATCAATTTTTCATCATTTTGCATATGTTTGATTCTCCCTCATAACTCCAGGGTTTTAGTTTCTTTTTGAAGCTATTAATTGCCTAGAGTTACAGAACACTGGAGCAAAGAACCAATCAATCTCATAACTATCATAAGAAAAGCATTAAAACCAGCAAAACATATTAAGAATATTCCTGTAGATGTTTATAGCTATTTTCTGTAATAAAGAGTGAAGTTTATAGTCTGTCTGGTAGCATAATATGCTCAGGAAGAGGCAAAGATGCTACTGAACAGTGAAAAAGAACATTGCAAAGAATTTTCCAGTTATGCAGTTTTAAGGGTGAAGTTCTAAGATGGGGATAAATCTAACAACTGCAATAGTGTTTTCTCAGATCTAATTTTAAAAATATTAGCTTCTGGAAATCTCTTACCTGTTTCTTTGTTTACAATTATTCTGAATGTTTTCTGTTATCTTTGATGAAATTTGAAAAGAGCTGGATCCTTGGCTGGGGGAGTGACCTGCTTTTGCTTAAAAAGGCACTTGTTGGGTAGCGTCTCTGCATGATTTTTGAAAGTTATCAGAGGTGAGAAGGGTAATTGAAGCTTCCAGAATCAAGAAAAACTACAAAAGAAGCTCATTTTTATAAATGGTGTTGTCTGTCTTATATAACCCCCTGGAAGACACCCAGTTCTCACTTCTAAGAGCTCTTATGAGTCAATTTGTCATTTGATATTTTGTAGAGTTTGCAGTAAACGGTAAGAAGTGAATTCTTCTATTAAACTTCAATGATTAACTAAATCCACTCGATTTCATACTGTAGTTCCTTGAGGGAAGCGATTCCATCTCTTTCCTCTCCTTGCCCAGCCAGCTCCCAATATGGAGAACAGTTTCTTACATGTGCTACAGGCCCAACAAGTATTTGTAGCATTAAACTGAATTCGGGAAATTCCCCTTCTTCGGAGTATGGAACTGAAAACACATGAAGCCAGAAAGTTTTGCCATCCTCACCCCACCCCCATCAACCCCCAAGTATCTGCCTTTCCTGGGGCTGGTGATGAGAATCTCCCCAACCTCTCCCCTGCTTCCTCTTTCTGCTCATCCCTCCTCCTCTTCATCCTCCAGTCTCTTCTGTTTCTTCCCGTTCCCCTCTTCCTTAGAGATTCTAAGCAAGAAATCTATATATGCAGAGAACAAAACCAACCAGGAAACAAGATGCCGATTTATTAATAGCTGGGCAAGGACTCAATCATTCCGATGCAAGGAAGATTTGGAGAATAAGGTTTAGGTAAGGAAGTCTAAGGAAGGCTTCTTTTTGTTTCCTTGTCCCTGAGTCCAAGATTATCAGGAGTCCACTTAGCTGCCAGAATACATCAAGATGGATAGAAGAAGGTCTTACTGCAAGACAGCAGCCCCATCAGGGTCCTGGGCCGGAAGCATAGAGCTTACCACGTGGACACAGGGAACGATTCAGATGGGACTGTCCTTTAACACGGGTGTTCTGACCACAGGTAAAAAGTGGCCAGTGGGAGGCTCATGTTCTCACCAACCAGGGAACAACCGGTTCTACTTTGGACAGGGACTAGTGGAGGACCAGGGGAGAGGGCAGAAGAATGGGGGTGCCTGCTGCCCTCCTGGACTGAGACGGGAAGTGGAAGAGGGAACTGAGGGTTCCCCGACAGAGAAGTATAGACACAGAATTGGAAAGTGAGTTTAGGATTCCTTTTGATCTCTATTGTCCAGAGGAAACCAGGCCACAGAGCTCGGATTTTTGCCCTGGACCCAATTCAATATACGAATCATCACCACTGGACCTCTGCTTGACCCTCACCCCCTCCACCCAGCTTCAACCTCTCCAAATTATTTCCCTCTATTCATCAAGTTGCCGCCAAATTAGACATCTTTTAAGTTCCTTACACAGCCTCTGTACTTTTCAGTCTCCATATCTTTATTTTAGTCCCTCCCACCACTCTGTCATAAACTTCTACAGTGGGCCCTGAGTATTCATGGGTTCTGCATCTGCGAATTCGACCAACTGTGGATAGAAGATATATATATATTTTATATTCCAGAAAGTTCGAAAAGGCAAAACTGAAATTTACCTAGTGCAGGTAACTATTTACATAGCATTTACATTGCATTATGAGTAATCTAGAGATGATTTAAAGTATACGGGAGGATGTGCATGGGTTATATGCAAACATTACACCATCTTATATAAGGGACTTGAGCATATACAGGAGTCCTGGAACTGATTCCCTGCAGGTACCGAGGGACAACTGTGTATCCTTCAAGACCCAGTTCAGATGCTACTTCTATATGACAGTCCATGATTGCCCCAACCAGAAATAGTTGCACCCTCATGGGTGTGTCCGATGTGTGTCTTATAGTGCAGAGAGCAAGGATCTAGCAGTCTGAGTCTGAAACCTGGCTACCCAGCTTTTTAGCTTTGCCCTTGAGCAAGTTACTTACCTTTTCTTGTTACTTGGTTTCCTCATCGTATATCATACAGGGAGTTGCTACCTTATAGTGACTGACATCATGTAAATTATATAATCTAATGCCTGACACACAGTAAGTCAGTCTCCAAAAAGGGAGCCTACTATTCCAGCTCGTAGCCATCTTTAGCATCAATTACAAAATATGGTGAATTACATTTATTTGTAGACCTGAGTTATCTCCTCCCACTGGATAATTCACTTGCTGTGGCAGCAACAATAGCTTCCCATGTTTGTATCCCTTCCGTCCCCACCCCAGGGTCCTGCATGATGCACACAAACAAAACCAACAGCATGGACTTAAATGTACCAAGATAGACCTGACCCTCTACATCAGTTCATATCGCTCTAAATCATTAATCGCTGCTTACCTTGAATGGGCACTGTATAAACTAATTAGTATTACAGAACACTACGTATATTAATTTACTCAAAATATCAGATGACCAAAGTTTATATTTTTGCAGACATCGGATGTATTTTTTAAAACAGTGCTTTGTTTGAATAAAGTATTAAAACCTATTCATCTTTTATCCTAACGTTTGCTTAGCCATTGCCAGAAGTTCAGGCCTTGCCAACATTTTTTCATCCACCTCTTTAAGAATTATTTCCTTTAGATTTAATCTGATTTTTTTTTATTACAGCACACTCTTATCAAGATCATTTAATAGACACCTCAAATGAATAAAAGTTAAAAAAAAAAAAAAAAGAAAAAAAGAAAATAGAAAGGGCTTCCCTGGTGGCGCAGTGGTTGAGAGTCCGCCTGCCGGTGCAGGGGACACGGGTTCGTGTCCCGGTCCGGGAAGATCCCACATGCCGCGGAGCGGCTGGGCCCGTGAGCCACGGCCGCTGAGCCTGCACGTCCGGAGCCTGTGCTCCACAACGGGAGAGGCCACAACGGTAAGAGGCTCACGTACCACAAAAAAAAAAAAAGAATAAAGGTTGTTTAAATGTTGTTCATTACTGAGGGTAATGAAGATTCTTTATAATCAATACCCTATGCCTTTCTGCTTTACCAGGGCAGGTTTATGCCACAGCCGGGCTGGGAACAGCATCTAAACTCCTCTGTGGAGTAGACAGACCCCTTTTGTGAGTGCACGACCGATTCAAGTATATGCCTCTTAAGCTCAGCTTGAAAAAAGTAAAATCAAAGAAAAAACACAACAAACCTGTGAGTATGGCAAGTTTAGATCACATTAACTCTACACCATCATTAAAGGCAGAGTTCTTCCAGAATCTGGAAATACCCAACGGGCCCCCAAAGGGCCTCTTTGTTCCAGCCCTGCACTCCTAAAAGAGCAATTCCAATCCCAACAGCCCGGAGGGTTACACAGTTGGCCCTGGGCACGCCTGCCAAACTCCCAAGACAGTTCCCAGGAACTTTCCGAGGGCTGAAGTGTTGACAGGCTCGCGAGCAGAAAGAGCGGGCTGTTAATAGGAATATACATCTCAGAGAGTCAGAAACCAACCTACTTAGATTTCCCAGACCATCCTCCACTCCATTTCTCTCTTCCAAACAATCCAAGTACAGATTCTCTTTTTTAAACCTTCCTCCAGTGAAGTATTTACGTCCCCGCTTCTCCCCACCCGGAAAAAAAAAGAAGCTGTAAGGTTCTCGATGCCAAGGAGAGTCAACTCACCTCCCTCTCTGCCCCCCAGGTTCTCCCGGATTCCAAGGGGCGGGGCGGGGAAGGGCGGCTTTGGCGGCAGCTTCCCTCCTGGGTCTGCCCTCGTCTCACTCGGCACCGCCCTCACCTCGTGTTCAGTCCTGTCTTCTGGGGCCTCAGGGCAACTGGAAAGTATCTTTTGCTTACCAAGAATGCGGGGACCCCTGCAGTTCAGGAAGGTTTTTATTTTACTTTCTTCTAAAAAGGCTTTGTTTTTCTAAAAACACATATAAGACTATTCTGATGGTTTTAAGGACATCAGTGCCTCCGTGCTAGATATTGAAGCTCTGAGTTGGTACATTTAAAAGGTAATGAGAGATCAATTAGACCTCAAGAAAGCTGGAGAGAAAAAGTTAATGAGTCAGAGAGAAAGAAAGAAAGAAAGAGAGAGAGAGAGAGAGAGAGAGAATGCTAGCTGCCCTAAAACTGATCTTCCTCTTCTACAATAATAAAAGCCTTGACATTGAGCTGAGGTACCTGACCACCTAGAATACAGCCTTCCTTTCTCGAGTTGCCCAGCAGCTAAAGGAGGCCATCTAACTAAATTCTGGCCAATGCGATGGAAGAAGCAGCTCTAAATGTTCTTTGCAGAGCATGTTCCTCAGTCCAGAGCAAGCCCCTTCTTCCAGCCCTTCCTCAATCCAGCTGCCTGGACAAGGAACTTGGTGCCAAGGGCAACATGCTAGGAATGACAGAGTAACAAGATATATAGAAGGAACCTTGCACGATGCAGCCAAGTGTCTATCTCTGGACTATTACGTGAGAGAGAAATACATTCCTATCCTGTTTATGCCACTGTTAATTTGAGTTTCTAGTTTATTTCATGGAGCCAACCATATTTGAAGCAGAGATGGGTTTTCAATGAAGTGAGTGGAGCATAAACTTCAGAAACCCTCCCTTGTCTGGGATTATTCCAAGGCGGGAGGAAGAAACTTGGCCTTGTGTTCCCATGGTCATTTTGTAGTCTTTCCCTTAAAGGGTTCCCCCGAATTGCATAGGCCCCATGACCTGAATTCATACCTCATGCTCAGTAATTCAATGAAGCTTTTCAGGTGTACCTCTTCTGGTAAGCGAACCTGAAATACAGAACGGCAAGTAAATACGTCAGAGCTCTCTCCTGCATGAGCTACACTCTAACGTACTTGGTGAGATTTAAGAATATTTAAGAATATCACAGTCTATTGTTTCTCAAAGTATATATTCTTAGATAATAATGACTGTTGTAAGAAAAAGGAGTTTTATGATCAAATAATTTGGGGAAATGCAGTATTAGCTAAAACGTTTGTGAATATGTGAACTTATATTAAAGTTCTCTCAGAGGATTTCATTTGCAAGTGTGAATACGGAATCTCCCTAAGAGAATGCTGTGTTTTTTAAACTCATTGGATTACTAAACCCCCCTATTAAGGAGTTGTTCACGGGCTAGTTTTCTGAGGAGCACAATTTAGAAATACCCACCAGGTCTCAGCTGAAAATATTTGTAGACTATCTCTTAGGACAAAGTCTGTGATTTTTTTCTTCCTTATCTTATTTTTTTAAGTTGCTCCCTGTCTGGAGTTTGTTGCCCAGTAAGCGTGAATTCCAACAATATTGCCGTTTTTAGATTTACACTGGCACATCGCTCAAGTCTCCAACAAAAGCTAGGAGTATTATGTACAAAGTATTAGGTCACCTGTGCGGGAAAGGGTGTGACCTCAAGGGAACTGGGGTCCCACTGAGGTTTTATCTCCCACGAGGAGGTTTTTTGATAGTGAGGTATGGAAAGCTACAATCACGATTGAGAAGTGGTTCTACATAAAATCCCTTCTGTTTTTGCCTTGTGTCAATGTTTGTAGAAATGTCCCAGCTCATTTGTGGGAGTTAGATTTTCCTTATAGGGAAATAATTAGTCTCCAGGCTTCTTGCCTTGAACTGAAATTTAAGTGTTCACACTTGTATTTGTCTTCTCAGGTTTCTGTATCAGAATTCCACAAACTGGGTGGCTCAAAACAACTCTCTTCTAGTTCTGGAGTCTAGAAGTCTGAAATCAAGGTGTCAACAGGGCCATGCTTCCTCTGAGACTCTGGGTAGAATCCTTCCTTGCCTCCTCCTGGCGTTTGATGGTGGCTGTCGGTCCTTGGTGTTCCTGGGCTTACAGCTGCATCACTTCAATCCCTGTCTCTGTCTTCACATGGTTTTTCTCTTTTTACAGAAAGTAGAATATCAACATATCTTTTGGAAGGATAAGGCTCAACCCATAACACCGCCAAAGAACCTGTAATTATCTTTTGGGCAGCACACTGTCATAGTGGACAGAGCTCTGAGTTAGGAGGGAGAAGCTCTGAGTTGGTGTTGGGCAAATGTCTAGCCTGCATTTCCATATACATAACCAAGGATAACAATACACTCCTTGATTTCCCTCTAAGGATTGTGACAAAGATCTAGAAAAGTGCTTTGTGGCCTTTCAATGATAATAGAAGTGCTGTTGCTGTCTTTAAAGGGCGACATGGCCGGTGTGGGCAACTGACATTTAGTATATCATCTCATACCTAACTTTAGGCGATCATTTTGACTTCTACCGCATATAGCTCCTTAGTAGATAATAATTTTTTTTTTTTTTTTTTTTTTGCTATCCTTGCATTGTCACCTAAGTGATGTCAGGTGGTGAGGGGAATCCTTGCAAGTGCAGCCAGCTCACAAATTGAATATGAAGCACTGAGTAATGGAAAAATGCCCATATTGCTTTAATAACAATTCTTTGTGTTTTAACTCAAGGTAAATGACTGAAAAATGCCAGTGGAAGACTTTTTTAAGACTAGATGTTAATTGGTATATACAAATTTCCTCAGCATCCATTGTATATAAACTACTACTCTTAAATTTGATGCAATAATAATGAAACAGTAGAGCTGTGGTTCATAAACTGATGTCCTGGGTCTCTAGAGGCACTGCAGGTAGTAATAGGGATTTGCATGCAAGTTCTAATTTTGCAGAAGTCCCTAAAATCATATTTTCATTTAGTTAGCACAACATACTAAAATGTTCTTCTTTTTTCTTTGGATTGAATTTATTACATAATTTTGATTATACTGGTTATCTCAGGCTGGGTAGACGTTCTCTTTGGCAACTATATACCTTTTTAAACAAATAAAAATGAATTATTTATGATGACATAGTTAAGATCATTTAAAAATCAAACTGGAGTAAATGTGGTTCAGGCATCCAAAAATGGAGCCAGGTGGCCATCGCGGATTTGGTTTCAGACATGTTTCTGCATTACTAAGAAGCTGAATTGTCTGAACTGTATCAAACTCATGGACACCACCAGCCATTTTCACAACAGTATCTCTAGCAGCTGCCAACCTTATGGTCTCAAGGTCTCCCCTTATAACTATGCAACCATTTCAGACCCCAGTCAATCCTTACTTAACAAGCACCCTTACTTCTTGCCAGCTCCAATCCTAATTCTTGACAAACATCTTATGTAACTTTGCGGTTTAGGCTGTTTATTATTTACGTCGACATTTATAATGTGTAATTTTTTGGTATACAGAATCTTAAAAAACGTGAGAATAGAGGGAGATTGAGATTTTAAGAAGAGATTCTTACTAGTTAAAATGTTGACAAAAGGGTAGCTTTAAAAGGTATGTACTGATCATATGACCCCCTTTTAATGAACATAGACAAAACAAGACAGTCTCCCAAATACTTTGTTCTATTTCTGCTTAAAACCATTACTTGACTTAAATGCATTTTAACTATGACCTTCTAGAATTTCCTGAACAATTTTCCGCTGTTTAAAACGTAGTTGGCTGATTGATTCCTTTCACATTTCAGAAATGTCCTGTGTCATTTTAATGATTATGTGGAGTGTGTGTTCCCAGCACTATAAGTATATGGAGCCAAAACACTAGAGAGAATAATTTATATATTTAGGCAAAACCTCAAAGAGGGCAGAATGCTTTTATGATATAAGGCTTAAAGTAAGACAAAGCCTGGGAGGGCAGAATCACCATTCCTGGAAGATCTCAAACCCCGATTCAGAATACTCTACACAAGGAGACTATGATGTTCTAGTACATTTATTGAAGCAGTCTGCCCTGTTTTATGGTGTGATAATCCCACATGATTTCCCACACTGTCCTCGAATCCTGAGAAAATCAATAGAAACTGCATCCCTGACTCTTCTTAGCTGGTTTCTATCGCTTTCCCTAAACTTGAATTTAATATGATCTTATATATCATACATTTTTTTTCTTAGAGTCGAATAGGTCCTTATAACAAAGTATTTTTCACTCCCTGGGAAAGATGTTCCCAAGGGCCAGGGTATGTTTTCCCTTTTATCCAGAGACTCAACAATAAGCAGCTCCTCATCTTTACTTTTTCCAATAACTTGTCTTAAAATCAGTTCATTTCCTTTAAAGGAGGGGATATCACATGACATTCCCTGGTGGAGGGCATATGCAGTGAGAAAAACCACTTCCCTAAGTGATTCTTTTTAAATGTACACCTTTTTATAAGGTATAACATACATACATACTAGCATTAAGGGTTCAGCTCAATGACATTTTATGTAGTGAACCCACTTTTGGGGCCACAACTAGAAAGAGAAATCAAAGTTTGTCAGCACCCCAGAAGTCCCTCTAAGGCCACCTCCAAGTCACTCCCAACCCTACTCTACCCCAGAAAATAAACAGTTTTCTGACTTCTATCACCATAGATTACTTTGTCTGATTTCAGACAGTATACACTCATTTGTACCTGGCTTAGCATTCTGTTTGTTGAGTCTGCTGAAGCAGTGATTGGTTCATTTTTATTGCTGACTCATACTCTGTGGTATGAAAAGGTAATCATTTATTTTTCCATTCTGTCTTGGATGGACCTTTGCATTGTTTCTGACATTTAACTCTTTAAGAATACTGCTGCAATAAAAATTGTTGTGCATGTCTTTTGGAGAACACATGTACATATTTCTGTGGATATACATCAAGAAGTGTAGCTCCTAGGTCAACAACAGTGGTGGGCTGGAGCAGTCTTGTACCGGCTTATAAGAGCCCACAGTTAAATCTTTAGGAAATTTGCAATCCAGTTGGTAAACATAATTAAAAATTGTTATATAAACTTACAATTAAATAAATTATTTAAAAAATAATAAATACTCAAAACCTTTCATATCCTTATTTTTCTTTTACTACATTTTGCTATTATTTGTTCTCTCAATATTATTTGCATTTCTGGTGTCTATATGGTAGAAATATAACGGTGTGCTACTATGTATCTCTTCTCAAATCTGCATTCAAGAGCATCATGTAAGTAGCATTACACTGGTTTTGGGGGTAGTAAATATACCATGGACATTGGCAATTACTAAAAATCGGGACTTGACTTAGTGTTTTCTTTATCATCAAGACTTACAAAGATGGAGAAAATATTAATAATGCAGATTAAGTGTAAATGTGTATCGTACTGGTAGCCATTACATTGTAAGTAGCATAAAAAATTGAGAAAATATTTTTGAATATTTGAAAACTATTATTCAATTCAGCAAACAATCGTTCCTGTTATCAACAAGTGAGTGAAGTTCCCAAACACGTCTTTTGGGTTCACTTTTGTCTTACCTGTGAATATAAACAAAAATATCAATCAACATTTATGTTGGAAATCCACTTGGAGAATGTTAAATATTCATCAGAAAACCACTGGTCAGAAGGTATAATTATGTTCAGTTTTAGTAGAAAAGGCCAAACAGTTTTCTGATTTATACTCCCATCAGCAATACATGAGAGTTTCACTTGCTCCTCATGTACACTAATATTTTGTTGCAAGTATTTTTTTTTCTTTTAATTCCAGTCATTCTGATTCATCTGAAATCACGTTGTTTTTATTTGCATTTCCTAATGATATTGAGCATCTTGTCAATGTTAATTAGCCAAATCCCTTTAGGAAGTGTCTATTTTTATACCTTTTGTGCATTTTCCTGTTGAGTTGGCTGTGTTTTTCTTATTGCTTTGCATAAGTTCCTTATATAGTCTTTGTCAGATATACATCTTATATCTGATGTCTTATATGACCATTTGTAGTATGACTTTTCCTTCCCTTAATGGTACTTTTTAGATCTTAATTTTAATGTAGTCCCATTTATCGATCTTTCCCTCTATGGTTTTGGTGTATCATTAAAAAAAATATTTGCCTACACCAAGGTCATGAAAATACTCTCTTAGGTTACCTTCTAAAAGCTTTATTGTTCTTTCATGTTTAGATCTATAGTGTCCCTGGAGTTGATTTTTGTAGGTGGTGTAAGATGAGGATTTAAATTATTTCTTTTCTACAAAGGTATCCAAATTCTGTCTGATTTTTCCATATGGATACCCATATGCCATTTGTTCAAAATACCATCTTACCCTTTTGCAGTGTAGAATAACTGGTCATAAACTGAACAACTGTACATGTGTATGTCTCTTTCGGACTCTGTTCTGTTCCATTGGTTTATTTGCCTTTCCATGTACGAAGACCACAGCGTTTAAAATAAGTCAAGATATAAGGTTGTGTTAAGTCCTGTAACTTTGTTTTTCCTCAAGATTGTCTTGCTTACCCTTGGCTCTTTAATTGTCATAAAAATTTAGGGTTAGCTATTTCTCAACTTGAGATAGGGATCAAAGGAGAGGGGATATCACATACATAATATGTTGGTGTATACATTGTGTGAAGAAGTCTCTTCTGATTTTGATGATGCATTAGGTTTGTGAGCTACATCATTAGAATGACTTGGGCAGCAAATAATAGAAAACGTCACACCAACTGGTTTAAATGTTAAAGAACTTTGTTGTCTCACTTAACAAGAATCTATTCAAGGGAATATGGCTCCATTCGTGGCATAATCAGTATCTCTAGGTCAACTTCTGTATGATTCTGCCTTCCTTGTGTTCTGGTTTTATCTTCAGGCTAAGAGATGTCCATAAGCAACAATGGCCAAAGAAAGGAGCAGTTTCTTCTTCGTGTCTTTCTCAGGACAAAAAGTCCCCCAACCAGAATTCCCCTCTTGCCTCATTGGCCAGAATTATATCCCATGTCTTTGCCTAAATCAGTTACTAGTTAAGAGAATGGGACCACCATGACTGACTTAGATAGACCTCAGACTAGGCTTATTTCTCATTAGGTACATGTTCTTGCTGAAGTGGGTGTCTATCTGAACAAAAACAGAGTGGAGAAAGTAGTGGTAGGTAAGCATATAATAATTTCTGCTACAATTTCCCTTCAGTTACTCAATATCCAAACACATTCTATTTCTTCTATCTTCACTTCCAAAGATAATCATTACTGTGTAAATTAACGTAATTGCTTTCTTAGATGAAAATAACCCAGTGTATTTTTCAGTTAATATGTCCAGCTCTTACCAGATTCTTCACTTCCCAGAAGGACCAGAATTCTATAAATCCTCTGACCCTCCAGTACCTCTCTGTAGCCATCTCTATGCAAATGTAAACAGCAAATCTCACTGCAGTTAGCTGGGCATTTTGAAATTCTCTTTGTCTCTCTCCATTTGACATCTGCACTGACCCAAGGTCCCTTATGTCAGTAGAGCTGGGCATCATTGAGCCCTTTAAGCACATTTTCCTGACTCTTTCCAAGGCATGGACATTCAATGATTATGAAAGTTTCATTATTGCTGCTCAGTTTCTGCTTATACATGAGATCTCTTATGATTCCAGTTAATAAAAGATATCATGGCAGAACAGGAATAACAAAAGCATTTTATCACAGGATTGAGCCTTCGATCTTGAGAGACAATGCTTCCCTATTTGACTAATCACCACAGGAAACCGGAAAAACCGAACCTGGAAGAGGCCTCCAAGAAACCAGAAATACTCACTGGGCCTCGAGAGGACTGAGCAGATGCTGTGCTGACCCTGTGATTTTGATCAACAGGTACAAGCAATGTCATGCTCTGATCTCATCCCAGCAACTCTGCTCCGGACTTGCTGAGAGAGAGGAAAAGAAGGGGTAAAGAGAAGCTCAGGAACTGTCTGAAAGTCACGTGCTTACTCAGCCCCATTTCCTGTACATCGTCCTCTGAATCATAGATTGATGAGGGCCAGGTACTGGAGAATATGGTAAACAGGAAGGGAGATTTATAGCTAACACACAAACTTCATACATACCCCGTCAGCTGAGTTCAATGTCATTAATTTCAGTTGAATTTGATTACAATTTATTGAGTTACTCCAAAGCAGATAGATCCGTGTCTAAGCATCTTATTTGTAGTGACAATTTTTTTTTTTTTTTTTTTGCGGTATGTGGGCCTCTCACTGTTGTGGCCTCTCCCGTTGCGGAGCACAGGCTCCGGACGCGCAGGCCCAGCAGCCATGGCTCACGGGCCCAGCCGCTCCGCAGCATGTGGGATCCTCCCGGACCGGGGCGCCAACTCGCGTCCCCCACATCGGCAGGCAGACCCTCAACCACCGCGCCACCAGGGAAGCCCTAGTGACATATTTTTAACTGTTGGTACAACTTCTGGGAAAGTCATGTAACCAGTCTGAGTCTCGAGACTAGGAATAACTAATAGCTATTCAGGACAGTTGGTTAATAGTAACTGATGCAGTATACATGACACCTGGCACACGGTAGTCAATCAGTGCTAGGTGATGTTGACTCTGTCTTCCTGATTACTGATAAGGATGGTGCATGCATGACAACAATAAAACAAAGAGCTCTGGCAGACTCAGTTCTCATAGCCACAAACGGTGTTAAGTACAAGAAAAAAAATTCGGAACCTCTCCAAGTAACTGACAGCACAATGCGACATAATGGAAAACAACCGCCAAGTGAAATCACAAATCATGCAAAAAATGCTCTGACAAAAGTGATCGTGAGGGAACTGCTCAAAGAATACACATATCTATTGATAACATTTGTTAGGTCGGTATAAAATATGCTAGTTGTACTTCTAACGGAAGGATCATGTGAGTTGGATCACAGGAATGTATATCAATTGCGCTCTGAAAACACTGCCATCGCACTGCACTAGTACTTAGTGTTATTTCCAATAGACCCCAACCAACCATGAGTGTTAGCACCATAGATCAACCTTCCCAGGACCTGATGGTCTCTGGATTAACCACACTCTAAGTTTTGAGCTGAGAGAACAAACACAATACAAAGAGCTAAAAGCAACCATAAATCTTTCTGGGTCAGCAAACTTGATATCAGTGCTATTCAGGCCCCCTCTTCAAAATTTTGTTTTTATTGAGATAAAATTCACCTAACACATTTTGAGCATTTGAAAGTACACAATTCAATGGCTTTTAGTATATTCACAACATTGTACAGCCATCACCACCGCCACACTCCAGAATATTCCATCATCCTCCAAAAGAAACCTCTCTTTTAAAGTGAACCTACCTTTGGAGGGGAAATCTATAAAGTCCAGCATTTATATATTTTCAGATTTCTTTTCTTTTCTTTAATTATTATTACTTTTTTGGCCGTGCTGTGCAGCTTGTGGGATCTTAGTTCCCCAGCCAGGGATGGAACCCAGGCACTCAGCAGTGAAAGTGCAGAGTCTTAACCACTGGACCGCCAGGGAATTCCCTCAGATTTCTTTTAATTCCAAAATACAATAAAAACTTTAATGTACTAGGGAAAAGGGGTCACTTGAAACAGGGAGAGAGAAATACTCTAGCATATTGTAAGTATCAATAATCCATTATTCCTGCTTCCAATGATTTCTGCCTCCTTGTAGCCACACCCTGTGTGATTTTCTCCCACATCCTATCAGGATTGGTCCAAGAGGCCAATCGAATACTGCAGAAGTGATGCTATGTCGTTTCCAAGGTAGGTTATAAAAGACATCGCGGTTTTGCCTTGCTCTACCTCTCAGATCTCTCTCTCCGGGGGAAGCCAGCTGCCATGTCACGAAGACGCTCAAGCAGCCTATAGAGCAGCTCACCTATCAGGGAACTGAAGCCTCCTGCCAACAGCCATGGCAGGCAGCCACCCTGGAAGCAGGTCATCCGGCCCTGTCAAGCCTTCAGATGACTGCAGTCCTGACCAACACCTTGAATAGAGCCTCCGGAGAGACCCTGAGCCAGAAACATCCAACTCAGTTGCTTCTGGATTCCTGAGCCTTAGAAACTACGTGTGATCATAAAGGTTTGTGGTTTTACACTGCTAAGTTTTGAGGTAACTTGTTAATGGAGTAACAGATAACTACTATAGCGGTGTTAGTGTAATGATTCAGCAAAGCTGCCAGCAGGAGAAGACGAAGTACGTGTGAAACGCGTGGAAATACAATCAATGCACAAACCCTTTAACTGGCACTCAGCTTAGGCAGGTCGGACTGCAACTTCCTTTAAGGAGTCCTTTCCCTGCCACCAGGTGCCCTGTTGCAACCTTTTTCCCCAATCAAAAATAGTCCTTGTTCAAATAAAACCTAACTCATACAGAAATCAACAGAGAGTCCCACATGGTGTGATTTTTTTCTGGACTCCATTTATGCCTAGAGATGGAGGACTTTTATCCCCTCAATCTCTGTTAGGACGGAGCTGAGAGAAGGCTGAAATAAGTACTTTCCAGAAGGGCCTTCCAATTTTTCCGTGTCTATTTTTACTGGATTTTTTTTTTGAAAGAGGTAAAACAAACAAAATGAAACAATTTAAAGTAAATGCAAATAAAATGGCAAACCACTTTAGAATAACTAGGGGGTCAAGGAAGAGAAGTTTGAAAATGTTAAATCAGGTATTAATACCTTCATCATTTAAAAATTTTCTGGAAAACGACTGGTTTCTCCTCCCCTGCTTAAAAATTTACTCAGACCCTCTATTCTTTTGAGTTGTGTAAACCACTCTACAGTGTTTTGTCTTGGAACCAAAATATGTTCATATAATTAAAACCTCCAGGTTGTTCAGATCTTGTTGAACCTTCTTTGCTTTGCTAACTCCTAGTAAAGTAAATGAACCTTTAGAGTTTGGGCCACGGACTTCAGCCATGTTTGACTAGAGGTTTTTGCCTGACACCCTTGTCAACAAGTTACCAGAGGTGGGGTTAATTTTCTCTTTGCAGGAATGTGACCCAGAAATGTGTTTAATGATCCTGGGTTCTGGTTTTCTTGGATTCGCAGTGGCTCTTAGACTGCAACTCTGAGAATAAGTCAGATGACGTCCAGTTATCAGCAGTTGGGAACCCAAATAAGCTCATCTCCTGTTTCATCAAATAAAAACATGACATAGAGGCATTTTGTTAATTGGGTGAGAAGGTTCAGACATTGGGTCCATGGGCCCACTGGTTTTTAAAACAGGCCAAAAAAGGTAATTAAGACACTGCTTTGGGCTCTCAGAATCAGGTGTTTAGACAAAAACGATAAGGTCTTTGAGCCAGACCCCTTATCTGCATCCTTCTCGTTTATTTCTATTGGTCTTTTTGGACTGTCCTTTGTTGGTGAGCTTACTTATTAACTAAAAAAATTTTTTGTTGCTTATACTTTGACTATTTCAATGATAAAGAGAAGTCCAGAAACAATATAATGGAAATCTGTGTATGCAACATCAAGATCGAACAAATGTTAAAATTTAGATTCTGTTTTTTGGAGAAAGAACATATTTTAGACCGAGTCAAGACTCTACCCCTGTGGTGGACAGGCCGTGGGGTTATACCCAGTGACCCACACTCTTGTATAGGCCCCTCCCCAGAACCTGTGACTTGTTTCTAATTAATAGAATGTGGCAAAGATGATGAGATGTCCCTCTCTCGACCAGGTTATGCTATATGGCAAAGGCTAAGGGATTTTGTAGATGTGATTAAAATCCCTCATCAGTGGACTTCAAGTTTACTGAAAGGGAGATTACCCTGTTTGGGCCTCACCTAATGAGGGGGTGCCTTAAAAGGGGATCTGGGGATCAGAGACTTGTAAAGACAAAGAACCTCTCTCTTTATCGCTGGCTTTGAAAAAACAAGTTTCCGTGAATTCCACAGCTGCAAGAAATTGAATTACGCCAATAACCAGACGGAGCTTGGAAGCAGGTTCTTTTCTAGTTGAGCTTCTAATGAGAACACGGTCTGGCTGACACTTTGATTTAAACCTTGGCGAGACCCTGCTCAGAGACCCCAGCAAAAAGCCTTGCCTGGACTTCTAACCTACAGAGACTGTAAGACAGTAAGTGGGTGTTAGTTTAAGCCATTAACCTTGTGGTGATTGTTATTCAGAGATAAAAAACTAACACAAGCGCTGATCTCATTCCTCTACCTCCTTCCCCATAGGTAACCACACGAAATGGTATTCAGCTTTACTAGAAGGAAAGGAGCTACAAATTTAAACTATGAGGTGCTATTTCATACTCTCTGAGTTGACAAAAATCAAAATGCCTGACAACCCCAAATGTTGGAGTCATAGGAAGCTTCATACACTGGAAATGCAAATGAAAATTGGTAGAGCCATTTCAGAGAGAAATTTTATGATGCTTATGGGACATAAATTAACTTTTAACAGGTTTTCATACTTTTTACTACATATATTTTGCATAGGTTTTAATGCATATTATCCATAAAGAATATTTGCTATTTTTGTGTGTTTTAAATTTTACATAAGTAGCATACTTTTGCAACTTGATTTTTTAATTCCGTATTATGTCATCAAGATTCATCTACTTTTATACATATATTCTTTTTAATTCAGTAAAATATTCTGTTATATTACAATACCACAGCTTATCCATTCCTCAAACTATACTGGGGCAAACACACCTGTATTCATCTTAGGAACAGTTTCCCTAGAGAATACACCTAAAAGTGAACATTTTAAGTAAAGCTGAGCGTCACTTCGTATGTTTTTGGTCATTCTGGTTTCTTCTTTGCTAAATGCCTGTTTGTGTTTTTTTTTTTTTTTTTTTGCGTTACGCGGACCTCTCACTGCTGTGGCCTCTCCCGTTGCGGAGCACAGGCTCCGGACGCGCAGGCTCAGCGGCCACGGCTCACGGGCCTAGCCGCTCCGTGGCATGTGGGATCTTCCCGGACCGGGGCACGAACCCATGTCCCTGCATCGGCAGGCGGACTCTCAACCACTGCGCCACCAGGGAAGCCCCTGTTCGTGTTTTTTACCCATTCTCCTGCAGGGTAGTTACTAGTTCCCTTGTTGACTTATAGGACATGTCTGTATATTCTGGCTCTCAATCGTTCACCAGTTATTTGCATTACAGATGTCTTATTAATTTATTCCCTTTCAAAAATATATTTACAGTGAACCTTGGTTTTCTCAACAGCAAAATGTGGATTATACCATGTAACTCACAGATAAATGAGATGATATGCATGCAAGTTTTGGTTCCAGTGGCACGGACACTTTATGTTCAGTAAATGTGAGTTTCCTCAATCTCCCCTTTAAGGAACTTGTGAATCTAGGAATAAGGCAGTGCCTAAGAGAATGCACTGGAGTTGCACTGAGGTCTTGTTGAATCCCAGTGTCACCACTTGCTAGCCTTGTGATCTTGGACCACACTGCTTTAAGCTGTCTAAGCCTCAGTTTGCTCATGTGTAAAATACAGATCATAATGCTTGCTTTATAAAACCATTGCAGAAATAAAGTTCTATCTTGCACACTGCCTATAACACAGTGAGCCTTCCAAACAACAGTAACTGCTATTATTATTATCATTATTGTTAGGGAAGATGAGAATTACACAGAAATAACAAACATGCGCTAGAATATGAAAAAGGCTCTCTATGAAAGACACTAGCTAACTGGTATCAGAAGGCAGAGGTGAAGAAGAGATTACACCTAGCCGGGGGTTGACGGAAATTCAGGGAACGTTTCACAGTGGAAATGTCATTTAAATGCAGCTGGGAAGAAGGGTGGGTGGGATATAAATAGTCAAACTCGAGGAGAAAGAAAATTTTGCAAATAAAATAAAAAAATGCGGGGGTATTAAGCAAAAAAGCCAAACAAACTCCCTAGTATTCCAGTTGTGTAGAAGTGTGGGATAATGTGAGAGGTGCTGTCAACATCCTGGAAAGGAATGTTAAGACCAGATCAATGGAAGCTCTTCGATGGCTTAGGACTTTGAAGTTAGATGGTGATAAATGAACATTTAATCTTTGAAGACATCAAAGTACATTGTGCACGAAATAGATCCCATTCCCTAAAAAGGCCCCCTCTGTGTAACTACGGAGTGCTCTGGGCTATGGGATCACACTTGTCACGCAGGTGTCAGTCACACAGGTGTCAGTGAGTGAGTGCCCAGAGGTGGCAGTGGGGAGAACTGGGGATGGTGCCTGTGACTGAGGTAAAGGAACCCAGCAGGTATGTTAGTGGAAACAGGCACTGGGTCAGTGGTCTATGGAATCCAGCTTGGAGCTGCTCGATTATTCCCATCAAGCATACTAGGAATCAACAAGGTACGAATGTTTTCTCTCTTAGATGGGATCAGTTCCTAAAGAGGGCCCAGAAAAGGCAAAGTACACAGCCTTTTCACAGGCATTCCTTACGGGTCCAGATAAGTTTCATGCACATTAAAACAAAAAATGTGGGTGAAACACATTTACCTTCAGAAAGTTTTGTTTTGGACAGAATGTGCACCATTTATTTTCCATTTAAATGATAGAATTTGGTTGTATCAAAATATATTGGAATTACAGTGATCTTTGTCTCTTGTGTTTTATCTAGATTTTTTTTTTCCAGTTTACTATCACATGATCATTAACTGTAAAAGATGTTTTGGTCTTATTTACATGAGGAATCTAAAGTAGTCAAACTCAAAGGAGCAGAGGGTAGAATGGTGGTTGCCGGGCACCAGGGGGTGGGGGGAGACAGAAAAGGGGGGGTATTAGGCGAAAAGTACAAAGTTTTAATTATATAAGATGAATACATCTTAGAGACCTACTGTACAGCATAGAGCCTACAGTTAAAAATACTGTACTATATATTAAAAATTTTGCTAAGAGGGCAGATGTTATGTTAAATGTTCTATCATACAGAAAAAAGCAATACGTACAGAGGGTGGAAGGAAACTTTTGGAGGTGATGGATATGTTTATGACACAAATTGTAGTGATGGCTTCACTGGTATATACTTATCTCCAAACTCATCAAGTTGTATATATTAAATATGTATAGATTTTTGTATGTCAATCATACCTTCATAAAGTGGTTTAAAAATGCTTTTTTCTTATATTATTGTTTTCTTAACAACTGAACATTCCAAAACCTATTTATTTATTCATAAGACAACTGACTTTCAAAAGATAACTAAATACAGCTGCAAAACTCTACACATTCAAATTATGAGTCTCAGGTTAGAACCATTTCTATTTTTTTTTTTAAGCAAGTTCTAGGCTTCAGTGTGGTGAATGATTTTTTTTTCAACCAGAAAATGATGAGTAATTCTGCTAGCAAAACCATTAGGGAATCATGCCACAAGAAATGTTTATCTCTTCACCTCCATCACCCATCAGAAAAAAATCCAAAGACATTTCTAAAGGAAAGATGGAGAGCGTTTACAATGAAGCTACCATATTGCTGTTCTTCTTGGTCTAAAACAATTCTGCTGGTGTTGACTGCCCAGAGGGCCTAGATGGAGCTGAAATGATCTTTGTGAGACCAGCAATTTTTCTTCATTTTCTGCCAGGACTTTTGTAGCATCTGGCAAGAAGTAAGTAAACAGCAGGTGTGTTTACCATTATCCATTTATTTTTGAGAGCCATTTCTTAAGCATTTCAATCTTTCCTCTCATTCTAACCTAACTGGTAGAGAGCATGAGAAGCGTTCTGAAACAAGGTTATTGCAATAAAAGTTTATTTATCTGGGACTTTATAAACACAATAATTAATTAATCTGAATAGCCCATTCTCATTTAAGCCAGAAAATAAAGAAGTATGAAACTTACAAGCTAATAGCTAGCTTTTAGTTCTTTATCTCAAAAGACTTTTTAGCTGGATGTTTTGTGAAAAAGTTATCTCTCTTTTACAAAAAGGGAAATGGGTCTCTGAGAAGTTACTTGCCTTCTAATAGTATAAATGGGATGGTGGTTCTAAGCAGAGACACAAGTCTTATGACTCTTCATCATGTATATTTGTTGTCTGTCAAATCATGATTTGCAAATGACACTTGAAATGCTATTTTTCATCAAAGGGTTTTATCTCTGTTAATAAATTAATTGAGGCAATTTTTAATATTCCTATCAATTTGCTGTCATTTTCCCCAAGCAGCTGCTCCAGATGGCGCCCTGGAGACCGGGACACAGCGTATTAAATGTTTTTAGGATCTAATGCCATCTCTAATAATACTTTCTTCTAGATAACACGGCCAACCTTTTTATTCCTAACACCATCTAATTAACCAAGAAGGGAACTGCCAGCAGGAGAATTCCCACTTTTCCCTTCAGAATTAGGGCTCTCTTTACACAGACTTCAGTACCTGCAAAAAAAGCTTGGGGAAAAACACAGCCCACACTAGTCAGCAATTTGGGCTTGTTGGTAAAGAAAACATACACTTCTCAACAGTTTCATTTAGAATTAAACTCAAATTATGTTTAAAGGCATTGTTTTGAAGGTAGCGACAAGCTGAATCACTGATATCTTAGGATAAGGTTCCAGGAGGTATAAAGTAAACATTTAGGTCTGGACACTTTCCTCTCATGTTCTGCTTTGTGTTTTGTTTTGTTTTGCCCTCCTTTGGTCCAAGTCCTAAGAATTCAGTTGAGCACAGAACTCTTTTTAAAAGAGTAAGTCTCTGCTCAGATGTGGTTAATAGGCTCATCCCTGCTGTCATTCCCCGGAGCTTGCGGAACTGAGATGGCCGATGTGGGCGCGCCATGGGCAGAGTTGCAGAAAGTCTTCTTAGATCGCCTTATGCGAAACTTCTCTAGTACTACTTTCTCTTCTTCCCATGAAATTCAACACTATTAACATCATGCCCTTAAAAAACGGAAAAGAGGCTCGTGGATGGGCATCGTCAACAGAGAAGGAACTGGAATCATTGTTCCTCCCTCGTCTCCCATCCTTGGCCTTGGGCGGCGCACTCTCACTGCTGGCAGAAGGAGCTTGTGACAGATGGGATGTTAATAACCACTCTTGGAACATGGCTTGGCTGTGTTGGGGCCCTGCTTTCAGTTTCTTGGCTGCTTTCGGCAGAAGAAGTCTTCGGGACTGAGATGAGCGTAGAAGCATCATGTGAATGAGGAAGGTATGCGCTGCGACAGCCTTAGTCTGTGACCCGAGATAAGACCTTTTACAGACTTTCTCCTTCCCCCATCCATATCTCTAATGTAATTTAAACAGTCCAACCTAAAAGATGAAACAATCCTTATGGGATTAAATAAAAATTCTCATTTGGATGCAAACGTCCTGTCTCTCCAATCACCCTTCTCTCTGTGTCTTCTCCAAAGATGGTGCTGTTGGTGTCGGGTGGTAGGGGGCGCCGCAAGACTTCTTGAGTTTGAGGGGGAAGGGGTACTCTGGTCTTATGTTGAATTTGGAGTGTGATCTGGCAACATCTTCTGGCCTCTGGCGTGATGTTGCTTGATCAGCTGCTTCCAAACTTGCTGTCTGGGGCCCAGGAACTCATGGGTCTGTGTTTTGGACAACGTGTCCAGGCGGCACTAGTCAACTATCACAACTCTCACAGGTGGGCTCAGCTTCTCTGAATCCTCCACTGCCTGCTGACTCCTGAGCCTCCCTTTTGTCTTCCATGTGGTCCACGCTTAGCCTCTGTTGGGTCACCCTGCCTTATCCTAGCAGCCCCACGGCAGGTCCATTGGCCCTCGACATGGGAAGGAGAGAAGCCCGGGAAGCTACACTTCAAGCCATTTTTCTCTACCTGACCACATGGTACCTTCAGGTTTACTTGGATGGACTGTTCCCGGTCTGATATGTGACCCAAACAAGCAACAAGACAAGAGCCCATGCACTCAGTTTATATAGCAACTTTCCGAGGGAAGAACCAGGACACATCTATCTGGCCATCTCACTCCCCTCTCCCTTTTTCTCAACTCCTCACGTCCTTTACATAATCATCTCAGGGCTGGAAAAGGGCAGGCTTTTCCCCTCCTCTTCTGCTCTGTCTGCCCCTTCATAAAACTCTAAGCTGAAGAAAAAGATAAACGAATTTAGCTAATCCTTTCTTATGGCAAAAGCCTTGCCTGAAAAGCCTTTGTTTTGCTTCATTTAAGCTAGCTTCTAATGTTTTTTTTAAAGCTCTAAGTGTTTTAGTTCGTTTAGAGTAAATCATAGTTTAAATGACAGAGGCAGAACACTGTCGTTTTGCTGTTGTCACTCGTTTTGTTTTGTGCTCCATTTACAGAACATCTCCATCTCCCACCCTCCTCCCTACCTGAGTGTCCTTAGGAACAAGGCCATGTGTTAGGAAAGTCAAAAGTAAAAAAGCACATACATAATTGTTAAATTATTCCCCGCATGACATTTATATCACCCCAATCTTCAGAGAAATATAGCAGAATAGGTTTAGATTTTGATGCTATTCTCTAGAGGAGGAAACTCAGCTTCACCAAAAACAGATTTCAAACTGAATCAGACTGGCTCCAAAGACCAACCTTCTTTCCTTGGTACCACGCTGCCTTCGACGAATAGCTGGAAGTTTAGATACAGATCAAGAGCCAAGAGTGGAGGTCAGGAAAGAACCATGCAAATGGCACCATCCACACCGACTAAAAGTGCGGGGACAGAGCAGAAACGAATGTGGCTCTCGTCACCACTGTGCCAGGCGATCTTGGGAGCCTGACGGTTCAAGTAAATTCCGGGCCATTCAGTAGAAGACCTGATTGCTTGTTTAATAATAAAAACAGAATCAACAGATGACTTCATTAAAATGGGTTCATTAAATGAGGCTTTGAGGCTCATTCTCTGAATTCTTGATGTCATCTGGGAAGCCCAGAAATCGTTCCATAATCTCGTTCGGGGGGAGGAAGGATAGATTCTGCTCTTTTGACTTCCATATCCCAGGCTGTCTACCAAGTCTCTGCTACTCAGGTAAACGTCCTACGATTTGAGTTGAGAGAATTTAAAGATTAATGGGATATTATCTTGGTAACTAAATGATTCATTTCAAGTCTGCTTCATTTAAACTTACAAACACACGGCTGTGGCAGAGTTTACTCCATGCACATTTCATTTCCCCTCTTATTTTCATTGATTTTATAAAGAACGGTCATGAATGAACAAGAAAGCTAGAAGAAGAATGAGCTCCCATCCGTAGGCAGGGAGAGGAGGGCATCTCTGTGTGAGCGCGACCTCAGTGGGGGCATTAGAACGTGAGTGGGGTAGGAAGGACACCCTTGTGGGAAGGTGGCCTGGCATGGGGTGTCAGAGCCAGATTGGGTAAGAAGGGTGTCTGTGCAGGGGGTGGGGGCAGCCTGGGGAGTCTGAGCCCTAAGAATACCAGGAGGGCGTCTTCCAGCAGGGACCTGAGGGTGTTGGAGCCCAGGTGTGGTGAGGAAAGCGTCCACATGGAGGAGATGTTCATGACAGCACTCAGAGACTGTTTACATACTGGGGAATCAATCAAATAAGTAAATACGTTAAGGGTAACGGGAGACAGATTTCTCACCGTCACAGGAGGGAGAGAACTGAACAAGCCCAGTGCTGTTGGATTGCAACTGGAAGTATCAGTGTGAACATTTGGTTTTTCAATATACAGAGAGGCAGATAAAGAAATATAAATAGATTTAAATATACACAGAAACCTACATATGTTGCCTGGCTGTCCACTGACAGGACCGGGGTGAAGTGATGCCCCAATTACCGTGAGCTAAACACCTAGTACTCAGATCTGGTTTTCTCAACAACATTCTCCACAAAAAGGATGTCAAAAGGACACAGGACCAGCTTGACGGGGCTCCCACTGGCCATGTCCGGGACAATCTGTGCTTCAAAATAAATAATCCTACTAGTAGATTATAACCTATTGAATGAACTAGAAAACTATGAGTCATACTGATATAAATAAATAAGTAAATTGCACATTTCATAAAGAATGGGGTATTTCTTCTTGAAGTATCTTTGCACAAAATACTCATTAATTACAAGGAGAAAAAGAGTCACCTTGCATTGGGGAGGTCTGGCAGACGACACCTCAGTCAAGTGATCAAAGCAAGTATCACCAATAACGGGACAAACGGAAATGATGTCCCCCTGATCAAATGTGGTGAGGAGACTATAGCATCAAAATTGAGCTGTTCTTTCCAAAGATGCAAAACCTGAATCTAATCATGAGGACGCAACAGATAATCCTCAACTGAGGAATATTTTACAAGGTAACTTAACTTCAGAAGTGAACATGAACATGTTCAAGTGGTCATGAACATCAAGGAAGTCTGAGGAATAGTTTCAGAGTGAAGGAAAATGAAGAGACCCCCATGTGGTTCTGAACCAGATCCACTGGCCATTAAGGACATTATTGGGACTATTAGCGAGATAGGGGTGTGAGGCTCCGATGGTAACTATGTATCGATGTCAATTTCCTGATTTTAGTGGCCGTCCTGTGGTTCTGTAGGAGGATGTCCTTGTTTGTAGGAAATGCACCCTAAAGTGTCCTGCCATTATGGGGTGTCGGGTTGGTGACTCAGTCTCAATGATTCAGAAAAAAGGTCTTTGTGCTGTACTGACACCTTTCATGTGAAAAACAAATCTTTAAATAACATATTAGAAAATAAGTAAATATGTAAATAAATTAAAACTTTTTTTGGATATTTAACATAGACTTTAGACCCTGGCATATTTATTTCTATAGCTATCATAGGTGATTAGACAAAGGTGTCTAGTCTGATTTGAAGCAGAAAAATGTAGCTAGTACGAAGCTTTATGCCCAGTTTCTCTAAATTATTATTACTCCTATTATCATTATTACTGTTCAATTTAAAGTAATTGCAAACGTATGGAAAAGTTGTAAGAACAGTGCAAAGAACTTCCATAAACCTTTAAAGTTCACCTAGATTCAACATTTGTTAACATTTTATATTTGGTTTTTCACCTCTTTCTTTTTTCTGAACTATCTGTTAAGTTGCAGACATCATGCCCCTTTCCCCTTAAACGTTTCTGCCTCTGTCTCTTAAGAATAAGGGTATTCTTTTACATACTGTAGTATAATGATCAAATTCAGGAAATGTAGCACTGACACAATATTTTAATTTTGTCCCTATTTTAATTTTGTCAGTCATCCCAATAATTTCCTTATTTCTTAATGCAGGATCCAATCCAGGTTCGGATATCATATTTAGTAGTCATGTCCCTTTCATCCGGAACAGCCTCTCATGATATTGAGAGTTGCTTTAGAAAGTATCTCTCCATGTGGGTAAGGTGTTTTTCTCTGGATTAGTTTTCTTTTGCCCCCTCCCTTTTCTCTGCCAGGTTTTCCCACCTGTTAGAGGTAGCTCTTCTCCTACCTTCTTGAGTTCCACCAAATCCCAGAAATAGACACCTGTTTTGATGGGCAGATGGTTCACAACATAAGCTTTTTCTAATTTTTAAAAAATCTGCTGGATGAACCATGGATCACTCCCTGAGGAGTTTCAATCATTTAGAGTTATGTAAGGAGCACAAATGGATTTGTTGAAAAGAACTAAATTCACAGTTGGAATGAACTATTTACCATCGACTAAAGGCCTAAGAATAACTCTATACAGCAAGATACAAATCATGGACTCACAAACCATCATATCCCCAGTGTGAGACTGGCGTTGGTTACCAACTGCATCTTTCTAAAGCATCTATAAACCTCTTAGCTTAGAGGAATGAGGGTACTGTTTCTGTTCTGAGTGCGTTTTCATCGTGCTGGCTCCATGTTGAGCTCTGCACTGGTTCCTTTCCTAATAACAGTGCACTGCTGTGTTGTAAGGAGACTTGTAAGTACATAAAGTGAAAAGGTAGACAACTAATTGTAAGGAAAGATAAAACAACCTGAGACCAAAGAAGGTATTAAGTGCAGGGAAGGCAGGGTGGGGTGGGTAGAAAGCATGGGTAGAAGGATTATGCTAAGTATAGAAACAGAATAGAATGTGCTAATTATGTAACAAAACATCTACCTCATTTAGCAGTATCATAACCTCAAGGTTCTCACAGTTACAGTATTTTCATCTCTGCCAATATGGGTAAATGTTAGCTTATAAACTGTGGACATGGTAATGTACAATTTAAGAATATGGAGAACATGCGTCCAGCTGGAAGAATGGTGCCGTTATCATGTGCATATTTCCCCTAGATTTTTGGATAAATTATACTATGTAAAAGCTAAGCAATAGTAATACACCTATCCTTCTACTAAAACAACTCCCAGCTTGCCAAATGGAAAGGTTGGTTATAAATGTTTAAACGTGCATTTAACGAGTTAACATTATTTGCTAATATTTTAGAAGTACTTGCCTTAGAATAAGCCTATTTTGTTTTAATCTGTTTCAGATGCAAAACACAAGACTTCATAGATATTAGCTGGGCCTGCTTCCCTTTAACTGACAAGTCTGTGCTGCCACCTGGTGTTCTCTAAGTGCCCCAAACTTTTAGACAAATGAGTTTGGTATTTCCTGCTGCCTGCTGGACATTATACAGGGATGTGTCTCCTCACTGCAGCCTCTTCATGTCTCACTGTAGACGCCTCATCTTCTCATCCCTAACTTTCCTACTGTTCCCAACACTTGGCATGATGCTGACATACACAGTGCCTGACACATCAATGCCTATTAGATGAATGAATGAATGAACGATGCTTGTTATCCAGTCTAGAAAATGTGAAGCCATTTTTAATTCTCTTTTTTTCCCCATCAGATGGTCAAAACTGTTGACCCACTGCCACCCCTTAGTTCAAATCTTTGTGTTTGGACTAATCCTCACTTATGTGTCTCTTCTTCTAACTGAAACTTCCCCTCTTCTTTCTGCCAGAATCTTACTTTTCTTGAATGTCTTCAGCCCGTGCTTTCTGTACTAGAGATGTACGAATAGGGTAGTCAAGAGGATAAGGCTTTAGAATCAGTAGATATGGGTCCGAATTCCAATTTTGTCCCTTACAAACTGAGTAAATTAAACACATTAACCTCCTTAAGCCTCAGTTACTTCATCTGCAAAATGGGAGTAATAATCAGTTGTTCCATTCATATATGTAGACGCATGTGAAGTGAGGCAGAGCAAGAATATTATTTTTAAAGATTACTTCCATTTGAGTCATTGGTCAAGGTAGAAGAATATTTCTTAAAGAAAGAACTGCTCTTTTGTTTAGAAAATATCTTGATGTATCTTTGGGTCTGAAAGGCAAACCTACATTTCTCATTCCCCTCCCCCACATGTCTAGATAATGCAAAAGAACTGAATTCAAAGAGCTGATTTTTCTCTGCTGAATAAAGTATTTGAAACCAGTTACCTCTAGTCAGTCCAGGAAAGAGGGCATGAGGTTGAGGTGGCTGAAATCTGGAAAGAAGGAGGGGTAAGTGGAAGAGGACTTTGGAGGAAAGAGAAACTGTTAGATATAAAATATTCAATCTTAGATTGTTTTCTATGCTGTTCCGTATTTAATGTCCTTTATTTTTTCCCTCTAACTTTCAGAAAAGTTTATTGCTACAATGCATTGTAGGAGTGATGTTTTAACGGATGAGGAAGAAGGGAAGAGTTTCATGAGTGGGATCAAGAGGGCAGAAAGAGGATCAGCGTACGCGTGGATGGCTGGGAGGGGCATGCTTCAGACTCAGTCCAGGAGGAGGAATCTGGGGAGAGGAGGCAGGAGGATGGAACACCCGCCACCTACTCTCCCTCCCTTGAGACACACTCAGAAAGCCCCCCCAAGAAAAGGGAACCCTGCTACACTGCTGGTGGGAATGTAAATTCGTGCAGCCACTATGGAGAACAGTATGGAGGTTCCTTTAAAAACTAAAAATAGAGCTACCATATGATCCAGCAATCCCACTTCTGGCCCATTTATCCAGAAAAGAGGAAAACTCTAATTCAGAAAGATACACGCACCACAATGTTCACAGCAGCTCTAGTCACAATAGCCAAGACATGGAAGTAACATTTATTCCATCAACCTATGAATGGATAAAAAAAGATGTGGTATATATACACAATGGAATATTACTCAGCCATAAAAAAGAATGAAATAATGCCATTTGCAGCAACATGGACGGACCTAGAAATTATCATACTAAGTGAAGTAAGTAAGACAGAGAAAGACAAATAACATATGGTATCACTTATTTGTGGGATCTAAAAAAATGATGCAAACGAACTTATCTACAAAACAGAAGCAGAATCACAGACATAGAAAACAAATTTATGGTTACCAAAGGGGAAAATGGGGGAGGAATAAATTAGGAGTTTGGGATTAACAGACACACACTACTATATATAAAATATATAAAGAACAAGTATTTACTATATAGCACAGGGAACTACATTCAATATCTTGTAATAACCTATAATGGAAAAGAATCTGCAAAAGAATACATATATATGTGTATATATGTATATATGTGTGTATATATATATATAAAACTGAACCAGTGTGCTATACACCTGAACCAGTGTGTTATACACCTGAAACTAACACAACACTGTAAATCAACTACACTTCAATAAGAAAAGTCCACCCCCCAAATATTGTGGAATGTGTCAGACTCTGCACATTATGAGGAATAGAGGCTCCAGGCATTTTATTTCAATATTAAAGAAAACAGGCCCACAGAAAGCCAAAGGATGTGGGAGCATCTGAGTTACATTTGAAAATCACTTCACATGATGTCTAGGAGAAAGTAAGCACTCAAACAGTGAATGGTAAGAATAACAATTAGGTTATTGCTGAGCCATTATCATTACCATTTATTCAGGAGTGAATCTTGTATGTGGGTGTCGTATTCTATCTCTTAAAGTGTTGAAATGAATTTCTGATTATCTCTTGTGCACACTGGTATTTTATCTTCACATGCATTTCTCTCTAATACAGTGTAAACTCTGGAGACTGGGGGCCATAGCTAAGTCTTCTATATATGCCACAAAGCTCCTAGTCTGGTATCTTGTACAGAGCAAACTCTCAAAATGTTTTTTGATTGAGCTGTCTGGTATGTGGCGCTAACTTTGCATTTAGGCATTCCGTTGATAACTAGCAACAACCTGGACGATTTAACCTTTAGATGTTCTCTGAATCTCAGCTCCCTCCCCTGCCAAACCTTTAAGGAAGGGCTCCCCGAACGGACAAATAGATGATTTTAGATAATATTTTTTGTCATTCTTCAAAATGCAGACTGTGCTTGGGATTTTAAGTTATTGGCATGATTGCCTCACATTTGAAAATGAGGATCACTGTGGAAATGTTAGTCCAACAAGGAAGCTACCCAAGGAAGTCCATGAGCAAAAGGACTTCATTATACAGCAGCTCTGTGCAGCGGTCCTGTAAATCAGGCTCCGGCTGCCCTGCTGGTGTGAGGGCCCAGTGAGTTTATTCATGTGGGTGAGGCTGAAACAGCTATCACAGAACCCATTGTTTTCTGCGATCTGTGCTCCTGAGAAGATGCATCTTTGACTTACAGCTGAAGTCATCATCTGTGACACTGCTTACTTACCAGATGGAGCTGAGGATGGGGCATTCTTTGCCCCCAAAGAATCATAACCCTCCGAAGTAGGGGTCAGAAGCATGGGAAGGGGTGGGGAGAGAAGCATGGGGCTTTGAAATCTCTTGCCTCTGGGATGCCTCAGAATCATTCACTATTCAATAAAGCCTACAGTTTAGAACCTCTCAACTTACACTCATTTTCTTATCATTGAACAACATTTATCATTATAAAAAATTAACGCTATAGATAAGACTGGAAGAGAAATAGTTACTGCATCTAGGCATAGAGAAAAAATGAAGGAAAAAACCCCAAAGCATTGTTTCCTAGATTACTAAAATCACAGATCTATTTTTTACTGAAGTACAGTTGACTTATAATATTATATTAGTTTCAAGTATACAACATAGTAGTTCAATATTTTAATAGATTACTCTCCATACAGAGTTATTATAAAATATTGTCTATATTCCCCAGGCCATATACAAATCACATATTTTTAAAATGTGAATTTAGAAGGCCTGGATTAAATATTTTTAAATTGCAAAAAGTATAATTTATGACATAACATATGTAGATTAAGGTCCAACATACATTTCCTGTATTTGCTGAATGCATAGTATGTGCTCACAGGCTTGGGGGTTTTTATATATGGAGCCTCCGTTCATCCACAAAGCGCCTTATAATAATAGAGCAGTGTTTTCCAAAGTGGGGTATGAGGGTCACAGGACGAAAGATAGTTTTAGGTTGTGCGCTGAGCACCCCAAATATCACAGGCAATAAGGGAGTATCAGCAGAAATGTGGAAGCATTACAGAATGACTAAAGTTTAAAAACACTGATGTGGATTTAAGGATTGTCAGCCTGTTTTATAGATGAGGAAAGATGCCAGGGATAATGCGGCTATCTCCTCAAGGTTTTATCGAGAAAACAGCAGAGCTGTGATTTATATTTACTTCTCATCCTAAGACCAGTGTTGGCCTATCCTTCATCCCTTTTCTTTCTTTTTGTTCTTAGTTATTAATTGCGAGCTATTTTAAAACACAGAAAAATAACGGAATGGACCTTCGTAACACCGACCACGGAAATGAAGGAAATGTTAATATGTTGCTGCATATGCGTCAGCAATCTCTTCACTTTCTCAAGAGAAGGTGAAGGTACTGTCAGAGCCTTTCCTTTCCCTTCCTCCCAAAGACATCCACTCTCCTGAAGTTGGAGCATATCCTTTCCATGTATTCTTCTTTTTAACTTTTATCATACACGTATATAGTAAAAACAATATAAATGGAGTCCAAAAAAATTGATGTAGAACATGACGTCTTGTCACGGGGTTAGTAAAGCAAAGAGGAGGACTTGAGGAGGAGGAGGGTTGATGCCAACGGCCAGTGGCAAGTCACTAAACCAAGGGTCGGGTGACCGTAAGGATGGCAAAGGTTTACAAATTTTCATAAATTTTGCACATCCTGTGGCAATCTGTTTTTCCTTCACTCAACATTGCTTTGAGATTTCAACAAATATGTTGATACGTATTTGTAATCCATGCAAATGAACTGCTGCGCGGTGCTCCATTTTAAGAACTGTGTTTCTATATCTTTTATTTTAATTGCAAATAGCGCTGCTATGAGTATCACTGGTCACGCTTCGGGGGCAGAGCTTCTGTTGACGCTTTGGACTGGATAATTCTTTGTTGTGAGGTTGCCTGTGCACAGCAGAATGTCCTTGGACTCCACTCATTAGATGCCATTGACGACCACGCCCCACCATCCGTCCACACTCCTCCCCTTGCAGTGTGACAGCCAAAAATGTTCCCAAACTTTGCCAAATGTTCCCTGAGGGGCGAAACTTCTCAGTTTGAGAACCACTGCTCTAGAGCCTACAGTTAGAGTGGAATTTTTGAAATCTTAAGTGTGTACTCCTTTAGCCTACTTCAGCTTACTGCCAAACTGTTCTCTAAAGTTGTACCAATTTACACTTCCATCCAGGTGGATGTTTGCTGTGGGGTTTTCACGGATCCGCTTTAACAGGTTAAGGCAGATTCCTCTATCCTTGGTTTGCTAAAGGCAGTATCGTGAATAGGGGACGAAGTTTAGCAAAATAATTTCCCTGACTCTATTGTCTCCGTATTCATTAACGTGGAGAATTTTACGTTTTCTAAAGAAATGTTATCTTGTTTTCCTGAGAAAACTTCTTCTTGGTCCTGATGGGCTTTTAAGAACACCATGTTGGATCTGGGTTATATATTTTATTTGCATCTCTGTTCAAAAGTGAGATTATCCAATAATTTTTCTTTCTTTAATGTTCTTGTCTATTTTGTCTATTGAGCACTTGAAATGTGGCTAGTCGACTGAGAAAGTGAAGTTTAAAGTTTACTTAATTTTAGGGACTTCCCTGGTGGCGCAGTGGATAAGACTCCATGCTCCCAAGGCAGGGGGCACGGGTTTGATCCCTGGTCAGGGAACTAGATAGCACATGCATGCCGCAACTAAGAGTCTGCATGCCACAACTAAGGAGCCCATGTGCCACAACTAAGGAGCCTGCTGGCCTCAACTAAGGAGCCCACCTGCTGCAACTAAGACCCAGCGCAACCAAATAAATAAATAAAGTTGAAAAAAATAAAAAGAAAAAAAACAATAAAGTTGACTTAATTTTAGTTAACTGAAATTTAAATAACTACGTATGGCTAGTGGCTTCCATATTGGAGAACACAGTTCTAGAGTCACAAGAATGTGCTACTTACAGACATTAAAAAGAGGATAAGAAAGTTTCTCTTCTTTCCTCTCTCATTCCTTCCTTTCCTGAACACAGTCCTGAAGATGTTAGATATAGCTGAGTGTGGGGTAGGGGTGCCACCCAGAGGGAGTGTCACAGTCTGATCAGTTATGGGATGATTGCCTGGACACTTGACCATATTAAGAACTTGTTAAAAAGATGTAGCTGTGATTATGATATTGTGGTTATATTTTTCTTTTTCTTTTTGAAGAGTACTTATCTTTAGATATCCATAATATTTGTGGATGAAATGGCATGATGTCAGTAATTTGCTTCAGAATAATCCAGGGGTGTCTGGGAGGGGGCAGGCCGGAGAGGCAGATGAAACAGGAGGAGTGGTTACGGGTGGATAACTACTGAAGCTGGGGGATAGGTATTTGAAGGTTCATTAGAGTATCCTTTGTACATTCACATATGTTTGAAATATTTCATAGCAGAGACTCTTTTAAAAAGAACTTATTAATTATTTGAATCCTCAAAGAGAAAGCTAGTATCTTTCTATCTTTGGCCAAAACCCAACTAAAACATGCAGTTAAATTTTCTTCTAAGTACTGCTTTAGCTGCATCATATTAGTTTTTATATGTCATGTTTTTGTTGTCAGTCTAAATATTTTCTCATTTTCCATATAAAATTTTCTTTGATCTGTGAGTTACTTAAATACATGCTTTAAAAATGTCTAAATATTTTGGGGGGGAGATTTATTATTTTATTTCTTTTTAATTTTATAAACTTGCATTTAGACAACATGGTGTTTTTGTTATTTCTTCTTTGGATTTTTTTGAGATTTCCCTTTTGGCCTAGCATACGGACAATTTTTGTTGATGTTTCAAGTGTATTTAAAAAGAATGTTTATTCTCTAAGTGTTCGGCTCTGTATAGGTTCACTAAATCAGGCCCATCTTGTGTTTTTTATATATTCCATATCCTTACTAATCCTGCCTGATCTACCCAATAGCACATACTAAGGGAGGTGTGTTAAAACTAAAAATTATTTTGTGTGTGGGTTTTTTTTTTTTTTTACAATTTCTTTATGTAACTATGACAAAATTTTCTTTATTGTTTGGTTCACGTAAGTTTAGAAATATAGCTTCCTGATGAATTGTTCCTCTTATCATTTGTAATGAATATTTTTATCTCTCTGTTCTTTTTTCATGAAACTCATTTTATGTGTATCTATAATTTTTCATTCTCTTCTTGCCATTTCCATGTCTCTTAACCTCTAATACTTCCATATATTTTTTCTCTTAGCTGCATTATCGATAATTTCCCCTCTCTTTTCCTTCCCATAATTTTTTCATTGATTATGTCTAACCTAACTTTTCATAGGATTTTTCTTTTACCTTAAATGTCTGTGTTTTTATTTCTGGAAGCTCTATTTGATGGTTTTTCAAATCAGCTTGCCCTATTATCACAGGGCCTTAGTCTTTCTTAAGAGTTTTGATTCCCTGCTCATGTCTTTAATTATTTTAGACAGCCTTTCTTTATATCCTCTTTCGGACGGTTATTCCATTAAACGGAGTTCTCAGACCTGTAAACTTACCCTGTGTTGTTTCTGTTGACACTCACTGTGTCCTCCTATACACTGACATCTTTAACAATGAGCTCATCTCTGTCAGGGCTTGGTTTTCTGTGAGACGCTTCTGCAGTGTGGGCTGGGCGAATATCATTTTAAGCAGTGTTACATTTGCTCCTGCTAATGGCTCTACATTTTTTTCCCCAGACGTGGCTTTTCTAAGTCTTTCCAACGTCTTCGCTATTGCAATTTCACATCACAAATTCAGGTGAGATTCTGGTCCGTGGCTTTTGATAGTTAGGGCTGAATTTTTTTCCCTACAGATCCCCACACTGAGGCAGAGCTCCCTTGTGGTCCCTCTGTGCCAGAGTGTGAAAATCTTCCTGGTCCAACTCAAGTGTCATGGCTTTTTGGAGCGAGGGGGTGGGAGAGTCACTCCTTGTGTGGACCCAGAGTCTCATCTCCCACCCCCACTCAAGCACGGAACTCAACTCGCTATACGACTGAGCCTGACATCCCAGCAAAGCACCAATATTAGGTTAATATTATATTTAGTCTTAATTTCTAGCTCAGTTATGCATTTTTTAAAAAGTATTTATTCAGATGTGCACCCACTTGAATCTAAGCATCATGAGGCCAAGGATTTCATTTGTTTTGGTCCCTGTCATACACCAAAGCTTGGATAAGTACCTGGCACAAAGCAGGAGCTCAGTAAATATTTGTCAAAAGAAATGAAGAAAGAATGAATGAGTGTATCTCACTCCCCAGTATGTGTGTGTATATGCTGGGGTGGGTGGAAGGGCATTTCTACATGTTTATAGTGGGATCCTTTTCAGATTGTCCAGTCGGCACTAACGAGACATACCTGTAAAAACGGGCATGCATTCACCATATCATACACGGGATGACATCAAGGAAACCCTGATCCTATTAGTCTCCAATCCAATGAGCTAAACCCAGCCTTCCTCCTTTTCCCCTTAAGTCTCCCATTTCCAGTCCACCCTTCCTGGTGACAGCCCCTTCCCCCCACTCTACAACCAACACCCACCACCAACTCCGGCTCCACCTGAAATCTACCTCTCACACCCTTCATCCCTCAGTCTACTGCTCAGCCACAAATCCTGCCCCTACTCCCCAAATGGAATATCCAACCAAGCACCCACTGAATCCAAATATCATAAGGCCAGGGACTTGATGCTGTCCACTGCTATACCCCAAAGCCCAGGGGGGTGCCCAGCACTGAGGAGGAATTCAGGAAATACATGTTGGATAAAACAAACTGTATGATGCCTGCTAATTATATGAAATGGCCAGCATAGGCAAATCCATAGAGACAGAAAGCAGACGAGTGATTGCCACGGGCTGGGGAGAAAGGGAAATGGGAAGTGACTGCCAATGGGTATGGCGTTTCTTTTTGAGGTAATGAAAATGTTTTAAAATTAGGTGCTAGTGAAAGCCGCACAATTCTGTGAATGTACTGAGAACCACTTAATTGTACACTTTGAAAGTACAATATGTGACTTATATCTTAATAAAACTGTCCTCTATAAAAGGAGTTTCAGTAAACCAAGCACCTTAATTATGGGAGGGGTGGGGTTAATGCAGGGTTGGGGGCAGAGGGATATTGTAAGTTGGTGCCAACTTTCACCTGCTTTTCTCTAAACCCTTCAGCAATCAGGCTGAGCCCATCTCTCTCAGGGAATCGCGTGTGCCTAGAAGTTTATGCTTATAATTCAATAAATTAAATGAAAGACAAACAAAAAATAATGAATGAATTTAACAACCACTCACACCGAAACAGCGTATGGTGTAAGTACACAACATGCAATCAAAAGCTTCTGCTTTCAAGAAAAACAAAGACAGCAGAAATATGCAGCCCCAAGTTTGGTTGTACAATTTTTAAGTGGCTTTTAAGTTTTCCAAGATGTGATGATGTTTCAAGCTCCCAGGCTACCATTTCCAAATAAAACAAAGTAACAGATAAAAGCTAAGAAAATCTTCTGATACAAAATAAAAATAGCAGAGAAAGACTCTGCTGTAAAATTTAGACATGGCTTGAAAGAATCATGTTGAAATCCCCCAGCCTCAGTTTCTAATTAAACACAGGCAAACTAAAGTCCAAAAGTAAAAAAAAACGTTTCTTTATAGAAATCTTCCACCACATTTCTGGACCTGAAGCGGGGATGGGGAATGAAGAGCCTTTTTAGAAACTTGATTTTGTTTAAAGTCCTCTAGCCTCGGTTTCTAAACAAATAAACAAAGTTTTCAAATAAAATAAGCCACAAAAATAGCAGCCCAAAGCCCCGAAGCAAAACTTTGCTAAATGCTTTTCAAAAACCCACCAAGCTCAGTTTCCAATGAAAACAAACAATAAGAAGAGCACACAAACTAAATTTTTTTCTTAAAGAGGCTTCCCCTACATTTTCTCAAACCTTCTCTCTAAAAGTGTTTTTAAAACTTTTTTAATGAAAAAAAAATCCTCTTTTAAGAAATAAAAACCTGCCTTTTACTTGGTCAGAATCCCAGTTACAAAGAGCTACAGTTGGACGCATAAGTTATGTTTCCCTCTCCTCTGACAGCTTTGAAGGAAAGGAACAAGTAAGTACTCGGCCGGACCTCAGGGCTGCGCGGAGCTGAGACCTGAAGTGGAACGCTGTGCGCATGCTCCTGGGATCTACCTTCGCTGGGCAGATTTTGCAAAGGAAGCTCTAAGGTGGCAGCTGCACCCAGCCCTCCACATCCCGCTTCCTTCAGAATCCCTGAGGAGGACAAAGTATCCTGGAGTGGCAACTGGGATGTCAAGAAAATATTGGAATTTTCCGAATCTCTTTATCATGTTATATTCTTCAGGCCCCTCCTAAAAGATCTTGTGTTTGACTGCAAAATAAAAATTAAAAATGTACCCTGTTTAAAACTACCTCTCTGAATTCGGTGCAATCATCTTGAGAACATGATCACTGGGTGATGACCAGGTAAAAATGGTAAGTAAATGTTCATGCTTTTTACTGAAATAGTTTAGAAGTGTCCTTTTTCTCGGCAGGCTGTTGGCAGAGTGGTGTTTAAAAATATCTTAGAAGACCCCATGGTAATAAATACTAAACACCTAAACAACCAGGAGATAAAACTGTTCCTGGAGACTCTACTCTGAAAGCAGATGCCACCTCGGATACCACCATCCCCACTCCCAGGGTTCGAGAGGGAGCTGCTCCCCTTCTCAGATGTGCATCTCTGACTCCCAGGAGTCTTTCCTGAAGTCTGACCACTTTCCTTCTTTCTTCGGTCGGGGCAGATTGTGGTCCCTTCTGCCCTGGCTGGAAAGGCAGGGGTAATCTGAGTCCTGTTCCACTTTTACTCTGACTGACCCTTGACCTCTCTCCTCTCCTCTTTCCTTTGTTTTGGGACTCAGAAAACAACCTGTCACAGACAGTTTATTTTTTATTAAAAAGACAACGCTTAAAAAAAGTCTTGGTCGGGAGTTCCCTGGCAGTCCAGTGGTTAGTTAGGACTTGGCGCTTTCATCGCGCAGCAGAGCCAAAAAAAAAAAAAAAAATCTTGGTATTCTATAGGCATCTCCAGCTAGAAATTCTGCTAGGGAGATGAATGTGGGAATGGATATTCCTGGCGCCTAAAACACAGTTATCAGAGGGAGAAAAAAGGATATTTCAACATCCTCTGAGTTTAATATTGTGGAGAAATTAAACTTACAGAAGACCAGGCACGTTTTGTACGTCTTTCTCAGCTCCCTGGGAGTACTGCCTGGAGTCCTCTGCTGAAATTCCTGAGAGGCTGGGCTATGGAATGGCTGTTGGGCTGTTCATCCCAGTAACCTAGTGATCCGCTTGTCCTCAGCTCCCTAAAGTGTGTCTTCCAATACTTAAACAGAGACAGGAAATGATTGAAGACTTGGGTCTTTATCAGGTGGGAAGTTGGAACCAAGAGGCCTACACAAAGGGAGAACTTTGAAAAGACTAGAAATAAATCCACCCAGCAGCAGGAGACAGCAAGGAGTCAGGTCTGTCTTGTTCCTCTGCCACTCCAGGACAATATGCTCTCCATTATTCCACAGTTAATTGCCTTCTCTTGCCTCTTATGCAGAAAACCAAAACTGAAATACAATCCTATTTATCTGCTATTACTGCTTCATAATTCTCCAATATGTACTTCTCTTTATAATCAGAATGACTTCCTCAGAGCCAACTGAGCAGAAGATTCTTCCTAGCCTAGAAACTCTCCGAGATCAGAGGTCATGAGCGCCTGTCAGTATGACAGCTCCCGTTTCAGCATCTGGTGAGCATCTCTGTGTCTGGTTATCTTTACTCCAGTCCAGATGGTCCTACCTCCTCTGTGTGTATGTGGATAATTATCTTGCCATTATTAGAAATACATGTTTTGTTGAGGTGATTTATATACATACCCTGTTTAACTTTTACAATAGTTTTGCAGCTGAGGTACTAACTCATTTTAGAGACTAGAACACAATTTCAAAGAACATATTGCTCAAAGCTAGAAAGCTGTGGAGCAGGATTTAAATTTGGATCTAACTTTATAGCACTTGATTTTTTTCTGCTATGCACTCTTGCCTCTCATATATCCTATGCAGAATATAGAATCCAGTTCAAGCCTTCCCCAGCCTCAACCAGTGGTGTAGTGGAGCTGGCTTGTCCGAGCCAATTATGAGCATCTGTTCCCGGCCGCACATTCACTGACTTCAGATCCAGAACTTGAAATGAGCCATGATGGAGCTATTTTACACTACAAAAATTAGCAAACACTACAAATCAGTGCTTTTCAGACCGTTAATTGTTACATACTTACCAGCCCACCACTATAGTGATCTCTCCTCTTTCGTAGTTCCTGGTTTGCACATTCTAGAGTTAATTATATGGCTTTCTAAATTTCCTATCAACATCCATGCAGACCATGTAGCAGAGGAGTTAGCAAACACTTCAATCTCTTAGGTCCAAGATGTTATAAAACAGAATTGGATTTTAAGAGTCTGAGAGTAAAATGCTTTAGAAGGTGCTACCTCTACCAGCAGGGGGAGCCTAATTCCCAAATATTGATACACGCTCTTTGTCTCTTGGAATACAGCCGTGATGTAAATGAAAAATAAAAGACTTGGCTTTGATAAAACTTGTCAGAAACTCAAACATACATCAGAAATAAATAGAGATGAATACCATTCAAATAAATTTACATCGGTGGAACAAATCTGCATTACCCATGCTAATGGAAATAAAGTAGAACCTTATACAAAAATATCTAGTAGAAACATCAAATGAAGCACTCGGAATTTTAAAAAGTCATGACAGTTTTTCCAAAAAGAAAATCAGAAGTACTATGTATTTTGAATTCTCTTATCTAGGCCTATATATAAACTATGTAATTTTCAGAGAGCTTATTGAAATAGTCAACATCCTTAAAATTACCCCAAACAATATACAAATGTAATGTGACTACAATCTAAATTTCAATAGGATTTTTAAAAACTTGACAAGATTATTCTAAATTTTACCCGAAAAAATAAAACATCAGGAAGGCATTTAAAATACTGAAAAATGAGAATGTCTTTTATAAGAGGGAACTTGAAATTTCAGATTTTGCATACCATATAGCATAATAATTAACACAGTGTTAAACACGTGCTAAAGTATACAGATCAAAGGAACATAATGGATTATACAGACCTAAGTATTGAGGATTTTACTAAAGTGGCATATCAAACTGGTGGGAAAACTGTGAATTATTCAATAAATGATGCTGGGATAACTATTTTGGGACCAAAAGACATCATATGCTTTTCACTGTGTCCTAAAATAAAGTCCAGATGGACTAAAGATTTAAATACAGTATTTTATATATGTGTGTATATATGCAACATATTTAATGCAATGTACAAATGCATTTGAATTATATATTATCTTCCAGTGTAGTAGTCTATGCATAGAAATATATATTTCTTGACATAAACAAGCATGCATTTTACACGAAGGGATAATATGTGATCAGCTTTATTTTGTGATCAGCTCCCCATGTGAATCCTGTAAAACCACTGTGTGAGTCACCCCTCTCTCATCCTCCATGCACTGTCTCTATTTCCCCTGCAGGATGGTCTCATCATTTATTAAGATGGGCTTTCTCCACTGGTGGACAAGATGCTGTTCAAAGTATAATGATCTAAGAGGAAACAGCTTCTCTCTTCCAGTTTCAGTGGATAAAATCTCAGGAATTTCTTTCCTTTCATAATTATGAAAAAAATGTGAACATTCACGGAAGTAGAGAAAAAAATAGTGTAACAACACCCAATGTGCCAATCCTCCTGCTTCAACGTGGATGATTTTCTTTCATTTACACTCACTCCCTTATATTATTTTGATTATTTGGATTCAAATTTCAGATTTCAAATCATTTCATCCATAAATACCTCAGTATGTACACCTAAAGGATAAGGACAATAGTATCATCACACCTAAAACATGAATTGTAATTCCCTGATATCATCAAGTGTCCAGTCAGCATTTAAATTTCCTCAACTAGATTAAAAACGTTTTGTTACTATTTATTTGAATCCGACTCTTAACAAGTTCAAGGATATATCCTAATAGGCTCCGTCTTGGTTACGTGCTCATCCCTGTTCTAATCACAGAGCCCTATGGGCATGCATGCCCTACTCTGTGATTGGCCAAGCTGGGGTCATGTGCCAACACCCCTGGTCAGGTGGAGAGGACTTTGTTACAGGAGCAGTAGGGGCTGGAGAGACACAAACCACAGCCAGCATAACCAGTGCAACCAAAACTAGGTCATTACATACTGCTTCCTTTTCCAGCCTGCCTCTGTAACAGAGTTACACTTCATGTAGAGTCTCTAATTGACTGATTGCTAGAAATTAGCCACCCTCAAGAATCCCCTCAGGTCTTTCTGAGAGTTTTCAAAGGTTCTTCTCCTGTGTGTTCCAGAAGGAGCTTTTCTGGCTCTTGTCCCCCCATCTGCTGCCTCTGGTGTGGTGCCTTCGTGGTGGTGTCGCTCTTTCGAGAACAGTCCTGCGTGGGTGATGCTATCTTACCCTAACACCCGAAATGGGGACGGGGCGCTGTTCTCAGATACAGTGCCCAGGCACCCCAGCTGCTAGCAGAACGAGTTTCTCTTGTAATCTTGGGTCTACTGCTTCCTAGTTAGATGTCAGTGTTTTCACACAGATTGCCTTACAGCCAATCCACCTGGTGTCTTTAATTAATCCCGACTTATCCCTCAAGTGCTAACATGAATTGAGCTTTCTCTGAGTGAGTCTTCTCTCACTGTAACCTCTGGTCTGAGCAGTCCCTTTATTCTGCCCTTCTTACCATGTGTTCCTTTTTATGGCTGTTTTCACAAGTACCTACTTGATGCAGCCTCTATTCCAGATTGGCTTTATTTATGGAATACTTCCTTTAATATTAATATGTGCAATGATTCACCAATTACAGATTAAGTTTTCCTGAAAATCTGGAGAAACTAGCAAGTCTAAAAACACTGAATTATTTCA
The DNA here is from genome assembly GCF_003676395.1 of Aethalodelphis obliquidens. Classification (NCBI taxonomy): domain Eukaryota; kingdom Metazoa; phylum Chordata; class Mammalia; order Artiodactyla; family Delphinidae; genus Aethalodelphis; species Aethalodelphis obliquidens. Next base: position 21,065,489 of record NW_020837969.1, on the reverse strand, counting down.
GACAGAGTGAAAAAAGCTGCTCACCAGCAAAGTTCATTTTCAGCTTTAAGAATAAAAAGTAAATCAGGATCCGAGCAGAAGTTAATGCAAACCTGAACGTTGCCTTTGATTTTGATCCAGCTGCCTCCGGTAGCTGGTTAATAAAAGTTTGAAAATTTCTGCTAAAGGCTAAGCTCCTAACATGTTTATCTCTAGAATGAACCTAGTGAGATGTACAACATTCTCAGTATTAGTTTCAATTTAACAGTATGCAGACCAGTGCATCAGCTGTGATTTTCCACTGAGGTATTCTGAATTCTGCACCTTAGTTACTTGGTACAATTGTTCAGCCTAGCTTTGCTGTGAAGAGAAAGGTTTTTCTCCTGGGCTTCATAACAGATGGCAAGCCACAAGACAAGGCAGATTCATTGTTTCATTTGTGAAAAATCTGTCAAGAGAATTCCATGTGGCTTATGAAAGAAGCCTCAACCTTCAGAACTGAGAGCATGCATTCATAAGGTGTTATAAATACTTTATGTTGCTTTCTTTCCACTGTTAGTAAATTCTGAGTGCTGTAGAGGAAGGGGCCCTAGGCTCTAGAGTCAGACACTAGTTCAAAACCCTATGCCACCTAAAGTTGTGTGTCCATGGCAATTACTAAACGTGGTCACCTTGTATATAAAATCAGGATCGTGATAACCACCTCTGGGGGCTGGTTCTTTTCTTTCAGTCAAGGCACGTCAGTCGCATAAAACAGTGGATGGAACCTAGAAGGTGATCAGCAATACAAAATCGCTTCCTGGGCTTCCCTGGTGGCGCAGTGGTTGAGAGTCCGCCTGCCGATGCAGGGGACACGGGTTCGTGCCCCGGTCCGGGAAGATCCCACATGCCGCGGAGCAGCTGGGCCCGTGAGCCATGGCGGCTGAGCCTGCGCGTCCGGAGCCTGTGCTCCGCAACGGGAGAGGCCACAGCAGTGAGAGGCCCGCGTACCGCAAAAAAAAAAAAAAAAAAAATCGCTTCCGATGATCTCCATGGATTCATTAAATCAGCATTTCCCAAAGCATGCTTGATCAACACCAGGATTTTAATAGTTATTACACAAAGAAAGCATTCTGTCACTAAATGTGTTTGGGCAAAACTGGGTTATACAAAGAACAAGTGGGTTACAGATTTTCTTTGTGTTTTTGTTTCCTTTTTAAACTACAGGACATCTAGGAGACTTTTAGGTGGATATCTAGAGCAGCATTTCCCAGTCTTATTTGAGTATGGGGTCCTTTTTTTTTTTTAAATCATGGAACACTAGCAATCTGCAGGGCACATTTAGGGCAATACTAAGTTATACTCCGTCAGAGACAAATCCCTCAACCACAACTGCCTTTCTTGTACCCATACCACAGAATTAGGATGAGACTGGTTCTCAAATATTTTTTAAAAGAACTTTTCATTTTTTTCTTGTTAATGTTAACATACTTAAAGGAAAAAGACAATGGCTTGATCTAAACCATAGATACTTTTCTCCTATTATTAAAACAACCAGAGCACAGATTTGGTATACAATAAGTTTAGATATGCTTACCCATTTTCACAGAGTTCTAAAACTTTTTAAAAATGGAATAAGCCCAAAAGGCTCTTCAGTCTCATCCCTGCCAGGGCAGGGCTCCTTTCACTGCAGTGTTTTCTGACTCTTTCAGGTTAGTAGTTTTGTACAGCCAGCACTCAGCTTTTTCTTTTCTCTCATTTGGAATAATGAGGACTCAGTAAGACTCTGCTGCCTGGGGAAGATTCTAGCTACTTTCTTTCACCTTCTTGCAAATGAGTAGGAGAGAAGAAAACATCAGCCTCGATGAAGGAAGAAAAGGGCAAGGAGACAGGGGGAGCCCAGCTGCCTTTGTGCACGTACAACCTGTACAGTTGTGCCAAAGGGACTTGGCTTCTTTAATGCTGTGCTTTCATTGTCTGGAAATTCTTAATAATTTTTCAGCAAATGATTCCAAATTTTTATTTTGCACTGAGCCTTTAGAATTATGTAGCTGGTCTTGGAGGGAGAAACTGAAGACAGGGTGTGATCCTTTCAGTGTCTGACCAGTGTGTGTTGGCTGGAATCTAGCGCTGACTGAGGTCATATTTGGTCAGAGCTCTTGACGCAAATGCCACTGACAGAAAAAAAAATTTTGATCATGCTTAACTGTGTGGCAGCCAAAGAACAAATTAAAGTACTAAATACATATTTTGTGGGTGAGGCTTTCTGAGCTAACAAAATATTTGATTCATTATCCCTCCTCTGAAATCCTGAGGAACCTACAGAACCTGAAAGAACAGCCTGGGGGTTATTAAGCTCTTAATACAAACACTTAACCTGCTCAACCATCAATTTCCCTTATGAAGAGTTGCCATGGTGATGTCTATCACACTTGCCAATCACTTCTACGCACCATTCATTTAGAAAGTAAGTAGTTGATACTATAGATAAAATAGATAACCAAAAGGGCCTACGCTATAGCACAAGATATTCAGTATCTTGTAATAACCTATAATGGAAAAGAATATGAAAAAGAACAGATATATATATATATATATGTATAAATGAACCACTTTGCTGTACACCCTAAAACTAACACATTGTAAATTAACTATACTTCAATTTTTAAAAAAAGACAAAAAACTGCAGGCAAAAAATAAATAAAAATAAGAATAGAGTTTAAATTTCAAAAAAAGAAAGAAAGTTAGTAGTTGAAGGCTACCCTAAAAGGAAATACAAAAGAGCAATCATTTTAGCCATTTTGGATGAATCTTCCATTGGGATGACAATGTTGAAAGCATGTCCAGATCAAAATAATAATTCCACCATTTTTTTACTCATTAAGGATATTTTGGGGCACTATATAGGCATAGTTTAAAATATTATAGATGCTGAGACGAAAACTGCAGAACATAAAAATATTCATAGAATTTGATTTTTTAAAACTGGAGTTTATAGCATGGACTCAAGAGAAGTCTGTGCGTTTTCCAGTCAATTCCATAAGAGAAGTAAATAAAAGAGAAGAGCTTTCATATTGGGCCAAGTGGAAGAACCTATATCGGAGATTGAAACATTGCTTGTGGGGAGAAGAGAAGAAAATCAAGAGAATGTCTTGTCCCAACAGTCAAAATAGAAGCACTCCACAGATGGAGAGGTCAATGGTGACAAAGGTATCACCACCCTGGAACGTGGGGCAGGCACAGGTAGAACAGGCAGCTCATTCTCCCCTCTCTGCTTAATTTTCCCTTTTCTGTCTGAGAAGCCATCTCTCTTAGCCAGTCCTACTGGGTCTTAGTCTCTCTTGTGATCAAACACTTTTTAAAAAGTTAATGATGTTTCAATGTTAACAGCCACTTTGCAAATTCCTTCAGATCTTTAGCTTTGAGGAGAAATTTTCTTAAAGGAGCATTTAGCTCCAAAAAATTGTTGCTAAGACCAATGTCAAAGAGTGTACTGCCTATACTTTCTTCTAGGAGTTTTATGGTTTTAGGTCTTACATTTAGGTCTTTAATCCATTTTGAATTTATTTTTTTATATGGTGTGAGAAAACGTTCTAGTTTCATTCTTTTATAGGTCCAGTTTTCTCAACACCACTTATTGAAGAGACTTTTTTTCCCCATTTGTATATTCTTGCCTTCTTTGCCATGGATTAATTGACCATATGTGTATGGATTTATTTCTGTTCAACTGATCTATGTGTCTGTTTCTGTGCCAATACCATTTACTGTTTTAATTACTATAACTTTGTAGTATAATCTGAAGCCAGGGAGCATGATACCTCTAGCTTTGTTCCTTTTACTCAAGATTGCTATGGCTATTCGAGATCTTCTGTGTTTCCATACAAATTATACAATTATTTGTTCTAGCTCTGTGAAAAAATGTCATGGGTATTTTGACAGGAATTGTATTAAATCTGTAGATTGCTTTGGGTAGTATGGGCGTTTCAACAATATTAATCCTTCCAATCCCTGAACACAGAATATCTTTCCATTTATTTGTATAGTCTTCAATTTCCTTCATCAATGTGTTATAGTTTTCAGAGTCTAGTTCTTTCATATCCTTGGTTAAATTTATTCCTTGAAATTTTATTCTTTTTGATTCAATTATAAGTGGAATGGTTTTCTTGATTTCTCTTTCTGATAGTTCATTATTAGTGTATAGAAATGGAACAGATTTCTTTATATTAATCTAGTATCTTGAAACTTTACTGAATTCATTTATTAGTTCTAATACTTTTTTGGTGAGGTCTACAAAAATACCAAACTACTATATTGTACACCTGAAACTAACATAGTATCGTAAAGTCAACTATACTTCAGTAAAAAATAAATAAATACCTAAAAAAGAAGCATTTAACTGGAAAAGCCAAACAGATAGTTTTAAGTGGTTTCATCACAAGACTCTAGAATAAAAAAGGTTACTAAGACATTAATGGATTTTTAAAAATCTTTTTAGATATTTTATTTACTCTGATAGCCAAAAACTTACTTTCCACCCACTAGTTTTCATATTTTTAGCTCCTAAAAATGTAATCTATAAGATTACTTTACCTTCAAGTGTATTTTTAATTTAACTTAACTTCCTTTTGCTACTCTTAAATGCATATTTCACTTGCAGACTTTATTCTTTGAAAACTGCAACTGGCAATCTCTTCCAGATGGAGGTCTTTAATTTGGTTAGTAAGCTGTTTTTTCCCATAAAGCTCTATGAAATGAGCCTGCACATCTTTGTCTCCTATCATATTTTATCCTCTACTCAGAAACTGATGTTCTGAAGAGAAAAGGAATAGCCTTTTCCCAGTTTGGTTGAACTGGAAGGTTTTCATGTGTGGCTTGCAACCATTCCCAAGTGCTATTCTGACTTTGGCTAATGGTCCAGTTATTAAAACTTTTGCAGGCCTCCCTTTGCATGGGCCCCCTCCTCCTGTTTAATTACATAGCAGAGAGGAGGGGGGGAGGGGAGCTCCGGAGATCAGTCCACAGATGCTGAGGGCTAATGAATCATTTCTGCTACACCACCTTTTCTTCACTCAAAATTGTTCTTCAGCGTGTGATTACAAGCTAGATTTGATTCCTGTCTTGCTTTTGTTCTATGATACAACTACAGATGCTTGTCTTTTTTTTTTTTTTTCCAGTTGTCTACTTTCCCAAATAATCTTTCTCACACGATGCCATCTATGCAGTCACAGTTTACACGAACTTTATAAAAAGACTGTGCCCTGAAGAGAAACCTCCATCAGGCCCTCAGATTTGTCTCACTTAAAAACTTCTCAAGGATTTGCGAGTCAGATGTGCCAAGAGGTACTCTGGTAGATCCCTCATATATATTTTTGGTTAGAAAGGCTGAGCAGGTTCTTCAGTTGCTTTGCTATTCCTGGAAAGACAATTCTACTATGGAGGAACCTTGCTTAGAGAATTATGTGCATTGATTATCTTTAGAATCAGTGGCAAAACCAACTGGATTTGGAGATGGTGTTTTTTGCGTCCATTTAAAACAGTTTTGGAAACTCACCTCAATTCATTTTAAATTTATGAACCACGATGAAGTTCTTCACTCAATGTCTGTTAAAATATGGATCTTTTGAGGTTTATATTTAAGCTTTGTTTATTTTTCCTTGTCTCATGGATATTGGGGTAGTGATCATGGAAGGAATTAGAGAAGATCAGAAATGAGAGGATGTGATGGTGACGAACCTTATAGGGAGAGAGAGGTTAAGGTCCTTTATAACTCATTGTAATCTACCTGAAATTTGATATTTCCATGTGTTACCAGGATTGTTAATATCTAAACATATCTGAGGATGCTATACCTAATATTTAAAGGAGATGAAAACTAACTGAACTAATAATCGAATAAAAGTACTATTTTCTATAGAGAATGTTTTTTTCTGAACTTTTTTCAATGACCTGAATTTTATCAGATAAAATTCTTTTTGAGTTTCATTCTATTAAAGCTTTGGAATGAGGAGTTATCTTTTAAATTTGAAGTTTACATGTCATTTTAATGATGGAACACAATGTCCTTAGTTACTTTTCACAGGGCTTTTAGGTATAATATTTTAAGTTTTACAAAAATAATTGTCAGAAGTTTATTTTGAAAAGATTGGAAATAAGAACCACTTATTAATTAATTCAGAATAATGGGGGATAGTCAACTGAATTAATGAAAATAGAAATAATTAATTCATGTTAATTTTACCATTTTCAATTGCAGAAACTAATTAGGAGGAATTATCCACCGTTATATCATTTCACCATGAGACAATGTGTTTGTCCATCTTTTTAGCTTTGCAAACTTTCACTTCTGTACCATCGGCTTCATCTGGGGCTCCATGGCTAGAACACAGCACTCCTTCTCCAAGATCCTAAACCAGACGACTCTTGACTGTATTCATGAACCCTTGCAAGTTGTGTCCTAAACTCCCAGGAGCACCTAACTATGAGGCTAATGAGATCAAGAAATGGCTTGGGGTTCGACGTGGAGACACCGGAGACAGATGAAGCTAGAGACGTGGGTGCAATTTTCCAGGGAGAACATAAACAGAAGGAAAGCAACTTTGGACATAAGCCTAGAATATGTCCGAGTTTAAGAGTGAAAAAATAATAGTAGTCCATAAAATGATTAACAAGGAATAGTCAGAAAGGTAGGAAAAAGTGGGGATCCCTGCAACCAAGGTAAGAGGAAGCTTCTTAAAAAAATTAAAACCAAATTTCTATTTCTGCTGAGATGGTGGTCATAGCATTTCTGGACTCACAGTTCACATTGTGAAGAGAGGATAATTTTAAAAGTTTTTACTTAGAGTAATAATTGGGATCCAGGAATATTGATTAATGTTTGCAAAATGTGTAAAATGGTTTTTTGGGGGGTGGGAGACATACATGCTATACGGAGTAGAAAAGCAAAAGAACTTCTATTTCTTCCAGGTTATTTCTTTGAAAAAATGTGAAGGTTTTCTAAAAAAAGGCCAGCAGCCTATCAGCCTCATAATCAACAAAACAGACTGCCTTTGTTAATATATTGTCATGACTTTCCAGCATTTTGACAAAATCGGGAATAATGTATTTCCCCATAAAATTCATATGTACCACTTTTTATTCTGTCTATCAAAAACCACAGTCATACACATTGCGGAGGCTCTGCTATCCATCAATACAAGATTGTCTGCATTTGCTAGAGTTAAAATAAATGAAAAGTCAGTTATTTGGTACCCTTAGTGGTAGGAGAAGGAAGACACCAATGAGTCAGTTCTCCTTCCCATCTGTCATTCAAGAATGTCCCTTGGTAGGGCTTCCCTGGTGGCGCAGTGGTTGAGAGTCCGCCTGCCGATGCAGGGGACACGGGTTCGTGCCCCGGTCTGGGAAGATCCCACATACCGCGGAGCGGCTGGTCCCGTGAGCCATGGCCGCTGAGCCTGCGTGTCTGGAGCCTGTGCTCCGCAACGGGAGAGGCCAAAAATGAGAGGCCCCCGCAAACCCACAAAAAAAAAAAAAAAAAAAAAAAAGAATGTCCCTTGGTGACAGTCACTGAGCTAGAGACTGGGATGTATAAATGGATAGGGTGAGATATGACTTTCAAGAAGAAGACAGAGATGAAGAGGGAGCATCTCCATTTCCTGAGAACCCCGTGTGTGCCAGACACCCTGCCAGGCCCTTCACGTACCATACCATCAGGCAGATACAGGATTTTGCAGGTCTGAGACATACAACCTGGGGTCTTCTTTAGCAAAAAGAGTGTAAATTACAAAAACAACGTTAGGTACAGGGCCTTAGAAGAGACCTGAATTACATCACATCAGATCACATTTCTTCCCTTTAGACCTATTTAAAAAACCCATCTCTTTCAGTCTTGGAATAAAATCCAAACATTCTACCTTGGCCATGAAGATTCTACATCATTTGGCCCCCATACGTTAAATAAGAGTGTATGTTTTCCTATTTGAAGTGTCAACCAAATTGATGTTTGACAGACAGAAACAGGGAAGAAATCACTAGATCAATAGTTCTGAAAATTTAATTTTCAAAAGACTGTTTGGAGTTCTCTTTTACTAAAGGAGATCCCTGGCCCACACCAGCCACATGAAATTTTTTGTGGATGTGTCCCCTGGATACGCACTTTAGCAAGGGGCACCCCCAGAAAGTCTGATGCAGAGAGAGAAAGTTTATCACTGCTCTAAATCCAGACATAGGATTCAAAGTTGAAAATTATTAATAGCAGCAATTTGGTTTATATTCATTACAAATGGAAAGTTGAAACAGTGGCCATTTCTCAATTTTGGGCTGCTTATAAAAACGGCTGGGCCCCAAGCACCCCCAACTTCACTCCCAGATTCAGATGTAGCTAATCTGGGTGGCTTCTGGAAGCTGTGTGCCCCAGATAATGTACAATACATTTCCAAGAGATACTGTAGGAAACATGGCTAACATAAGACCAGGATCCTTGGTATTACCTTGAGGATTCTACTGTACCATCCCATGTGATCATGGTATTGGTTTCAAAGCTATTGTTCTGGGATCTCACAATAATGAGGCTTGGGGCTTCCCTGGTGGCGCAGTGGTTAATAATTCACCTGCCAATGCAGGGGACACAGGTTCGAGCCCTGGTCCGGGAAGATCCCACATGCCGTGGAGCAACTAAGCCCGTGTGCCAAAACTACTGAAGCCCGCACGCCTAGAGCCCGTGCTCCGCAACAAGAGAAGCCACTGCAATGAGAAGCCCGCGCACCGCAACCAAGAGTAGCCCCCGCTTGCCGCAGCTAGAGAAAGCCTGTGCACAGCAACGAAGACCCAATGTGGCCAAAAATAAATAAATAAAATAAATAAATTTACAAAAAAAAAAAATGAGGCTTGCAGATTTTTTGAGGGAATGCATAGTGGCCACTGGAAAAGGGTTAGGCAGGGAAATGCCTTGTTAGAAAGAAGCGGTGAGAAAACAGTTAAGATGGTATTTTGATTTAAGAGGAGAAGCCCTGTTCTGTGCCGGCAATTAGACTTCATTCATTTATTTTCACCACCGTTATCACACCTACTCACACTTGTATCACCAAAGCCAGCCTCGTCTGCAAGCGGAATATTTTCTCTTACTGAACATGGCAAGTTCCACCTACCCCAAGACAGACAGCAAACCGGCCATAAAGAACAATGAAAATATTAAAACAAATATTATAAAATGTTATGAATCCTACATGTACAGGTTACCACCACCAACCATCCATTCAAGGACAAGTCTTTTCCATTCACATGCCCCCAACCCCTTCACCTCAAAGCAGATATAAATATGGGAAAACAACTAAAAATAACCCAACCTTTCAGTAAAATCAGTATTATGAAGGAGCACCACTAAATTAGAAGAGCTGACAATTGTGGAAACAGAGCTAATAGAGAAAACAGAACAACAAACAAACTCAAAGGCTGTAGGGAAAATGTTAATCACAAGGCAAGAACCTCAGCTCTGACAGAAAAAGTTCAAAACAAGGCAAACAATATTAAAAGAAGGGAACTTTTTGAACTTTTAATTGAATAGGTGGCTTTTGACTTCACCTGCATGCAGGTAAAGCTGTGTTTCCGCATGTCTTCTCTAGTGTCCTTAGAGACCATGTAAATCAGAACAAATGGTAGGAGTTGCACATCAAAATAAGACTAAGCCTTAGTTAAAGGCGAGCCTTACCTTTTCTACCCACACGGGGTAGAAGCATCAAGGTTTTGGCCGTGACAATGTTAACATTATTAAGATTTTAATTTGAAGCTCTTAAGAAACAACACCAGAAGCTACGGCAACAGAAATATAGTTGGAAAGACATTTTGAACAAAGTAATTGTAACAAGACTATAAAGTTTCCATGTTAGCCTACATGCCTTCACCCAGGGAAGTTACCTTACGTAACCTTACGTACCACTGTTTCTAAAGCTTACTACACCAGATCTAATCAACACCAGACCAAAAGAAGACCTGTACTTTTTCAACACCCACTAGAGAAAGGTCTATCATAACTGTTTCAATTTTTTGAAAATGTTTCTTTTCTCCATACTAGATCCCTGCATCTCTTAATATAACACGCACACACTCCCTCTTCCACTCCCTTCCTCTCTCCTTCCCTCTGATTGAAAGACTAAACTTTAAAAAATCCTAACTTCTTTCCCGCTTAATAAAAATGTCTTCCTAATTTAAACTTGCTGAGCAACAATCTTGAAGTAGAAAATGTGTCTGATAACAATGTGAAAAAGAAATAAGCATGGCCCTTTGGGAAAGAATTAAAAAAAAAAAAAACTTCGCAAGATTGAAAAGTCTAGCCCATTACCTTACCAACAGCAAATAGTTTTTTTGGTTTGATGAATAATACATAATTTCTTCAGCTCAAATTGTTATCTCCGTATTTTGTTTTAATTAATTATCGGAATCCCTCTGCTGAGGATGTTGTTCAATAAACAGTTGTAAAGTTTCAGAAAAAAAAAAAAAAACATTGTGGAATCTAGATGCGGCCCCCTCCCCAAGAAACCAGAGTCTCCTTGTGAACTGGACCAGAGGAAGAACAACTCAGCTGGTTCACGCCCATCCGAATTATTGAACTAAAACTCCTGGGGAGTCTAATTGTTCGAAATCTGGCATTATTAGGCTCCTTGCTATTTGAACTTCAGTCCTGCTCCAAGTAGAACAGAATGAAATGTACTTAAGCACAGGGGAAGGAACAGTGCAACACAGAATGGATGACTGAAAACCCAACTTTCATTAGAATTTCAAAGCTAAACCAAAGAGAGCACATTTTCTGTACCTCTGCTGCCCAAGTCAGACTTCCAGAGCTTTCCTACAAATACAAGGTACCTCTCTGATCTGACATCTTGCAAGCATCTACCCTAAGCAGTCTCTTATATACTCTTCTCGGTGAGTGATCTGTTGACATTGAGCCCAGGGGCAGATATGAATTCTTCAGGATTGGGACTAAAGGGATCTTCCAGATTCCACCCACAGTGGTTACACCAGTGATAAGACATCCATGAAAACATTTTTGGAGAACAGAACAGCAGTGAAGAGAACAGTAAAAGAAAATCGAGGAAGAGCGGACATGGATAAGTGCAGAACCTACTCATCTTTCAAAAGTCGTTCTATGGCTCTTTTACAAAGCCTTCCGAAATCCCTCCCCACCCCAAATGGAATGGCCTTCTTCATTTGAGGCTCACTGCTCCCCATACCCCATTCTGTCAAAGCATATGTAACCCTTGGTTGCATTTATTATTCACAGATGAACAAAATTTCTTTTATAAATGAAGCATTAAAAATGAATGAACAAATGAAGAAAACGAAAGACAATATTCTTGCACTGAGGGTTCTTTTTTTTCCTCAAAATAATCATGACAAATTGGGAAAAGATCACACTCAAAAAAATACAGAGGGGAATTCCCTGGTGGTCCAAGTGGTTAGGACTCCTTGCTTCCACTGCAGGGGGCACGAGTTCCATCCCTGGTCAGGGACCTAGGATCCCACAAGCCACGTGGTGTGGTCAAATAAATAAATACATAAATACTACTGAATCTAAAAAAAAAAAATACAGAGCCTTAGTATTGTGAATTATCTTTGAACATTAAGAGAAGGTCTCTCTGCCAAGTTTTAAAATACAGTTTCAATTATTTCAGTGATTTGCTCTGACCCTCGTTAAGGCGTATAAACTCTTGGTGTGTCTATTTCTAGTTGGAACCTTGCTAGCGAGAGAAATGTTCTGTAGATTATGAGACTCCCATTTATACAAAGAATCCATATAGAAATAGTACTCTGAATTCTGGGGTACCATGAAGAAAGGCATGCTACTACCCAAGACCCTGACATTTATCAGCTTTTCAGAAACTTAGAAAAGTTATGTTCGATATGGCAGATGGTAATTGTGTTTAAATATGCCAAATTATTTGAAATCTGTTATCTATCTACCTTGCTCTCTACCATCTATCTATATCTGTCTATCTAAAATTGTATGATAATATGCCTTACTAGAAAATGAAAATATGTGTATGCTCCTTTAGTGGGAATAATGACTCTCCACGTGTTTTAAATTTTAAGAAATAAGTGTGTAATTAACCATTGAAGACACATTCAACAACAGTTCAGTTATTATAGACCATCTGTTATGTTTGTGACTGTCAAGTTAGAGCAGGTTTCAGAAGCCATAAATATCTCAGTTGTGTTCTTTCCTTGGGACAAGTATCGTGTGTGTGTTTGTGTGTGTGTGTGTGTGTGTGTGTGTGTGTGTGTGTATGTGTGTCGGAGTAGTGATAAAAGTAGGTCAAGGGGAGAGATGAGTGTGCCTAATTAGGCAGAGAGGGGAAGGACCAAGGTTTTGCTTCAATGCTTTAAAGTGAATTGATTTTCTCCTCTCACACTCTTTTTTCAGAAATTTTTCATATTATTGAATCTTTGAAACACAGTGGAGCAAAAATATTTATTTTATATATTTACCTATATTATATTTATTTACAGTTCTGAATAGCTGCTCCTTTAAAGTTAAAACCTCTTGCCTATTTGGTTTAAAATGGAATCCTACCATGTTTGTATTTTGGTGTTGTTTTGGGGGGGATCTGTCTATCTGAGGATAGAATGTTCTATAACAATATATGAGAGCATGGCTCTCAAGTGGGACTCTAAATTTGTATTCACAGAGGCTTGAGGGTTCTATGAGAGATGTTAAAATTTTTGTCTTCATTTCATTAGAAGTTTTCTCTCGAGGAGGCAAATATTTCTTTAAAAGGACAGGATGCACTAACCACAAGAGAAAAGATTGACCCATCTGAATGCTATTAAAGTCAAGAACTTCTTTCCAACAGAAAGACAGCATTAAAAGAGTGAAAGGCACACCACAGACCTGGAGAAGACATTTGCAATACGCGTATCTGTCAGAGGACTCATCTTAAAATAGGAACATTACAGTTCAATGAAAAAAGGACAACCCAACTTTTAAAAAATGGGCAAAATATTAAAATAGGGCTTTCGCAAGAGGATATCCAAATAGCCAATAAGCAAATGAAAAGGTTCTCAACATTGTCATCAGGGAAATGAAAATCAAAATAATGAGCTATATTATACACTCTCTAGAATGGCTAAAATTAAAAAGACTGAGATTACCAAGTCTCTCGTTCCAGCTAGGAGAAGTTTAAATCATTGCACTTGGAAAACTCAGTAGCAGTTTCTACTAAAGTCCAACATACATCTATGGTATGACCCAGCAATTCCACTCCTCTATTTACCCTGGAGAAATGAATGCATATGTCCACCAAAGACATCTCTAAGACTTGTTCATGATAGCCCCAAACTGGAAACATACCATCAACAGAAACAGATATGTAAGTTTAGTATATTCATAAATAAAATATAACAACACATCAATGAAAAAGAACAAACTACCTGGGGCATGGTTCAGCCTTAGAGACATAATGTTGGCAAAAGTAGCCAGACTTAAAAATGTATATCCTCTACAAGTCCATTTATATAAAGTTCAAAAACAGGCAAAACTAATCCATAGTGATAGACTCACAACAGTAGTCACCTCTGCAGAGTTTTGTATTAATTGGGAGATGGCATGAAGGAACCTTGGAAGGTTCTGGAAGTGCTTTGTATTTTAATCTGAATTGTAGTTACATAAATACACCCATATGTAAAAATTTATTGAATGACACCCTTAATAAGATATGTGCAGGTATGTACGTTATAACCCAATAAAAAAAATTTTTTTAAAGCAGGGATAGAAAATGAAAGCAGAGCAGGGCCCATCAAGTTTGAGAAACTGTGCTAGAGCAAATATACTATATTTATGCATGAGGGAAGAAAAACATTAATATTGAGGAGAAAATTATTTCAAAAAAACTAGAAATGAATGATAATAAATATACATTATCTTAGATAGAAAATTTGTTAGCATTATAAATATTCCCTGTTAGAATATATTTACATATTAAATAACATTCCCAATTCTCTTACAATTATAAATGCAGTTAGTTTTATTTGCATAACTTAACGTTAGAAAGGAGCTCTTTTCTACCCTGCCATTCTAAAAGAAATCTGGATCTCTTCCCTGCGTCATTTTCACTTCATTAATTAGCATCTAATTTATAAGCATCTCGACAGTTGAAGCATTCTCACAAATAGGGCAAACTAAAATAAGTCTGGACATGTTTAAACATCTTGGCAATGCAAACGTCCCTTTCCCATTCTATTTGATAATTTCAAAATCTCTTCCCCTGTGAAGCCTTCCTGACTTGCTTAATCACAAGTAATCAGTCCATTCTTCATGTTCCTGTAACATTGTGTTCTAACGTCTATCATTGCATCTGTTCCTTTATAAATAATATTTGCTAAATTGTGAGTTCTTTGAGGACAGAGAATAAGCCTTATCAACTTTTTAATTTCAATTTTTAACATTAGGGAAAAAATTTTTAGCTTTATGGAGGTATAACTGTTCTGCAACAAAACTGGACACATTTCACATTTACACCTCTTTTTTCTTGTTTTCTATATTCCCCACCCTGTACATTTCATACCCATGTCTCATTTATTTTGTAGCTGGAAGTTTGTACCTCTTAATCTCCCTCACCTCTTTCTCTCAAGCCTTATTAACCTTTTTAATGCCTTTTGCCTTGTACACTGTGGGCATTCAGTACATGTCTGTTGAATGACTGAATGCCTTAATAGACAATTCTCTCTAGAAACTTCCTGAAAGTCTTGGGAATAACTTCGCCAATAAAGACTGAGCAACCCTACCACCAGTTCCCTGAACTCCACACCCTTGCTTACACTGTCCCTTCTGCCTGGAATGCCTTTCTTCTACACGTCCATCCCCAGCCACCTTCTCTTGAATAACTTTTCATTTCTCCCAATTCAACGCACGAGTTGAGAGCCTCAGGTCGCCCACCTGGGACTGGGTTAGGTGTCACTGGTACCCACTTCTGTGAAAGCAGGTGTGGATCGCCCACCCAGCTCTTACCGAACTTGAATAGTTTTCTGCTCTATACGTGATTCCCGCGTGTGCTGGGCCAGAACTCAAAAATCCAGTCCAGGTTTGAGGGCTTGCGAATGTGCAAAGGATATTCAGAATAAGGGCACAGTTGAGCGGCAGATGCTGTTCCACTGCCTCACTCATCATCAGCAAGGGGCCTCTTCAAGGGATATAGACAAGGTCCCCCGGGGGGCGAGGAACACTGCGGGTTGCAGAGCTCCTAGCTACATCTGGGGGTGGGGGCCATGGGGAGCCACGCCAGCACTCAATAGGCTGCCTTGTACCCCACAAGGCACATTACTGCCCCTGCCTCCTCAGCCCTTGGCTTCTGTAGGGACCCAAGGGTCATGCCCAGAGCTCAAGTGATCACAAGTGACAATGCTGGTCCAGGTTCCTTAGCCCCGACTCATTTTGAATAGGAGTTCCCCTCCCCTCCGTGCCCAGGGAGGAAGGGCACACCCTCCTCAGCCTTGGACCTCTTCAGGGCTCCTTAATTTGATGCAGTTTAGATGACATCACTGTGACCAGCCTTTGTGCCCGTTGCCCTAGCAAAGACTCAGGTCTCTTTTCAAAACCAGGGTTCTGTTACTGACTCACCAGCTCCGCCATTTGATGGTGACAGCATCTCATCTCTGCAGTAATGGAGACTCCCCACAGGCCCACTAGCATGTCCTGGGTGATAGTGCAGTGAATGGTTCCCACCAGCTCTGCCTTAGCCGCCTGCTACAAGTCTAGATGTGGTGCTAGTCTTTGGAGAAGAAAGGCCACCACTGCTGTGACTCCCCTTCCTCGGAACCTCCCCACGGAATGAATGGGGAGGGACCCCTGGGATTTCCGAGAATGGCCGTGACAGCACAGCAGCTGGGACAAGGCTCAGGAGGGGCTAGAGTCACTGCCACCACCAGCAGTTAAGTTTCAGCCTTTGTCCCCAGCTAGGCAGCCTGAACCACGTTCTCCTCCATCTAAACCTTCTCCGGATTGATCTGTGTTTGGTTCCATTTGGTGTTGGCCAAGAGGGGGACTTGGTTGTGGCACAAGGTCTTCTACCTCAATCCCCTCCCACAATGCCCACGTGCGTTCAGGGCACAGAGTCTGGCTGCTCTGGGCTAGAACGTGGAGGTCAAGAAGCAGGCCTCCTGAAATAGGCACATGAAAATATGCTCAACGTCGCTAATTATTAGAGAAATGCAAATCAAGACTACAATGAAGTATCACCTCACACTGGTCAGAATGGCCATCATTAAAAAGTCTACAGGGCTTCCCTGGTGGTGCAGTGGTTAAGAATCCGCCTGCCAATGCAGGGGACACGGATTCGAGCCCTGGTCCGGGAAGATCCCACATGCCGCGGAGCAACTAAGCCCGTGCGCCACAACTACTGAGCCTGCGCTCTAGAGCCCTTGAGCCACAGCTATTGAGCCCATGTGTCACAACTACTGAAGCCCGCTTGCCCAGAGCCTGTGCTCTGCAACAAGAGAAGCCACCACAATGAGAAGCCCGCGCACCACAACGAAGAGTAGCCCCCGCTCGCTGCAACTAGAGAAAGTCTGTGTGCAGCAATGCAGACCCAATGTAGCCAAAAATAAAATAAATAAATAAATAGATTTATTTTTTTAAAAAGTCTACAAATAACAAATGCTGGAGAGGGTGTGGAGAAAAAGTTACCCTCCTACACTGTTGGTAGGAATGTAAAGTGGTGCAGCCACTATGGAAAACATAATGGAGGTTCCTCAAAAAACTAAAACTAGAGTTACCATATGATCCAGCAATCCCACTCCTGGATACATATCTGGACAAAACTATAAGTCGAAAAGATACATGCACCCCTATGTTCATAGCAGCAGTATTTACAATAGCCAAGACATGGAAACAATCTAAATGTCCATGGACAGATGAATGCATAAAGAAGATGTGGTACATATGTACAATGGAATACTACTCAGCCATAAAAAAGAATGAAATTTTGCCATTTGCAGCTACATAGATGGACCTAGAGATTATCATACTAAGTGAAGTAAGTCAGAAGGAAGAAGGCGAATACCACATGATATCACTTATATATGGAGTCTAAAATATGACACGAATGAACTTATCTACGAAACAGAAACAGACTCACAGACAGAGAACAGACTTGTGGTTGCCAAGGAGGGGTGCAGGGGAGGGTTAGATTGAGAGTTTGGAACTAGCAGATGCAAACTATTATATATAGAATGGATAAATAACAAGGTTTTATTGTATAGCACAGGACACTATATTCAATATCCTGTAATAAACCGCAATGAAAAAGAATTGAAAAAAAAAAAAAAGAAGCAGGCCTCCTGGTGGCTAGGCAAGCCGACCTTTATCCCACTCTTCTTACTCCTGCTAAAGTGCAAGTTATGCTTACCCACCCTACTGACTCCGAATGACCTGCACCAGGCAATAAATAGCTGGTCCGAGATCAAAGACGGGAAAGAATGACAAATAGGATTTCAGTTGCTTTCACTTTTGTGAAATTCAAATCTGTAATGAGGCTGTGTAACAGATCTAGATCTAGATATGCTGGCTTTTCGAAAATTCACTTTACATCACTTAAACACTTCGCTTTTACAAAAGGCCTACATTAGTACCTGCTTTCCGTAACCAAAATAAGTCTGAAGAGGATATTCTCTTTTACGAAAAAAGGCAAAAAGCGGAAATAGCGTTCAGCATGTGTTTTGCAGCAGCCTTTATAGAGGCAGCATGTACCCCGTGCACCTGGAGTGGTCCCACGAGGCTCCTTCCCTGGGAACCACACTCAGCATCTCAGCATCAAGCCACCATAAGCTTTGAACTGTGTCTGTGGGCATCTGTGCTTCATCTTGATGTATTTTGAGCATCTGTTAATAAGATGTGTCCTAAGGTAATTGCTTCTTCCCTTTACACCGTTTCGACTTAGGAAAGGTTTCGTAGGAACGCTCCACTTTCGGACAGTGGGGGAAACCCGTACAAGCACGCAGGAGAGTGGCCTCACCTCCCACTGCCCCACCCAATCCTCACAGAGGTGCCCCAACAGGAGTCTTGGGTGGGAAAAGGAAACCACCAGTCACAAGCTTGATGGGAAGTTCATGAACTTGCCTTGTAAATATCAGGCTGGCTCTCCAGGCTCTAGCTACTTGCAGATAAGGCAGGTCTGCATTCTGCTCATCAGGCCTAAGAAGGCTTGGGCCCGGCCAGCCACAGCCCCCCATCCTTGAGCTCCTTGCAGGAAAGAGCCACATCCTGTATCGCTATATTCCCAGGGCCCAGCACTCTACCAGGCGCAGAGGAGGCACCAGAAAATGGTCATTGACCACGAGTCGACAGACTGATTTGTTTTCAGCTCCACACTCTAGGGCGGATGAACAGCTCCCAGAGAAGGTGAACAAAACCCAGAGGGGTTGGTTAGACAGTCATGGGGGAAGGTTCTCCTCTGCTGCACCATTGCTAGGTCTCAAGGATGCAGGAATGGGAGCCTGAGCTTTCCCACAGCTCCAGCGGGCCTCCAGAGGAGGGTGGAGGGAGCTCGTGTCTGAGCTGGAGTTACTCCGGGGGCATAAGATTTGGGGCAGAGACCAAATGCTATGATGAGGTTAACGCATATGATGATTAACTTAACTGAATCAAATTAAACCAGTAACTATCTATTGAGCAACTAGTATGTAGACACTGTAGAGAGAAAGAAATAAAGGGTGGTGTGGTAGAAAGAGGAACGAATGCAAACTCTGCCACTAGCTGGTTACAGACCTCGGGGAAAAGTCTGTCTTTTGGCCCTTAGCTTCTTCAAAGTCATCTACTATGATTTAAAAACTCAATCTCAGGGCTTCCCTGGTGGCGCAGTGGTTGAGAGTCCGCCTGCCGATGCAGGAGACACGGGTTCGTGCCCCGGTCTGGGAGGATCCCACGTGCCGCGGAGCGGCTGGGCCCGTGAGCCATGGCCGCTGAGCCTACGCGTCTGGAGCCTGTGCTCCGCAATGGGAGAGGCCACAACAGTGAGAGGCCTGCGTACCGCAAAACAAAACAAAACAAAACAAACAAACAAAAAAACTCAATCTCAGCCCTAAATGGATGAACGTTAATTGACAGTAAAAAACAAACAAACAAAAACTCACTTGCTCCTTTGTTCGAGATGATGATCACAAGGACGCCGCCAGTGTCTACAAGCTCGGAGAAGCCCCTCATATCCACGGGAGGGGAACAGCCAATGAAAGGAGGCCTTGCCTGGCAGCTGTTCCAGGCTCTGGCTCCTGAGAATCGTGTCGCCCTCTGCGCTGCATCACAAGAGCTGGGCTGAACAGCGGTCAGGCTGGGAAGTCGGTGCCCAGGGACTTGAGGGGGCAGCTCTATTCTCTGGGATGCAGTAGGCTCTGGGGATAGAAGAAACAAGGAGGTTCCAACCTGTTCCCGACCAACAGGCAAGAGAAAATTGTTTTCTTTCTTCCTCTCTTGCTAACCTGACAGTGGGATCCATCTGTAGCCTGTGAGTCAGAGAATCAGGCTCATTATTTCTGCTCTATAAAAACACCTTCTGAACCTTGGTTAATTTCATTGTGCTTTTGTACAGTCGAACATAAAATGTCTAAAGGGAACTAAACCCATGCTAATTCTACATGCTAAGTGGACATACTTCACGTACAAAAAGGAGCATATTTCTGAGCTCCGTGGTATAATGAGCAGTTCAACATCAAGGTGGAGTGTCAGCGACTAAAAAAAAGAAAAACTAAATAACATGTAAACTCAATTAGCATCATTAGCAAACTTGCCGCATCCTAGGCAGCGCTGATATTAGACCACAAACAAAAATAAATGAATCACAACCTAACAACCAACCAACCAACCCACAAAACAAAAAACCAAGAAAGGTTTTAATTTTAATCGATTTTGTAGATTAAATTGATAGCTTGATAACAGAGTTACAAAATGATGCTATTTGAAAAATAAGATCTCTGCCAATAAAAACATATTTCTAATGCTCTGGTTAGGTTTGCAATGGCTACAAATGCAAATAAGTTTAGAGAAAGTCAAGTCAGAGTTGTCAAATGCAAGTCAATATACTTTTCTTATTCTCCTTACAATGACTACCTGCAGCCTCTCAGTGTTATGAATGCTGAATTCTTGCTCTAGTTGACGATATCCTGGACAGGCCTCCCTCAGAGGGAGCTCCTTCACTCATTCCTTACATTTTAAGGAAGAACTTGGGGACCAGAGTCCAACGCCTGGATCCTGCATTTAGCTCTTCCACTAACTGTGATTCTGTACTAGTTACATCACCTTTCTACGCTCAAATTCCTTCATTTGTAAAATTATCTGTAAAATTACAAAATGATGTTGGAGTATCTCTAGGTAACTTTTACACTCTGAAGTTACTCAATTTTATGTCAAACAGACGTAATGCCAAAATTCTAATAAATTAGACACTAGAGAGACTCCATGAACTCTTTCTGGCCACGTGACAACTACTGAACACACATGAGACTCTAATACCAATACTCAATGATAAAAATTATTTTGTT
The DNA here is from genome assembly GCF_003676395.1 of Aethalodelphis obliquidens. Lineage (NCBI taxonomy): Eukaryota > Metazoa > Chordata > Mammalia > Artiodactyla > Delphinidae > Aethalodelphis > Aethalodelphis obliquidens. The sequence continues at coordinate 21,045,017 of NW_020837969.1, read as the reverse complement.
AAGATGTAGAAACACAACTTAATTATCTACAAGGTGATAATAACAACCCTGGCTATAAAGCCTGTGGTACTTTTCATTAACATTAAAAACTATAATACGGTACTTGTGTAGCAAAAACCTACACTACTGAGTGTGTCTCTCCTTTACTTTCACACAACCATCACACTCAGAACGCTACGGACACTACCGTGTGGGAGTTTCAAGCCATTCTATGCAACACTAGCTGGGGGTCCTACAATTTAATAACTCAAATCTGACACCATTTACTGGGAGATGGCGTCAGATTCCACAGGTTAAGGGCTCCATCCCGCAAGATTGCCCTCATCCCACTTCAGACGCCGATAGCAAAGCCAGTTTGTCACTTGTGCTTCTGAGCAATTGGCTATACATCAGATGTTCCCATGATCCCTTCTCAGGTTTCATTAATTTGCTAGAGCAGCTTACAGACTCAGGAAAACAGTTTATTTACTGTTTACCAGTTTATTTTAAAAGGATATGATAAAGGACACAGATGAACACCCAGGCGGAAGAGATGCGTAGGACAAGTGTGTAGGAAGGGGCGGAGCTTTCATGCCCTGTGCAGGTGTGCCACTCTCCCAGCACCTCCACGTGGCCACCACCTAGAAGCTCTTCAAACCCCAAACTATTGGAATTTTCATGGAGGGCTTTATCACACAGGGATGATCAATCATTAACTCCACTTGTATCCCCTCTTCCCTCGCTGCAGAAAATTCTAAGTTTCTAATCATGGCTCGGTCTTTCTGGTGACCAGCCCCCATTCAGGAACCCACCAAGAGTCATGTTATTAGGACAAAGGACACTGTTTTCATCCAGGAAATTGCAAGGGGTTTAGGAACTCTGTGTCAGGATGGGGGCTCAAAGACCAAATATTAGAACAGAAGATGTTCTCAGTGCTCTTATCACTAGGAAATTGCAAGAGTTTTAGGAGCTCTGTTGCAGGAACTCAGGCAGAGACCCAAATATATATTTTTTGTTATCTCACAGTAGTATTAAAGAAATATCAGCAAGCTTTGTCTCTAACAAAGTAATAATGACCCACACGACAGCTGTCAACTCATTCTAAATTAATTTTTCATGACCTCTAGGTTAATGATTAACTTTCCTGTCCCTGATATGCACAATATTCTGCTCATTACAAGGGAAAAATCCATCAAACTGATTTATGAGTACATTATAAAAATAAATTGATATCTGTGAGCTGGTGACTTACTGATGAATAGGAGGTTCATCGATAGCATGGGTTTTTCTTTATGAATTTTAGAATTGTATTTATTTTTTTATACAGCAGGTTGTTATTCGTTATCCATTTTATACACATCAGTGTATACATGGCAATCCCAATCTCCCAATTCATCACCCCACCACCACCCCACCACCACCACTTTACCCCCTTGGTGTCCATACGTTTGTTCTCTACATCTGTGTCTCTATTTCTGCCCTGCAAACTGGTTCATCGGTACAATTTTTCTAGGTTCCACATATATGCGTTAATATACGATATTTGTTTTTCTCTTTCTGACTTACTTCACTCTGCATGACAGTCTCTAGATCCATCCACGTCTCTACAAATGACCCAATTTTGTTCCTTTTTATGGCTGAGTAATATTCCATTGTATATATGTACCACATCTTCTTTATCTAGTTGTCTGTCAATGGGCATTTAGGTTGCTTCCATGACCTGGCTATTGTAAATAGTGCTAGATGAACATTGGGGTGCATGTGTCTTTTTGAATTATAGTTTTCTCTGGGTATTTGCCCAGTGGTGGGATTGCTGGGTCATATGGTAATTCTATTTTTAGTTTTTTTGGATGCTAAGCTTTTTATTTTTTATTATTTTTTGTTTGTTTTTTTACATCTTTATTGGAGTATAATTGCTTTACAATGGTGTGTTAGTTTCTGCTTTATAACAAAATGAATCAGTTATACATATACTAATGTTCCCATATCTCTTCCCTCTTGCATCTCCCTCCCTCCCACCCTCCCTATCCCACCCCTCCAGGCGGTCACAAAGCACCAAGCTGATCTCCCTGTGCTATGTGGCTGCTTCCCACTACCTATCTACCTTACGTTTGGTAGTGTATATATGTCCATGCCTCTCTCTCTCTTTGTCACAGCTTACCCTTCCCCCTCCCCATAACCTCAAGTCCATTCTCTAGTAGGTCTGTGTCTTTATTCCTGTCTTACCCCTAGGTTCTTCATGACATTTTTTTTTCTTAAATTCCATATATATGTGTTAGCATACAGTATTTGCCTTTCTCTTTCTGACTTACTTCACTCTGTATGACAGACTCTAGGTCTATCCACCTCATTACAAATAGCTCAATTTCGTTTCTTTTTATGGCTGAGTAATATTCCATTGTATATATGTGCCACAACTTTTTTATCCATTCATCCGATGACGGACCCTTAGGTTGTTTCCATATCCTGGTTATTTTAAATAGAGCTGCAATGAACATTGGGGTACATGTGACTTTTTGAATTATGGTTTTCTCAGGGTATATGCCCAGTAGTGGGATTGCTGGGTCATATGGTAGCTCTATTTTTAGTTTTTTAAGGAACCTCCATACTGTTCTCCCCAGTGGCTGTATCAATTTACATTCCCACCAACAGTGCAAGAGGGTTCCCTTTCCTCCACACCCTCTCCAGCATTTGTTGTTTGTAGATTTTCTGATGATGCCCATTCTAACTGGTGTGAGGTGATACCTCATTGTAGTTTTGATTTGCATTTTTCTAATAATATAGTGATGTTGAGCATCTTTTCATGTGCCTCTTGGCCATCTGTAAGTCTTCTTTGGTGAAATGTCTATTTAGGTCTTCTGCCCATTTTTTGATTGGGTTGTTTGTTTTTTTATTATTGAGCTGCATGAGCTGCTTATAAATTTTGGAGATTAATCCTTTGTCAGTTGCTTCATTTGCAAATATTTTCTCCCATTCTGAGGGTTGTCTTTTAGTCTTGTTTATGGTTTCCTTTGCTGTGCAAAAGCTTTGAAGTTTCATTAAGTCCCATTTGTTTATTTTTGTTTTTATTTCTCTAGGAGGTGGGTCAAAAAGGATCTTGCTATGATTTATGTCATAGAGTGTTCTGCCTATGTTTTCCTCTAAGAGTTTGATAGTTTCTGGCCTTACATTTAGGTCTTTAATCCATTTTGAGCTTATTTCTGTGTACGGTGTTAGGGAGTGTTCTAATCTCATACTTTTACGTGTACCTGTCCAGTTTTCCCAGCACCACTTACTGAAGAGGCTGTCCTTTCTCCACTGTACATTCCTGCCTCCTTTATCAAAGATAAGGTGACCGTATGTGCGTGGGTTTATCTCTGGGCTTTCTATCCTGTTCCATTGATCTATATTTCTGTTTTTGGGTCAGTACCATACTGTCTTGAATACTGTAGCTTTGTAGTATAGTCTGAAGTCAGGGAGCTTGATTCCTCCAGCTCCGTTTTTCGCTCTCAGGATTGCTTTGGCTATTCGGGGTCTTTTGTATTTCCATACAAATTGTGAAATTTTTTGTTCTAGTTGTGTGAAAAATGCCAGTGGTAGTTTGATAGGGATTGCATTGAATCTGTAGATTGCTTTGGGTAGTAGAGTCATTTTCACAATGTGGATTCTTCCAATCCAAGAACATGGTATATCTCTCCATCTATTTGTATCATCTTTAATTTCTTTCATCAGTGTCTTATAATTTTACGCATACAGGTCTTTTGTCTCCTGAGGTAGGTTTATTCCTAGATATTTTATTCTTTTTGTTGCAATGGTAAATGGGAGTGTTTTCTTAATTTCACTTTCAGATTTTTCATCATTAGTGTACAGGAATGCCAGAGATTTCTGTGCATTAATTTTGTATCCTGCTACTTTACCAAATTCATTGATTAGCTCTAGTAGTTTTCTGGTAGCATCTTTAGGATTCTCTATGTATAGTATCATGTCATCTGCAAAGAGTGACAGCTTTACTTCTTCTTTTCTGATTTGGATTCCTTTTATTTCCTTTTCTTCTGCTGGGGCTAAAACTTCCAAAACTATGTTGAATAATATTGGTGAGAGTGGGCAACCTTGTCTTGATCCTGATCTTAGTGGAAATGGTTTCAGTTTTTCACCATTGAGGACGATGTTGGCTGTGGTTTTGTCATATATGGCCTTTATCATGCTGAGGAAAGTTCCCTCTATGCCTACTTTCTGGACGGTTTTTATCATAAATCGGTGTTGAATTTTGTTGAAAGCTTTCTGTGCATCGATTGAGATGATCATATGGTTTTTCTCCTTCAATTTGTTAATATGGTGTATCACGTTGATTGACTTGCATATATTGAAGAATCCTTGCATTCCTGGAATGAACCCCACTTGATCATGGTGTATGATCCTTTTAATGTGCTGTTGGATTCTGTTTGCTAGTATTTTGTTGAGGATTTTGCATCTATGTTCATCAGTGATATTGGTCTGTAGTTTTCTTCCTTTGTGACATCCTTGTCTGGTTTTGGTATCAGGGTGATGGTGGCCTTGTAGAATGAATTTGGGAGTGTTCCTCCTTCTGCTATATTTTGGAAGAGTTTGAGAAGGACAGGTGTTAGCTCTTCTCTAAATGTTTGATAGAATTCGCCTGTGAAGCCATCTGGTCCTGGGCTTTTGTTTGTTGGAAGATTTTTAATCACCGTTTCAGTTTCAGTGCTTGTGATTGGTCTGTTCATATTTTCTATTTCTTCCTGGTTCAGTCTCAGAAGGTTGTGCATTTCTAAGAATTTATTCATTTCTTCCAGGTTGTCCATTTTATTGGCATAGAGTTGCTTGTAGTAATCTCTCATGATCCTTTGTATTTCTGCAGTGTCATTTGTTACTTCTCCTTTTTCATTTCTAATTCTATTGATTTGAGTCTTCTCCCTTTTTTTCTTGATGAGTGTGGCTAATGGTTTATCAATTTTGTTTATCTTCTCAAAGAACCAGCTTTTAGTTTTATTGATCTTTGCTATCGTTTCCTTCATTTCTTTTTCATTTATTTCTAATCTGATCTTTATGATTTCTTTCCTTCTGCTAACTTTGGGTTTTTTTTTGTTCTTCTTTCTCTATTTGCTTTAGGTGCAAGGTTAGGTTGTTTATTCGAGATGTTTCCTGTTGCTTAAGGTAGGATTGTATTGCTATAAACTTCCCTCTTAGAACTGCTTTTGTTGCATCCCATAGGTTTTGGGTCGTCATGTCTCCATTGTCATTTGTTTATAGGTATTTTTGATTTCCTCTTTGATTTATTCAGTGATCACTTGGTTACTAAGTAGTGTATTGTTTAGCCTCCATGTGTTTGGTTTTTTTACAGATCTTTTCCCGTAATTGATATCTCGTCTCATAGCCTTGTGGTTGGAAAAGATACTTGATACAATTTCAATTTTCTTAAATTTACCAAGGCTTGATTTGTGACCCAAGATATGATCTATCCTGGAGAATGTTCCATGAGCACTTGAGAAGAATGTGTATTCTGTTGTTTTGGGATGGAATGTCCTATAAATATCAATTAAGTCCATCTTGTTTAATGTATAATTTAAAGCTTGTGTTTCCTTATTTATTTTCATTTTGGATGATCTGTCCATTGGTGAAAGTCTATAGTAGGGGTGTTAAGGTCCCCTACTATGAATGTGTTACTGTTGATTTCCCCTTTTATGGCTGTTAGTATTTGCCTTATGTATCGAGGTGCTCCTAGGTTGGGTGCATAAATATTTACAATTGCTATATCTTCTTCTTGGATTGATCCCTTGATCATTCTGTAGTGTCCTTCTTTGTCTCTTGTAATAGTCTTTATTTTAAAGCCTATTTTGTCTGATATTAGTATTGGTACTCCAGCTTTCTTTTGGTTTCCATTTGCATGGAATATCATTTTCCATCCCCTCACTTTCAGTCTGTATGTGTCCCTAGGTCTGAAGTGGGTCTCTTGTAGACCGCATATATATGGGTCTTGTTTTTGTATCCATTCAGCCAGTCTGTGTCTTTGGTGGGAGCATTTAATCCATTTACATTTAAGTAATTATCGATATGTATGTTCCTATTCCCATTTTCTTAATTGTTTTGGGTTTGTTATTGTAGGTCTTTTCCTTCTGTTGTGTTTCTCACCTAGCGAAGTTCCTTTAGCATTTGTTGTAAAGCTGGTTTGGTGGTGCTGAACTCTCTCAGCTTTTGCTTGTCTGTAAAGGTTTTAATTTCTCCATCAAATCTGAATGAGATCCTTGCTGGGTAGAGTTATCTTGGTTGTAGGTTTTTCTCCTTCATCACTTTAAATATGTCCTGCCACTCCCTTCTGGCTTGCAGAATTTCTGCTGAAAGATCAGCTGTTAACCTTATGGGGATTCCCTTATGTGTTATTTTTCCCTTGCTGCTTTTAATAATTTTTCTTTGTATTTAATTTTTGATAGTTTGATTAATATGTGTCTTGGCGTGTTTCTCCTTGGATTTATCCTGTATGGGACTCTCTGTGCTTCCTGGACTTGATTAACTATTTCCTTTCCCATATTAGGAAAGTTTTCAACTATAATCTCTTCAAATGTTTTCTCAGTCCCTTTCTTTTTCTCTTCTTCTTCTGGGACCCCTATAATTCGAATGTTGGTGCATTTAATGTTGTCCCAGAGGTCTCTGAGACTGTCCTCAGTTCTTTTCATTCTTTTTTCTTTATTCTGCCCTGCAGTAGTTATTTCCACTATTTTATCTTCCAGGTCACTTATCCATTCTTCTGCCTCAGTTATTCTGCTATTGATCCCTTCTGGAATATTTTTAATTTCATTTATTGTGTTGTTCATCATTGCTTGTTTCCTCTTTAGTTCTTCCAGGTCCTTGTTAAATGTTTCTTGCATTTTCTCTATTCTATTTCCAAGATTTTGGATCATCTTTACTATCATTACTCTGAATTCTTTTTCAGGTAGGCTGCCTATTTCCTCTTCATTTGTTAGGTCTGGTGCATTTTTATCTTGCTCCTTTATCTGCTGTGTGTTTTTCTGTCTTCTCATTTTGCTTATCTTACTGTGTTTGGGGTCTCCTTTTTGCAGGCTTCAGTTTCGTTGTTCCCGTTGTTTTTGGTGTCTGTCCCCAGTGGCTAAAGTTGGTTCAGTGGGTTGTGTAGGCTTCCTGGTGGACGGGACTAGTGCCTGTGTTCTGGTGGATGAGGCTGGATCTTGTCTTTCTGGTGGGCAGGTCCACGTCTGGTGGTGTGTTTTGGGGTGTCTGTGGCCTTATTATGATTTTAGGCAGCCTCTCTGCTAATGGCTGGGATTGTGTTCCTGTCTTGCTAGTTGTTTGGCATAGGGTGTCCAGCACTGTATCTTGCTGGTCGTTGAGTGAAGCTGGGGGTTGGTGTTGAGATGGAGATCTCTGGGAGATTTTTGCTGTTTGATATTATGTGGAGCTGGGAGTTCTCTTGTGGACCAATGTCGTGAACTTGGCTCTCCCACCTCAGAGGCACAGCACTGACACCTGGCTGTATCCTCATTTCTTAAACATCCATCATTGGTTCTTTTAAACTCAAGGTTAGCAGAAACTAATGTTTTCATATACGTGAGCTAATGCAAATACATGAATTTCACAGACACCACTTGGAAAATTTGACCTTTGGATTGATTTTACTGTGCCTTCAATTTCTTGCATTCTACTGCAGGTAGAAAGTGTTTATAACAAAATGTTCCTTACCACTTGCAAAACCGTTTCTGCTATCCTGGTAAGATATTTATTTTTAAAATAAGTGTTCTCATGCTAGCACAAAATGATGCTATAAATAAGGCTTCTGTTGTTGATGCTGTTGTTTTTGTTTTACTTCTTTTTCCTTAGCTACTTTTTTCCTCTAGCCACTGGTTCTTATGAGATTTGATTTTAGGACAAAAGGCCATTAAACTAGGTAATAATATTCTAGCATTGGTTTCACAAGAGGATTAATTATTTATTTGCAGATATTCTCCAGAAGTCAGGTTTTCAGTCATTTCCATGCAGATTGTTATTTCGCTAATGACAAAATAGTATAACTTAATTTCTTCAGTAAAACAGAATTATTAAGAAATGCAGGGAAGCTGTGTTTGGGATGGCACGTGGACACGTTCACCTCCTGTGGGAGAGTTTTGTCTGTTGCAATTTGCCATAAGAAAGTGCAGATTGCCTATAGTTTCTATCTGCCTATCTGTAAACATTCCTTGGTGCTAGTCATCCTGTAGATAATTAGGAAATTTTTATCTTAAATGTATTTTATCCAATAGATTTCCCTTCCTGGCTGTGATTGGCACTGACTCTTTTTCCAAAAGCTGTGTGTTTACTGGGCTCATGCTGATACTAGGGTGGTTCCAGAGCTAGAAGATGTCCATTTCCCTCAGTTCTGAATTTTGAAGGGCTCTAAACCAGGGTTGAGAGAAGAACCATGGTGTCTGCATAAGTAGTGCAGTTTGCAACAGTTTACCAATCAGGTTGCTAATTGCCTTGCTGAGACACTTCCTATTGTCTTCTTTAGTAATCTTTATGTTCTAGGTTGCGTTGACCATAGATTGTCTATGATGTTCATTTTAGTCTGATATAACTAGCACAAAATGGCTATGTTTGGGGAGGGGAGGTTTTCTATTTTCTCTGAGCATAGAAATGTCCTGGGTGGGGAAAGGAGCTTTGGATTAAGACCCAGAAGAACCTGAAATGGTGGGTTGACTTGGTCAACATGACCCTTGAGGTTGAGTGTCTGAATTTTGTTTCAGATGATGTTTCCATTGATTCACGAAATCTAACAGGTATCAACTCTTTCTCTTTGCCCTCCAGGAGTGGATTAGGCTATAGACTCTGATTGAAGGGCCCATCTCAATGCCTTCTTCATCGCCAAGAGTATCCAGTTGCACATTTTTTTACTTATTGCCCAGAAGCCAGACATGATAACATCTAGTCCCTGTCAGAGGAAGCTTCAGAAGGACTTTAAAATGCAACTAAATGCTCTTCTACATAACTCTAAATAAGGTAGTATGTTGTGAGCTCATTTGAATTATGATTCCCAATGCTATTCAAAGACAGTACTATTAATTAAGCACCAGGTATATGAAATATCTCATAAGCTAAACTATTGAAATATCTGGCATTAACCATTGCCTTAAGATGTTAACCTTGGATGGATGATCCTCACACTGCCTAGAACTGGGATTTTATCCAAAACATCTATCTCTCATAAGTCATGATATAAAACAAATACATAGTATTTGTATTTTAAATGCTTTGCATTTTAGTATTTAAAGTATGCATATGTTGTATGCCATTTTGAAGATTAAAATTCTCCAAAGTTAAATGACTTACCATGATTGTTGTAATCTATCACTAGACTTTTCTAATTACATTAATATATAGCCCTATTTTAGGAACATAGTCTAAGAATGGCTATTCTTAGTGAGCCATTACAGAAAGTTGTTATGATTTCTGAAAAAAATTAAACAATTTCCAATGCTATAAAACAGCTCAGAGTCAGTCTGTTGTCCCATTAACTAAGATGGATCAAGAGGACTCTGGTTTCCTACACCCCCAAAAACCAGTACCTCCAAAATTATTCACATACTGGCACACACAGAGAATGATGGAGAAAGTGGAGGAGTCTGCTCACAGCCTGAGATGAATGACCCCAGGGGCCTCTGACCATCTAAAGTCTCCCCCAGCAGCCCCAAGGGCTGAGGGGGTCAATAATTTGGCATATCTGTGACCTATGCTATGTATACCACACCAGATGAGAAACCCTGCCATGTACCTAGAATTCAGGATGGAATTACAATATTAAAATTACACAAGTGCACATGAAGAGATACAAAACATTATTAGTCATTAAGGAAATGTAAATCAAAATCACAATGAGGTACCACTTCACACCCACTAGGGTGGCTAGAATGAAATACATTTTGAAAACAAAACAAAATACAACAAATGTTAAATGAGAAGATGTGGAGAAATTGGAGCCTTCATACATTGCTGATGAGAATGTAAAATGGTTCAGCCACTGTGGAAGACAGTTTGACAGTTCCTCAAAAAGTTATATGACCCCGCAATTCCACTCCTAGATATATACCCGAAAGAACTGAAACCAGGTACTCAAACAAGAACATGTGCACACGTGTTCACAGCAGCACTATTCACGATAGCCAAAAGGTGGAAACAACCCAAATGCCCATCAGCAGGTAAAAGAACAAATTGTGCTATATATATTAAGTGGATATTATTCAGCTATTGAAAGAAATGAAGTACTGACGTATGCTACACTATCGATGGACTTTCAAAACATTACGCTGAGTTAAAGAAGCCAGACACAAAATGTCACATAGGTATGATTCCATTTATAAGAACTATCCAGAATGGATAAATCCATAGCCATAGAACCTAGATTAGTGGGTGCCAAGAGCTGACAGGAAGGGGGAGTGGGGAGAAATGGCTTAATGGATAAAGTTTCACTTTGGAATGATGGAAATGTTTTGGAACTAGAGAGAGGTGGTGTTTGCACAACATTGTGAATGTGCTAAATGCTAATGAATTGTTCACTTTAAAATAATTTATGTTACATTAATTTCACCTCAGTCCATTATTTTTTTAATTACACAAGTGAAGTAGAAGTGGACATTTTTAAGTTCTCCAGTATATTTCATCAATATAAATGCTAGGGATTTCCCTGGTGGTCCAGCGGTAAAGAACCTTTCCTCCAATGCAGGGGACGCGGGTTCGATCCCTGGTCAGGGAACTAAGATCTCACATGCTGCAGGGCAACTAAGCCCACACGCCACAACTACAAGAGCCCATGAGCCCTGGAGCCCGCGCCACAACTAGAGAGAAGCCCGCAACGAAGAGCCCGCATGCCTCAACGGAGACCTTGCTTGCTGCGACTAAGACCCAATGCAGCCAAAAACAAACAAACAAACAAACAAATAAATCTTTAAAAAAGTATATAGATGCTAAGGCCAATGACTCAGGTGCAAATTTTACTTAAAATTATCCATACGGCCCAGAATGTTTTTTCCCATTAGCTAGAAGAATTATGCCAAGAAAAGAATGCTTTATTCCATTTCAATTGAGCACTCTTAACACCAGCTACTTTAAAAAGAAAAAGAGGTCAGTTTATTGGGTTAAGTGGACAAAGGAGGAAAAGAAGGAAGGTGGGAGAATAGAAGAATCAAGCATTCTCTTCATATTTTCCTACCTTTTCCCTAAAGCAGGATATATTCATGGTCTCTGCATTTGCTGCTCATGGGGGTAGATGTGCTAGAAATGAATGGGACATTAGAAATCTCTCCTGGAACACAGCTGGACTGCAGCCAGGCTCCACTTTAAATTGCTTGCTCCATAGAGAAAAGAATAGTGGTTGTGTCATTTGAACTCCTCTGAAGCAAATGATACACAACAGTGATGGTTAATTTTGTGTGTCAACTTGGCAAGAATATGGTGCCCAGTTGTTCGGTCAAACACTAATCTAGATATTACTGTAAAGGTAGTTTTATTTGATGTGATTAACATTTACAATCAGTTGACTTTAAAGCAGATTACCCTCCGTAATGTGCCCCATCCAATCTGTTGAAGGCCTTAAAAGCTAAGACTGAGGTTTCCTGGAGAAGAAGAAATTCTGCCTGAGTTTCCAGCCTTCGGACCCCAAACTGCAAATCCACTTTTACCTGAATTTCCAGCCTACTGGCTTGTGGTACAAATTTAAGACTTGTCAGCTTCCCAACTGCATGAGCCAATTCCTTAAACCTCCAGATAGATAGATAGATAGATAGATAGATAGATGGATGGATGAGGGAGAGAGGGGGTGAGAGAGAGATCCTATTGGTTTTGCTTCTCTGGAGAACACACTAATACTACCACCTCAGCATCACCCCCCTTACACGGATCTTGGGCACAGGTCCTGGCTATTAAAATAAGGCCACTGCCACCTTGCCAATCTCCCTGCTAAGGCCACTACATCAGAAGTAAGTGCGTAGCCCTCACAGGTATATTTACCTTAGACTCACTCACAGAAACCAGGGCTTAATGATTTTTGTTCCCTGATTCATCCTGCTTAGCAAGACAAGGCTTAACGGTACCAAAACCATAGAACACTGGTGTCATCAGGTCTCAGTGACGGCACAAAATGATGGTATGTTTTAAACCAAGTATATTCAATAGCTAAATGTATTCAGTGTTATTTCCTCCAAGAAAATACATTACAACAACATTCAGAAGCAAGAGGCTGACAGCTGTTCTTTTTTCATTATTTTCCAAGATGAGATAATAACAAACAGAACTTTTCAAAAATCCTATACACAGCCTGAATCAAATGAATTTGGAAAAGGCCAGAGTTTTATTTCATCTCATTCCAGGGAGACAGAAGATGTATAATGCAAACTTGTAGGAAAAAGAGCAAAATCAGCTCTTATGTGTGATATGCTGTAACTCAACCAGCTTCTTCAGGGGGAACAAATCTTCATAAGAGACCAGGAGAAAACCACGGTTCTTAGTGTTCTTATAAAATTGAATAGAGATGCTCTTTGTTTGAGATGTTCAGTGTTATTAATAGTCAAGAGAAAAATAAATTAGAAAAATAATGAAACCATTATCACCTATCAGATTTATAAAAATGAAAACATTTAAACCAGCCAGAGCTGATCAGAATGTGGTAAACTTCCATACTGCAGATATTGGTTTCAACTGCTAAAACATTTTGGAAAAAAATTCTGACACTATGGATTATATCTATTCACGTTTACAATGCATTCATTGGTCCAACAATCTCATGGGGAAATAAAAGCATTGGAACGTGGGGATTTATGCACCAGGATATGTATTAAAGCACACATGTAGTTATTAAAAAAACCCCAACAACTGAACATAACCTACACATCTATAAAGAGAGAGTGGTTGAATAAATTAGAACATCATCCTATAAAAGAGAGAGCATCTACCAACAGTAATGAGTTATACCTACAAGTATTAATGTGGAGGGCTGTTCACGAAATATAGTCAAGTGGAAGCATAAGCAGCAGAGAGATGTACAGAGTGTGACTCCACGTTTATAAACATTCTTATGTTGGAGTCAGCATGTTTGTTTGCATATGTTTGCAAAGAGAGAAAAGCCTGGAAGAACACACACCAAAGTGCTAACTCTACTTCAGATGAGATGGAATTGCAGAACGGGGTGAGGGAGGGGATGGGTAAGTTTGTTAATGTTTCATTTTTATGCTTCTGTTTGACTTTGTATTGTATATATTTAAAAATTTTCTGTACATTATGTTTTCTTGTTTCTGTTTTATTGTGGTACGCGGGGCTCTCACTGTTGTGGCCTCTCCCATTGCGGAGCACAGGCTCTGGACACGCAGGCCCAGCGGCCATGGCTCACGGGCCCAGCCGCTCCGCGGCACGCGGGATCCTCCCGGACCGGGGCACGAACCCGTGTCCCCCACATCAGCAGGCGGACCCTCAACCACTGCGCCACCAGGGAAGCCCTGTACATTATGTTTTGACACCTTATAAAACCTTTCTGGCTGTGTAGAGACTGCCCCTCCCTGGTGTGGCCAGTCCTTTGAGACAGCAAAGGGCTCAGCCCAGCTTGCCTGTGACATGCAAACTCACCCGGCCAGGGCCACACTTTCTCTCTACGGACCTTGCACATCCGCAGGCCACATTCCTCTGCCTTAATCACCCCAAGGCCAGGTACCAGGCATCTGGGACCACCCGTGTACTTTAGAGCCCGAAGAAATTATTGCAACTAGCCAATTGCGAACTGTTTCCCCTGCCCTACCTTGGCTTCTCGGGGATGCCCAGTCCAGGCTCTGGCCTTGGTTTTCCCCTCGCTCTTGCTTTCTGTCTCCTGACCATCCTGAGGCTTCCCCACATGATCCTGCTCCACGGGCTGTGCTTCCTTATCGAGGACCTGCGGCAACCATACACTTTGATTCCCTGAGCTTCTCCTGTGTCCCCTCCTGTGGCTGCACATGACTGACTGTCACCCAGAAGACACAGAACAGACATGTTATACAGCCCTGTAGAAGCTGTCATTTCAAAACAGCTAATATTTATTTATTTATCATTAATTTATCTTTAATTGAAGTATAGTTGACTTACACTATTATTAGTTTCAGATGATAACATTCCATATTTTTATAGATTATACTCTATTTAAAGTTATTGTAGGACTTCTCCGGTGGCCCAGTGGGTAGGACTCCATGCTCCCAATGCAGGGGGCCCGGGTTCGATCCCTGGTTGGGTAACTAGATCCTGCATGCATGCCACAACTAAGAGTCCGCATGCCGCAACTAGGAGTGTACTGCAACTAAGACCCAGCACAGCCAAAATATTTAAAAAATAAAAAGTAAAGTTATGGTAGAATATTGACTATATTCCCTGTGCTGTGCAATATATCCGTGTAGCTTATTTGTTTTATACATAGTAAAAGGCATCTTATATTTAAATAAACTCTAAAAAAAGCCTAATATAAAAATTTAACATAGGGACTTCCCTAGTGGCGCAGTGGTTGAGAATCCACCTGCCAGTGCAAGGGACACAGGGTTGAGCCCTGGTCCAGGAAGATCCCACATGCTGCGGAGCAACTAAGCCCGTGCGCCACAACTACTGAGCCTGCACTCTAGAGCCCTCATGCCACAACTACTGAAGCCCGCGCACCTAGAGCCTGTGCTCTGCAGCAAGAGAAGCCACCGCAATGAGAAGCCCGCACACCGCAACGAAGAGTGGCCCCCGCTCGCCGCAACTACACAAAGCCTGCGCACAGCAACGAAGACTCAGCACAGCCAAAAATAAATAAATAAATAAAAGTAACATTCAATTAAATCAAAAGACCTTTAACTTGGATTACTTTTATTACCAAAGGGATAATTACTGACATTTCAGGCATCAGACGGAGGGGGTGCAGGGGCAGAAGGATCTGAGGACAAAGTACACCCCTGTCTATATGTGACGAGAGAGGGGGGCGATTATAAAATGGGACTGCTAAGGAAGCATTGAGAAGGCCTTTCTCAAAGGTTCGCTCACTGCCTCACTGCACTCCTAACGTCAAGCCCTTGATAGAGGACTATTTCAATTAGAAGTGGTATGAACTGCTGGGGGTGATGTTTAATTTTAGCTTCTCATTCTTTACTTTTAGTATGATTCACCCTATTTGTCTCAAGCCTTTGGCTTCATTTTAGGAAGCAGATGTTTAACCTCCTGTTCCTTGAGCTAGTAATCTCTATAATTAAGAGTTCCGAAAGAAAACTGGAAGGGGTACAACCTAGTTCTTGGATAAAATTGTATCTGTGCGTGGGAAATTTATTTCCTTCCGACTACTTAAATTATAACTTAAGCGCCTATAGCGTTTGTTTGGCATTTAAATTTTAACAACAAAGCTTCACTTGGAAAAAACTGTGGGGATTCTTGGTTGACTTCTTTCAAATTCATCTTTTATTTTCATTTACATATTTGCAGCCAGTACATTTTTATGGACTATTTTCAAGTTTTAAATGTTTAACAGACTAAACTAGGGGAAGGCTCTGCTCTGCCACGTGAATGACTAAACACTTGAAACTTCAGTGGGTTTAATGTAATATCTGCTTCACACAAAGTGAAGTAGACCAGTTGTTCCTCTTCCATTTTGAACTCACATCATCTGGTGCACGGGGCTCTCCAAGGGTACTGGGGCAGGGGATGAGAGGGAAAAAAGAATGTATGGGGTCCTTTATGGACCAGGGCTTAAGGTGACTTGCTTCACTTTTCCCCAGATTCTAATGGGCAGACTCTCAACCCAACTTAACTGCAAGGGAAACTGCAACATGTAGAAGAGTAGATGGATATTTGTTCATCCAAAGGAAGGGGCAAGAGATGGAAGACAGACAGGGGAGGGATGTCAGTGTCTACATTAGACAGAAATGTTTAAAATAACTTCCCAAAGCAGGAAAACAGAGCAGAAGAGAATGATGTTAACATTGTGCCTTTTCTGCTTGTTTGACGTTGCTTTAACACAGCATATCAGAATTCTCTAAGGATAGATAAGGAGAGTACTGATTCTTACCTGGAACAGGCGAAACACCCATCATTGGGTGAAGAGTGTGGAGCAGGCAGTGAGGATGGGTTCAGTTTAGAATGAAGTGAAAATTATACATAGCCCCTGGGAAGGGAGAGACCAGGCAAAATAGGCAGCGGGGCTGGGGTCTGAAAAAGAGAACGATATTCAATTTTCAAGATATTTCTGGAAGGGCCAGGAGTAGCTAGATTTTCAGTTTCAGGAACTTTTCTTCACACATTGAACCTTTGCTCATTCTTATTCCCTAGGATTGTGTCAATATTCCTTTCCATTTCTCTACTCTCCCTATTTCTCATAATTGGTCACACACAAAAAATTGAAAATTTAATTCAAGAAAAAAAAGGTTGAAGATTAGAGACAGGCTAATGTCACCCCAATTTTTATAAAGGAAAGAGTAAGATATCCAGAGACCCCAGAAGATGAAGCCTGAGGTCCACTTCTGTCACGAAGGATACCGAGATGAATAAAATACAGTTCCTTTCCTCAAGTAGCTCACAATCGGGTATGAAGAGGTGAAGACGTATAATATGACATGGGACCTAAGGGCTCTATATACAAAGTTACAATGGGAGTTTAAATTGCACAGCAAGCACAGCTGCCTGGGGGGACAGGGACTTGTCACAGAAGGGATGTGTGAGTGTGTCTCAAAAAATGAGACATGTGCAAAGTCAAAGAAGGCTGAACTATCATGACTTGGTCTACAAGAGTGAGCCAAGCTGGATGTGGGAAAATGACGGGGATGATGCTGGAAATAGAGGCTGGGATCAAAGTGTGCAAGTCCCCAAAAGCCAAATTAAGATATTTGAACATTTTGGGGCGAATGACAGCAAGCCATCACAAGTTTTAAAGGAAATAGAATGATTGTATGAGAAGCTTCCCAAACTGTTGCTGGTAGAACAATGTCCCTCACCGAGTCTGCAGTCAACGTGGTTTAGGAAACACATCACAATGTATCTCCTTCTTGGAGATTCACAAAAACTCTAATGAGCATAATATACACTTGAGAATTCTTTTTTTTAGCATTCAAAGGAGGATGTGCAAGGGTATTTGCACACCCACATACCTTGTACTTTATTTTTAACTTTTTAATTGAAGTACAGTTGACTTACTATATTGTGTTAATTTCAGGTGTAGAGAAGAGTGATTTTTTTTGCAGATTATATTCCATTATAGGGTATTACAAGCTATTGGGTATAATTACCTGTGCTATACAGTAAATCCTTGTTGCTTATCTATTTTATGTACAGTAGTTTGTATATGTTAATCCCATACTTCTCATTTGTCTCCCCCCCCTCCACTTGAGAATTCTTGAAATAAAGAAACTTGTTAACTCAGTTTAGCACAGTATTTCGAAAGTATAATTATGTACGTGTATTAGCTTTCTATTGCTGTGTAGCAAATCACTGCAAGTTTAGGAATTTAAAACCCATTTATTAGCTCACAGTCTGTGGGTCAGAAGTCTGACACGGCATGACTAGGTTCTCTGCTTCAAGTTTAACAAGGTTAACATCAACGTGTTGCCCAAGCTAAGTTCTCACCTGGAGGCTTTGTGGGGCCAGGGCTGGAGAGGGGAGGGGAATCCACCACCAAACTTTTTCATTGTTGGCAGAATTCAGTTCTTTGCCTCTTTGCTGTTGCAGAACTGACGTCCCCATCTCCTTGCTGGCTGTGCACCGGGAGTTGCTCTCATCTTCTAGAGGTCCCTTTCAGTTTCCTTCCACATGCCGCCTCCCCTCCCCACCCCCTCCCCAGACAGTTCACAGTATAGCGGTTTGCTTTCTTCTAGGCCAGCCAGAGCACATCTCTCTGTTTTCCCTTCTCTGACTAGGGGCCTCATATGATTAGGTTAGGCCCACCAGGATAATCTGCCCTCTTAAAGTCAATCAGTTTGGGACTCTGATTACATCTGCAAAACCACTTCACAGCAGTAAGTAAATTAGTATTTGACTGAGTAACTAGAGTCCAGGAATCTTGAGGATCCATCTTAGAATTCTGCCTGCCACAATAATAAGCAACTTTTTTTACACAGAAAATATTTTAGGATACTGCAAAATAATGTTCCACACCTGCCTAGTTTGGTAAAAACTGGACGGATGCTGTAGAAAGAGCACTCTCAAGACAGTATCAGAAATCAGAGGTGTGGAAACTTGGAAATTGGTTAAGAGGCTATTATGGTTATCAAAATAAGATAAAATGAGCATCTAAACTAAAAGAATTTGGAGATAGGCTCAAGATAACTCAATGAGGAAAGAGAGTAGGAAACTGGAAGCTTTCCAGTTTTAGCCCCAAACATCAAGTCAACTGTGATGGTATCAAGGATAGTAGAAATTCAAGACAAGGAAGAGATAATGAGTTTGGTTTTGAACATGTTGAGTTTGAGGTCTGTGGTATATATGGGAAGAGAAAAGTTTGAAACTTTAAGGAAAGATAGGAATTGGTGATACATATTTGGGAGTCATCACAATGGATAAGATGTCCTAAGTTGGGTGAGTAGAAGGAGAATGGAATAGGACTGGGGATGGAGTGAACAAACAAGTTCATTAAACTACAAGCGTTAACCTAAAACAATAAAATAGCCAGTTATTTTACCAGCAAGACAGGTTTACTTGGGAGCAGCAAAGAATTGCAACGTGCAACTATGGTGAACCATGTGCAAGTCAGTAAAGCAAAAGAAAGGAGACTCTTTTATAGAGGAGAAGGGGAAGTTGGGAGGGGCTGTCTAAACAAAAAGTTGATTGGAGGAAACTGGAAGTTTAGCGGCTTTTCAATGTCTGAGCTGTGAGAGTCTCTCATTGGCTGAGCTGTTACCAGATGAGGAGAGAAACCTTTTTTCCTCCTGCGGGTGGTATTAAAGTAGTGTCACTTCCTGCTAGAAATGCAAGGTACATTTTTTCCTGTTGGGATCTATATTGGCATTGTGTATATATATACATGTGTGAGAGCTCTCCCTGCCTTCCAGACTCCATTTTAGTGAAGTTTCCCTTTATTAATTTTCATACAAGCAATGCCAAGTTAAATCCACAAAATCATTTACTTATTAGGGCAGTAGAATGCTCAGTCAAATTTATATTAATATTAGCAAAGTATTTAATAGACTATCCCATGAGACCCTTGCAGATAGATGACAGTAACCCTGGGGCTTTAAGAGCTGCATAAATATCTGTATTCAGCAGTGATGATTCATGATTCTTTGTCAAAAGAATTAGTGGAAAAGAGCACTGGTCTTGGAGTCAGGAGAGGATCTGGACTCCTCCATAAAAGTGAGTTCATGTAATAGATTAAACAACACACACACACACACACACACACACACACAATTCTTGAATAAATGAAAAAGAAGTTGTATGTCCTTGAACCATTCAACCCACCTTCCAGGTCTCTGTTTCTCATCAGTATGAATGTTGCACTAGATATTCTGAAAAATCCATTTATCTCCCAAATTCTAAGGATTATAAACTACAGAGGTTAGAGTGTCGTCTTGCAAAGTACCACACGGTTCTCATCTTTGCTCTGCCCTGTTTAACATTTTTATCTGTGATTTGCGTATGTACATTTTAAGCAGTTATGTAGTTGAAATGAATCTGAGAGACATGGCTAAGTGACATGGAAAAATCAACATTAAATTGTTGGCAGGAATCTGGAAACAAAACCACAAATAATTAGCCAATACTTTGACTAAATAAAGATTGCTGTTGGAACTTAGAATTTACTTCTGAAAAAATATAATATCAAAGAGTATAATATGGTTTTCAGATGAAGCCCTGCAGTTCTCTTTGGTCACTTCCTGAGCTATGGGGCTCTCACCAGGTGCTGAGCAGTAACATCACCTCGCTCTTCCCTGAGTAAGAAGAGCATTTTCCACCTGCCGTTGCTCGCCACCCTACATCTTCCACGCTCCAGAATCACTTACTCTCTCATTTCTCTACATGCCCTGCCTGCAAACCAGAATTTTCTTCTATGAATGATCTCAACTAGATGTTATTCTAAAATATTTTATTATTTTTAAAATTTTAAAATGATCATGTTAATACAGTGGAGTTACACCTTCCCTCTTAGGGCTGGGAGGTGGGTTTCCTCTGACCCAACCTACCTCATGCCCCTCAAACACAAGGTCACCTTTTCTGAGATGTTCCTTCCAGCCTGGAGGAGCTGGTCATTTGTGTGCAAGTTTTTCATTTACCAGCTGGGGACTCTTTACCAACGTGTATCTGCCTATCCATTTATAGGGTGTGTGGGGAAAAGGAAGGAAAGACGCCTCTAAATGTCCTCTATCATCTCTTTAGCTCTTATTGCTTATGTACACCTGTAGGCAGCTAATCTGCTTTTGCTGAGTCTATTCTCCTAAAGTCAAAGCCTGAAAGCACTACTATTTCCTCTTGGTCCAGAGGTGGGTCCTGCCTAGTAAGAAACTTCCCTATCAGAGAAGGAAGATGACTCAAGCCTAGGCCTGTCACTGGAATTAGATTTAGAAATGAATGATTGCATTTAAAGGGCTACAAATCTATTCAATTACCTTGATTTAATCTCTCCTACTGACTTAATACAAATCTTGATCAGAGGAATCAACCAGGAATACTATGTCATTTGCTAATGAAAAAATTGCATCAAAATAACAAGAAGGTTATGACCCAGCTGAATGCATACAGCTCCCAACACAGCATAGTAATATGGTCTTATTTATTCCTTTCTACAGACACGGAAGGAAGAAAGGAAGGAAGGAGTAAAGGAGGAAAGGAAGGAAGGAAAGAAGGAAGGAAGGAAGGGAGGGAGGGAGGGAGGGAGGGAAGGAGGAGGGGATGAAGGGAGAAAGAAAATAAAGAAAAAACTCAGCTCAATTAGAGGATTTCTTAGCCATCATAACTATTGGTTTATGTAGCTAAAATTATGCCTCCCTTAAACCAGACCTTTAATGAAAGTTGACTGCAATGTGATATCCCAGAAGGTTTATGCTCCTTGACTGTCCTGCATCTATGGCCTGCACACGGATGTTTCCTGGTGGGTCTCTTTATACGTGTGGAGTTTGATCGATGGCCCAAGGAGCATGTTGACTTGACAGTTTCCTTACTGAGAAAATGTCAACAGACCATGCCCCTTGGTCCAACACCTACAGACCCTGGACTCAGAGAGGAGCATTTTAAATTTGCAAAGGTGATGTTTAGGAGCTGGGTTACATGGCTCTGAAGGTAGGACCATGTTTTTAATTTAGTGAAGCAGTCTCTGAGGACACTCTGTTTTCCTGTGAGAAAACACAAGACACTGGGGAGAGAACGGTCTGAGCATTCTTACCTACAGAGCTTTGGCTTGCTTCCTGAGATGTTAAAACCTAAATGCAAGAATCTTACTGCAAAATTGTACATAACTTCAGTGGACTCCATAGTTTGGATCTCGTAAGTATTAGGTTTCTTCTTCATGCTTAAATATTTGTTGAGTTCTTTCTACCATGCATAAGGCACTATGCTGTGTGTTCTGGGGTGAGAAAAATGTATAAGGTACAGGGCTTCATCTCCAAGGGATGTCGGGAGACAGATCTGAAGTGCAAGGAACGGAACAATATCTGGGGTGATTGGTGGTGGGCAGAGATGTGCAGATGGCAAAAGTCATTAGCAAGCCAAAAATTTTAGATTAAAACCGTAACAGGTAGATGCAGCTTTTAAATATTACCTCAGCATTTGACTGTTATTGTGTTTTCCCAGATCTGGGGGCTGAAGAGAAGATTGAGTAATGAGGTTAATTTAAAAATCCATTCCAGTGTCTGGGTTACAAGTACGAGTCCAAGCAAGTACTGTCAATATCTTGAATCAGTAGTTACCTTTCATCTCTGTTAGCAAGTAAGTGCTTCAAATGTCATAAACTAAGAGCCGGGTGATGAGGACTTAAAAGAAGGATCTGACCCTATGGCTAAATCCCTCCAACGATCTGTTTCCACTTCAAGGTCTTCACAGACAGATGGGATAAATGCATTTTAATATGTCCTTGCTGGAAATCATCTGAACAAAGCGTCTCTGTGAAATTCCTGGAACAGTAAGACCAATAGACTTAAATATTTTACTGCTGTCAGGTTGGAAGGCTCTTGGAACATTGAATTTAAACAAACACATTAAGTTTAAGCTTTTCAATCTTTTAGCTATTGAGTAAGAACTGACTGATAAGAACATTGAGATGGAATTGGAAATATATCAAAAGAGCCTTTTAGATTGTCTTTACCATACTTTGATCCATCAACATATTCCCTTATGTTTGGCTCCCAAGGCAACTGATATAAGTCATCAGAACCCACTTGTGAGTTGTTATCAACTGTATTGAAAGGGCAAGGAACACCGAGATGAGCAGGACTGCTTACGTGGCAATGCTCTCCAATTGGGATTTAGGTATTTTCCATGATTGTTCTTAAAACATAAAAAGGATAAAATCATAAATCACAATAATTGAGATCTGGAAGTAGGGAAGAGTAAGAACTGATTTTTACTGATCACATACTATGGGTCGGGCACGAGGCTAGACACATCACATTTTACGTCTCATTTAATCCTCGAAACACTCATAAAGGCTGAGATAGTCTTACTAACTTCTGTGATATAAGCTGAATGTCTTTGTTTTTTCAAATCCCTCAAGTGTTACTTTATGTAAGTTCTGATCACCTGAAAGTCCAATGTGTGCTGATCTTGAGATGGGAGGGAAGTACTGTATAACTTGGAGATGCCAGTACTGAATGGCTCTACTTAAGAAAAGCAGAGAAAAATAGAGAGGATAAGAAGAAGAAGAGAAAGAAGAGGCTGCATGAAACAGCATCCAAGGATGGAGGGAAGGAAGCCAAGAGGCTGGCCATGCAGCAGAGGTGTCAGGAGGGGAAAAAAATGTTTATAGGATTAAAAAAAAATTTTCTTCCTAAATATTTGCACTATAAACCATTTCCTCCATTTCCACTCTTCCTTCCAAAAAATCCCCTATATTTTAATAAAATCAACATTGGATTTGCTTTGTGGAGAAACATTAAGTCTTCAAAGAGGGCACGGCTGGGAACAGCGGTTGCTGAGGCTAGAGGGGTCTGGAGCAGCAGCTTGTGAAATCCACGGAGGTGGGGCAATTGAGACTCCAAGAGTTTGAGTGACAGCCTCGAGATACTACAGCTAGGAAGTGGAACCAGGATTTGGTACCGGGTCTGTATCATTACAGAGGCCATTCTTCTTTTGTCAATACTAGTAGGGAACCTGTAAGAAATGCAAATTCTCAGGCCCCACTTCAGACCTACTCAATCAAAACTCTGGGGGTAGGACCCAGCAACCTGTATTTTAACAAGCCGCCCACGTGATTCTGATTCATGCTCAAGTTTGGGAACCACTGTTCTATAGTACAGACGCTATACAATGCTGTCTCCCCCAAAGATTTAGGAAGCATTAAGGTCAACCCCATTGTCCTATAAACAGAAAGCTAAGATTCAGAAGAGTGAACTGACATTCCCAAGGTCAAGTAGTTAGTTTTTTTTTTTTTTAATAGGTAAAACTGGAACTCAGATTTTTGTAGAAAGTTTTAACCCAATTAACTTTCCATATTTTTGTCAAGGTCTCCAAAAAAACTCAATATTACCAAGTCCAATAGGACCTTCTCAATTCCATCTCACCAGACCTCTGGGCAGGGTTTTAAATAATTGATCACTTTTCCTTTCTTGAATCATTTTGATCTCCTGGCTTTGATGACACCACACTCTTCTGGTTTCCTCTGAGAAGGAGAAAGGCAACCCCTGACATCCGGGAGCAAGCCTGATGCTAACAGTCAGACCTTGGTGTTGCTAGGAGCTGGCCCTGCACTCACTGCTGGACTCCCCTTAAACATAAACAGTTTCACAGAAAGTCCACCTCAAACAAGGTCACTCTGTGACCACCAGGCATCAAAACAAGAAAAGAGTGCTTCATGATGCTGTGTTAACACAGCCCTATGTGTGAACATGGTCCAAACCACAAAGTACTGAACATCCCATATCCTGGCGAATCCAAGGGACTGCTGCTCCTTTGTTAATCACAGCTTTACCCTTGCTCTTGTCTTCCCTTCTTCTCCACAGATTTATTCAGAAATCCAATCATAGGATTATTCTCTCTTTCTGACAGCATCCAAGCCAGATCAAAATCACCCCCAAAATCACCTAACACAAGCCCAAATCTTATAACAGATTCTAACACCCTTGTACTGAGACACCCATGGATCCCCGTGGTATGTGCTCACCTTTGGTGCAATGAGTAATGAACCCAACTCTGTTCAATTACAGGTGTGTTTCCTGGCGTCTTCGGCTGGAGGTTATCCACACCGCCTACCTCACCTCTGCTTTCCCCTGTCTCTTTTGATTTATCATCTTCCTCTTCCAAACGTCTGGAGCTTACTTTGGCTATATCCTCCCCCCTCCTTTTCTTCTCTCTTCACTTCCTCTACAGACAATCTCATCCACAGCATTTACATACTGCTAAATCCCAAATATATATTTATATATATTTATATGTTTTCCAGCTTTGACCGTTCCCATCAACTTGGTCTCTTGTACTCACCTGCCTACACTACATAGCCACATGAATATCTAATAAATGGAACTGCCATTAACTCAGCTGCTCAGTCCAAAGAACCTTGGAATCATCCTTGACATTCCTCAATCTCTAACACTCAACATTCAATCCATCCAAGTCCTGTGGGCCCAACCTTTAAATATATGTCCTGAATCCAAGCGCTTCTCACAACCCCACCTGCAGCAACCCACCATCCTATCTCCTGCAAGGTTCTGCAGAAGCCTCCTAGTTAGCCTCCCCCCATGGCTCCCTCTACTGAGGCAGAGACCAGAATCTAATCTCGCTAGTTTAGCACAAAGGAATTTACTAGGAGCCGTTTCAGCAGCTTACAGCAACAGTGGGAAGGCTGAAGAAACAAACACCAGCTTGACCCCTAATTAAAACTTTGATGATCCACACTGTAGAAGCAGGCCACCAACAGAGCTACTGCCACTACCATAATCCCTCAACTGGTAAGGTGACATACCCCAAACTATACAGCCTTGCCACAAACAGGAAGCCAGCATGATCAGAAGCTGCTTCTCCTGGCAATGATCCTTGCCAGCAGAAAACAGAGGAACCAGCCAACTCATGGCCAAAACCCTACTAAACCTCATGTGAGTGCATCTGATTGGTGGAACCTACATCAACCCCAGAACCCCAGCTAAACAGGAACCTGGGAGATGTGGGTTTTAGCTTTCTGGTGTCTCCAGGAAGGGGAGGCCCTTTAGAAGGAGGTCGGAATGGATATTGAACATCAAACCCCAGGACCTATTATACTTCCCCATTTTCATCCTGTCAAGCATAAGCCTCATCACGCCACCACCCTGCCGGGTCAGCACCCTCACAAAAGGCGTGCCGCTGTGCTCGGGATAAGATTCCAAGTCCTTACAAGACATGACCTGGCAGCAGGCACTCCTTCCACTCTCTTTCTTGCTCTTTCTGCTGTGGCCCCTCTGGCTTCTTATGGCTCCTTCAACATGCTAGAATATTTCTGTTCCTGGACCACTTGCTTTTCATTCTGCCCAGAAAGATTTTTCCTCAGATACTCACATTGCTTGCTGCCCTACTTCACACAGCTCTCTGGCCAAAAGGCCAGCTGGTCTCCCCTGACCACCCTGTTGAAACAGCTCTGCCGCTCAGCCTGCATCACTCCTCTCCCAGTTCACTCCTGCCCCTTATCACACTTGTGTCACTTTCTATGTCTGTATCCTGCTTTATTTCTTCTGATAGCTCTTAGACTGTTGCGGATTATATTTTTCTGTTTAGATGATTATACAGTTGACCCTTGAACAACACAGGTTTGAACTGTGCGAGTTCGCTGATACTCAAGATTTTTTCACTAAATCCGTACTACAGTACTACGTGATCCAAGGTTGGTTAAATCCCTGGACGCGGAACCGCGGATATGGAGGGCATACTGTAAAGTTAGACACGGATTTCCCTCTATTCAGAGGGTCAGAGCCTCCAACCCCCAGTTCAAGGGTCAACTGTATACCCTGTCTCACCTCATTAAAATATAAGTTTCACAACTTTGCTTTGTTATACTTAGAACCAGGAACAACAGTGTCTGGCACATGGTAGAGGTCAGAGGTCAATGTATATTTGTAAAATAAATTGATTATTCAGTCCATCAAGATAATTCCCAAAGTGTGAACTAAGAAATGTAGGTATCAGTAATGAAGTAAATGTAGTTCAGGTCCACAGTTCCTTATCCTTAATTCTGAACTCCAAAAACTCTATGAACTCAAAGTTTGGTAACTTTTTTTCATAATAACTCATCTACTTTTTTCATGGAACACCATTTTTACTTGAAAGAACAAATGACAAGAAAACTATGGTTATTTAGACTTGGGTATTTGGTAAACATATTTTTTAAGTGGAATGAAGTGGGCCTATAGGTTCAAAGAAAACAACTGGCAGTATTTATTATTAATGATAAAATTTAAACTTTTAAGTGAAAATTTTGAAGAAGTTATATTCACCATAGTAAGCTTGTCAGCTTTCCAATACTTGACAACTTTTTTGATGAGCTCAGTGGTGATATTAATGAATAGAATTTTAAATTTTGTATGATGAAATGTGCTAATATTTGCAAAATCAGCATAACTCAGTAAACCAATATTTGCCAAATGGCCAATGCATCACGTTACAAAATGAATGGGTAAAAGATCTATTTAATGTGCAAGACAGGGCTTCCCTGGTGGTGCAGTGGTTAAGAATCCACCTGCCAATGCAGGGTACATGGGTTCAAGCCCTGGTCCGGGAAGATCCCACATGCTGTGGAGCAACTAAGCCTGTGAGCCACAACTACTGGGCCTGCGCTCTAGAGCCCAACAATCACAACTACCGAGCCCAAGTGCTGCAATTGCTGAAGCCCACGGGCCTACAGCCTGTGCTCTGCAACAAGAGAAGCCACCACAATGAGAAGCCTGTGCACTGCAACGAAGAGTAGCCTCCGCTCACTGCAACTAGAGAAAGCCCGTGCACAATGACGAAGACCCCCAACGCAGCCAAAAATAAATAAATTTATAAAAAAATAAAAAGTGCAAGACAGATCTAGGGATTTTAATGAGTACAAAAATTTCATCGATACGATTTCATATTCCACAGTTTTACTAACCTCTATGAAGCTACTAATTATCAGGTTGTGGTGTAATATCAAAGAAAAATATTCACACTTATATGAAAAGGCTGTTAAAACACTCCTTTCTTTTCCAACTACATATCTGTGTGAGGCTGAATTTTTTCATATATTTCAATCAAAACAGCATATCACAACCAATTGAATGAAGAAGCAGGTTAGGAATCCAGTTCTCTTTTATTAAGCCAAACATTAAAGAGATTTGCAAAAATGTAAAATAATGTCACTCTTTTCACTATTCATTTTGTATTGGAAGACATAGTTATTTTTCATAATGAATATGGTATATATATATTTAAATATAATGTGTCTTATGGTTATTTTTAATGGATTAATAAATATTTCTAAACTATCAGTTTTAATTTCTAATACGGTAAATATTGATAGATACAGTCCATATAACAAAAGCTCTCTGAAGTTCTATAATTTTTTAAGAGTATAAAGAGATCCAGAGACCAAAAATATGAAAACTGCTGTTTTAAAGCAGTTTATCAAATTAATATATAAATTAAATGCAGATGAAATCATAACAATAATGATATATTTTTATGCAACTCAACCAATTAATTCTGAAGTTCATTTGGAAAAGAAAACGTGCATTAATAACCAAGGAAATTTTGACAAAGTACAACAATGAAAAGGGACATCCTCACTTATATTAAAACACAATATAAAACTACAGCAATTGTACCTGTATTGTATTGGGTACAGAAGTAGATAAGTAGATCAATGGAACAGAAAAATGCAGAAATTGACTCAAAATGTAATTATGGACAGATTTGGGTGAAAAACAATGTTGGATCCTGTTTTGGTTCTTAGTTGCAGACAATAAAATCCACTCAAACTGGCTTAAGATAAAAGGAATTTATTAAGGGGTATGTGGTGCTCACAAAATTGTTTTAGTAAATAAAAAGAAAAAGATTCCAGGCTGAATTTCCAGGAATGACTACCAAAACCGAACCCAGAATTAAAGAGCTAAGGCACCTGATGCATGCACAAGAGAAAGCTGCAGAATTAGGAGCTGCTGCCACAGCTGCTGCTCCAGAACTACACCCCTTTGCCATCTCAGGAAGCTGCCAAAACAGGAATCCATCTGCCTAATTAGAAGCAGCCGCCATAGCTGCTGACTCTAGTACTTGACAGCTCTGCCAAGATCCAAGTCTGCGAAATGAATACCCCATGCCCTTCCTTTCACTCTAAATAACTCAGTTCAGCATGGACATACATACACTACCAAATGTAGAATAGATAGCTAGCGGGAAGCAGTCGCATGGCACAGGGAGATCAGCTCAGTGCTTTGTGACCACCTAGAGGGGTGGGATGGGGAGGGTGGGAGGGAGATGCAAGAGGGAGGGGATATGGGGATATATGTATATGTAAAGCTGATTCACTTTGTTATACAGCAGAAACTAACACAACATTGTAAAGCAACTATACTCCAATAAAGATGTTAAAATAAATAAATAACTCAGTTCAAATACAAGTCTCTTGTAAGTACCTCCTACTGGTAGAGCCAGACTCACATTCAAAAATCCTAGTTCTATGAAAATCTGGAAGGAAGGTGAAATGGTCTTTGAGTGACACATTCCATTGTGTTAACCATGATCCTTATCTTGCACCATAACAACAACAAATTACAAAGGTGTTACAAGAAAATATAGGCAAGCATTTTTATAATCATGGGAAGGGGAAAGATTTCATAAACAAAATACAAACCCCAGAAACCCCTTATGAGCAACTGACAGCTTCAACTACCTAAAAGTTTAAAGCTCATATATGAAAGAAGATACACAAACAAAATTAAAAAGACTTGCAGCTGACTGGTAGACAATATATGTCATATGTTAGACCTTTGCAAGGAAGTGGGGCAGGAAGTCCCCCTGGTGCTGGCAGCGCCTTGCTGTGTGAGGCAGGTCATGTGCCTCCTCTGGATTTCACCTGCCTCAGCTGGAAAGCGAGGGGCATGACCTAGCTGTTTTCCAGACCCACAGGCATGTCCAAAGCTGAAGTCATCACCTGCTCCCAAACCTGCTCTGTCTCCCAGGCCCCCATCTCAGCCCATGGCCCTGCTCCCCACCCAGTCACCCAGACCAGAAACCTGGGGGTCGTTTAGAATGCTCCCTTCCCTTCACCCACCGTCTCCTCCGTTGCAGGTCCTGCCCCTTCTCCCTCCTACATGTCTCCCAGTGCGGCCATCTGAATTCCAGCCCCAGCAACATCACCATCTCTGCTGCCTACTGCACAAGTCCCAGCCTCCACTGCACCCTCCTATTCTTCTTCCACACAGAAGCCATGTGAGGGATCACACTTATATTAAGATCTGGGTTTTTAAAATTTTAAAAATACTCAACACAATGACTTTTAACGTCCAGAACTGATACTTTCATACTGTAGTTGGGACAATACAGCAGTGGAGCTTTTGTGGAAGGTTATTGAGGAACATCCATCAAATTTTTAAATGTCCTATAAATATCCTTTTTCTTTTTCTTTTTTTTTTTTCGTACGCGGGCCTGTCACTGTTGTGGCCTCTCCCGTTGCGGAGCACAGGCTCCGGACGTGCAGGCTCAGCGGCCATGGCTCACGGGCCCAGCCGCTCCGCGGCATGTGGGATCTTCCCGGACCGGGGCACGAACCCGTGTCCCCTGCATCGGCAGGCGGACTCTCAACCACTGCGCCACCAGGGAAGCCCGTAAAACATCCTTTGACACTGATATTGTACCTGGCACTTTCCGACCTGCAGGAATACTCACACACGTGCCTATAGGGATGTATGCAGTGACCTTCACTACAGCAATTCAAAATAATAAATATTCAGTAAATGTAAATTTCTATCAATAGAGACATGATTAAATAAAATGCAGTAAATCCACAGGATGGATGTTGCAACCGCAGTTAAAAAAAGAATGAGGCAAATCTGTCTGTACGGATATGAGTTTTCAAGATATAATGGTTGAATAAATGAAACAAGTTGTAGAATAATACCTGCAGTAGGATAACACCTATGTGTTGAAAAGCTGCTCTCCATCATATTTGTAGGGGCAAATACTTGTTGGCAACTGCACAGAAGTCTAGAGGCATAACACACACCCCTTAACAGAGGTGACTTCCGGGAAGGACAATACAGCTGGGGTGGGAAAGAGGTTGTGAAAAGAGCCGTTTTTTAAATCTGTACATCTTCCTTATTGTTTAATATTTTACCAAAATATATTTGGATCTTACAGTTAAAATTTAAAAGCTTATTTTGCTGCCATTATGATATTTGGCAATAAATACATATTTTTACATTTCAGGGCATCATTTGGGGCTGTTCAGCACAATAACAATCATGGTAGGTGTTTTCAATGGTTAGCTATATTTTCTGAAATCAGGTTGTGCTTATATTTTGGATAATGGCCATATTCTTAATAATTAATTCCATGTAATTTTTAACCACCTTGCTTATTCATGTGCGACACATTTCTTGATTTTATAACTGGAATAGTACTAATTCCTGAGCCTTCAGCAATAGTGTCGGCCTCCCGGTTGCCACCCCATTACTTTCTCCCCAAATTATTATATCCGTATTTTCCACCTCCATATAACCATGAATTTGTGACAAATCACAGAAACCACAAGGGAAAAGGAATAAATGATAGAACACTCTCAAAACCCTGTCTTTCCTGAAATAATGCAGCAGTATTGATTTAGAACAGTTGAATCATTACCATCTCTTCTGTAAATACATCAATCAGACAGAAATAGCTCATGAGAACTGAATCTCTTCCTGCTTCAAAGTGCTCTGACTGTAGGGTAACTAAGAATCATGGAAGATTTGAAATTGCAACAAAAGGAATTTAGGTCAAGTTTAATGATAGATTTCCCATCTGTGAATGTTATTAAATATTCACAGAATTATGAAACCCTGATGAACACCTATTCTAAGAAAAAAAAAAATTGCACTTCTCTCCACCATCATTGATAGCACCTTAGCCATTCCACAAGCATTTTTTATTTTAATTTTTTAATCTTTTTTTCATGGTCAAAAGCTTCTACCACGAACATTTATTTCTGTTAAAGCAGATTATAAATTCTCATCAGTACAAATATATATAACTTACATTTATATATACATTCAAAAGTAAAAATGAGATGGGATCTCATGTTGTTATGAGAGGTCAAGTGGCTGCAACTGGCAAATGGGATGTTCTGCTCACCACAAGGGAGAGGGATGGACACACACACCCACACACACATGCAGTCACAAGCATTTTTTAAATGCATCCCAGGTGCCACGTTCTGTGCCTGTCACTGGGAAATAGAGAAATAAATGACACCTGATCCTACACGCAAAGAACTTATCAAACCTGTAGGAGGAATGACATGCATTCATCTGCCCATTTGATCTTTCACTCAGTCATTTGTTGACAAGCATTACTGACTGCTTACAAATGCCAACACTGGGCTAAGACTAGGGATACAGTGGTGCCCATACTAAACTATGAAAGTACAGTAAGAAAACAAAGTTTGGTAACAGCGTAGAGCAAGATTATTCCATGTGACAGGAAATAAACCTTCACACAAAGGACATTTGAGCTGAGTCATAGGAAGGGTTTTAATAGGTACAGACACAAGAGGAGGGAATTTCAGGTTGAAGAAATAGTGGGAGCAAAAGGAAGAGAAACATGATAGT
This sequence comes from Aethalodelphis obliquidens, assembly GCF_003676395.1. Lineage (NCBI taxonomy): Eukaryota > Metazoa > Chordata > Mammalia > Artiodactyla > Delphinidae > Aethalodelphis > Aethalodelphis obliquidens. Next base: position 21,013,161 of record NW_020837969.1, on the reverse strand, counting down.
AGAGGATAGACTGGCCTAGAGCCTCAGGCATAAGTGAAACTCAGTATGTGACAAACACCATAGGGTATTAGGTGCTTAAAAAACAACCCCAAATCTCAATAGCTCACATCCCATCACAGTCAAATTTAGTATTCAGTGGGTAGCCTTCCACATGGAGATTCATGGACCTATGCATCTACTATTTCTGTCTTCCATATGACTCTGTGTGTGTGTGTGTGTGTGTGTGTGTGTGTGTGTATCTGAGAGAGAGAGAGAGACAAAGAGAGACAGAGAGAGAGAGAGAGATCATGCCACAGAGGAGGTTGCAGGGAGTAAGACCAAGATTGGAAGGGCATACACATCACTTCTGCCCACATTCTACAGCCAGAAGTAAGTTACACGGACATGGTCCCACTAAACAGACGGGGCTAGGTCATTTCCCCGAGTGCCAAGGACGTAAGCAGACCTGGTTTATAATCACTTAGCATTGTCTGTGCCACAGAAACAAGATAATCTATGAAGGTGATTCATTTAAGACGATTCTTGCTTGGCATTTAAGTATTTAGTACTGAAGTATTAATTCACTGACTGTAATCACCATCATGTATATTGCAAGCAGACGTTTTGCAAGTAACTGTTTTGCAAGACGATGTGCTAGACTCTGAACATGCAAGAAGTGACAGAATACACTGAAAGAGCTTACAATCGAGGCAGGGATCAGGACTTACACATAGTGAGAGAAGTAACACAGTGTAACATACGGTAAGTGCCACGGGACAGAGCAACACTGACTTTGGCTTCAGTTTCTGATTCATACGTTACTACAAAAAAGGAAGCACATATAATGTTCTCTGGATTTTCTTACAGTTCTATGGCAGGCTTACGGTGTTCTCCAAACACAGAGACACATACAGCATTGCCCCTTTAAAACTCAGAGCTTCGAAAAAGAAAACTGAAGACCTTGTACAGAGAGCAGTATTTGCTCTCTGAGGGGAGATACAATTCATACAGCTGTCACGGTGATTTATTCAGTAAGGCTTCTGAAGGAAGTTAGCTGACTTCCTGACAAGTAAAAACAAAAAAGGAAATAAAACTTGTGACGTTTTATTGGGATCATTTACATTTGTCATGTAGAGGTGGTCTACCATAATCATTAAGAAAACTGGCGTTAGGGGAGGAGCTTCAAGATGGCGGAAGAGTAAGACGTGGAGATCACCTTCCTCCCCACAAATACATCAGAAATACATCGACATGTGGAACAATTCCTAAAGAACACCTACTGAACGCTGGCAGAAGACCTCAGACCTCCCAAAAGGCAAGGAACTCCCCACGTACCTGGGTAGGGCAAAAGAGAAAAGAAAACACAGAGACAAAATAATAGGGACAGGACCTGCATCAGTGGGAGGGAGCTGTGAAGCAGGAAAGGTTTCCACACACTACAAGCCCCTTCGCGGGCAGAGACTGCGGGTGGCGGAGCGGGGAGCTTCGGAGCCGCGGAGGAGAGCGCAGCCACAGGGGTGCGGAAGGCAAAGCGGAGAGATTTCTGCACAGAGGATCGGTGCCGATTGGCACTCACCAGCCCAAGAGGCTTGTCTGCTCACCCGCGGGGTCAGACGGGGCTGGGAGCTGAGGCTCGGGCTTCGGTTGGAGCGCAGGGAGAGGACTGGGGTTGGCGGCGTGAACACAGCCTGCAGGGGGTTAGTGCGCCACAGCTAGCCGGGAGGGAGCCCGGGAAAAAGTCTGGAGCTGCCGAAGAGGCAAGAGACTTTTTCTTGCCTCTTTGCTTCCTGGTGCGCGAGGAGAGGGGATTCAGAGCGCCGGTTAAAGGAGCTCCAGAAATGGGCGCGAGCCGCGGCTAAAAGCGCAGACCCCAGAGACGGGCATGGGACGCTAAGGCTGCTGCTGCCACCACCAAGAAGCCTGTGAGCAAACACAGGTCACTCTCCACACCTCCCCTCCCGGGAGCCTGTGCAGCCCGCCACTGCCAGGGTCCCATGATCCAGGGACAACTTCCCTGGGAGAACGCGCGCCTCAGGCTGGTGCAAAGTCATGGCGGCCTCTGCCGTCGCAGGCTTGCCCCGCACTCCGTACCTCTCCCTCCCCCCGGCCTGAGTGGGCTAGAGTCCCCGAATCAGCTGCTCCTTTAACCCCGTCCTGTCTGAGAGAAGAACAGACACCCTCAGGTGACCTACACGCAGAGGCGGATCCAAATCCAAAGCTGAACCCCGGGAGCTGTGTGAACAAAGAAGAGAAAGGGAAATCTCTCCCAGCAGCCTCAGGAGCAGTGGATTAAATCTCCACAATCAACTTGATGTACCCTGCATCTCTGGAATACCTGCATAGACAACAAATCATCCCAAAATGAGGAGGTGGACTTAGGGAGCAAAGCTATATATATATTTTTCCTTTTTCTCTTTTTGTGAGTGTGTATGTGTATGCTTCTGTGTGTGATTTTGTCTGGATAGCTTTGCTTTTACCATTTGTCCTAGGGTTCTGTCCTTCCGTTTTTTTTGTTTTGTTTTGTTTTGTTTTTTACGCGGTATGCGGGCCTCTCACTGCTGTGGCCTCTCCCGTTGCCGAGCGCAGGCTCAGCGGCCATGGCTCACGGGCCCAGCCGCTCCGCAGCATGTGGGATCTTCCCGGACCGGCGCACGAACCCCTGTCCCCTGCATCGGCAGGTGGACTCTCAACCACTGCACCACCAGGGAAGCCCTTTGTTTTTACTTAAAAAATTTTTTTTCTTAATGATTACTTTTTATTTTAATAACTTTATTTTATTTTATCTTCTTTCTTTCTATTTTTTCTTCCTTTTATTCTGAGCTGTGTGGAGGACAGGTTCTTGGTGCTCCACCAGGCGTCAGTGCTGTGCCTCTGAGGTGGGAGAGCCAAGTTCAGGACACTGGTCCACAAGAGACCTCCCAGCTCCACATAATATCAAACAGCGAAAATCTCCCAGAGATCTCCATCTCAACACCAACCCCCAGCTTCACTCAACGACCGGCAAGCTACAGTGCTGGACACCCTATGCCAAACAACTAGCAAGGCAGGAACACAACCCCATCCATTAGCAGAGAGGCTGCCTAAAATCATAATAAGGCCACAGACACCCCAAAATACACCACCAGACGTGGACCTGCCCACCAGAAAGACAAGATCCAGCCTCATCCACCAGAACACAGGCACTAGTCCCCTCCACCAGGAAGCCAACACAACCCACTGAACCAACCTTAGCCACTGGGGACAGACACCAAAAACAACGGGAACTACGAACATGCAGCCTGCAAAAAGGAGACCCCAAACAAGTAAGTTAAGCAAAATGAGAAGACAGAAAAACACACAGCAGATGAAGGAGCAAGATAAAAACCCACCAGACCTAACAAATGAAGAGGAAATAGGCAGCCTACCTGAAAAAGAATTCAGAATAATGATAGTAAAGATGATCCAAAATCTTGGAAATAGAATAGAGAAAATGCAAGAAACATTTAACAAGGACCTAGAAGAACTAAAGAGCAAACAAGCAATGATGAACAACACGATAAATGAAATTTAAAATACTCTAGAAGGGATCAACAGCAGAATAACTGAGGCAGAAGAACGGATAAGTGACTTAGGAAGATAACATAGTGGAAATAACTACTGCAGAGCAGAATAAAGAAGAAACAATGAAAAGAACTGAGGACAGTCTCAGAGACCTCTGGGACAACATTAAATGCACCAACATTCGAATTATAGGGGTCCCAGAAGAAGAAGAGAAAAAGAAAGGGACTGAGAAAATATTTGAAGAGATTATAGTTGAAAACTTTCCTAATATGGGAAAGGAAATAGTTAATCAAGTCCAGGAAGCACAGAGAGTCCCATACAGGATAAATCCAAGGAGAAACACGCCAAGACACGTATTAATCAAACTATCAAAAATTAAATACAAAGAAAAATTATTAAAAGCAGCGGGGGAAAAACAACAAATAACACACAAGGGAATCCCCATAAGGTTAACAGCTGATCTTTCAGCAGAAATTCTGCAAGCCAGAAGGGAGTGGCAGGACATATTTAAAGTGATGAAGGAGAAAAACCTACAACCAAGATTACTCTACCCAGCAAGGATCTCCTTCAGATTTGATGGAGAAATTAAAACCTTTACAGACAAGCAAAAGCTGAGAGAGTTCAGCACCACAAAACCAGCTTTATAACAAATGCTAAAGGGTCTTCTCTAGGCGGGAAACACAACAGAAGGAAAAGACCTACAATAACAAACCCAAAACAATTAAGAAAATAGGAATAGGAACATACATATCGATAATTACCTTAAATGTAAATGGATTAAATGCTCCAACCAAAAGACATAAACTGGCTGAATGGATACAAAACCAAGACATGTATATATGCTGTCTACAAGAGACCCACTTCAGACCTAGGGACACATACAGACTGAAAGTGAGGGGATGGAAAAAGATATTCCATGAAAATGGAAGTCAAAAGAAAGCTGAAGTAGCAACTCTCATATCAGACAAAATAGACTTTAAAATAAAGACTATTACAAGAGACAAAGAAGGACACTACATAATGATCAAGGGATCGATCCAAGAAGAAGATATAACAATTGTAAATATTTATGCACCCAACATAGGAGCAACTCAATACATAAGGCTAATACTAACAGCCATAAAAGGAGAAATCGACAGTAACACATTCATAGTAGGGGACTTTAACACCCCTACTATGGACTTTCACCAATGGACAGATCATCCAAAATGAAAATAAATAAGGAAACACAAGCTTTAAATGACACATTAAACAAGATGGACTTAATTGATACTTATAGGACATTCCATCCCAAAACAACAGAATACACATTCTTCTCAAGTGCTCATGGAACATTCTCCAGGATAGATCATATCTTGGGTCACAAATCAAGCCTTGGTAAATTTAAGAAAATTGAAATTGTATCAAGTATCTTTTCCGACCACAACGCTATGAGACTAGATATCAGTTACATGAAAAAATCTGTAAAAAAATACAAGCACATGGAGGCTAAACAATACACTACTTAATAACCAAGAGATCACTGAAGAAATCAAAGAGGAAATCAAAAAATACCTAGAAACAAATGACATGGAAAACACGATGACCCAAAACCTATGGGATGCAGCAAAAGCAGTTCTAAGAGGGAAGTTTGTAGCAATACAATCCTACCTTAAGAAACAACTCAAATAAACAACCTAACCTTACACCTGAAGTAATTAGAGAAAGAGGAACAAAAATCCCCAAAGTTAGCAGAAGGAAAGAAATCATAAAGATCAGATTAGAAATAAATGAAAAAGAAATGAAGGAAACGATAGCAAAGATCAATAAAACTAAAAGCTGGTTCTTTGAGAAGATAAACAAAATTGATAAACCATTAGCCACACTCATCAAGAAAAAAAGGGAGAAGACTCAAATCAATAGAATTAGAAATGAAAAAGGAGAAGTAACAAATGACACTGCAGAAATACAAAGGATCATGAGAGATTACTACAAGCAACTCTATGCCAATAAAATGGACAACCTGGAAGAAATGAATAAATTCTTAGAAATGCACAACCTTCTGAGACTGAACCAGGAAGAAATAGAAAATATGAACAGACCAATCACAAGCACTGAAACTGAAACGGTGATTAAAAATCTTCCAACAAACAAAAGCCCAGGACCAGATGGCTTCACAGGTGAATTTATCAAATATTTAGGGAAGAAAGAGCTAACACCTAACCTTCTCAAACTCTTCCAAAATATAGCAGAGGGAGGAACACTCCGAAACTCATTCTACGAGGCCACCATCACCCTGATACCAAAACCAAAGATGTCACAAAGAAAGAAAACTACAGGCCAATATCACTGATGAACATAGATGCAAAAATCCTCAACAAAATACTAGCAAACAGAATCCAACAGCACATTAAAAGGATCATACACCATGATCAAGTGGGGTTTACCCCAGGAATGAAAGGATTCTTCAAAATACGCAAATCAATCAATGTGATACACCATATTAACAAATTGAAGGACAAAAACCGTATGATCATCTCAATAGATGCAGAGAAAGCTTTTGACAAAATTCAACATCCATTTATGATAAAAACCCTCCAGAAAGTAGGCATAGACTACTTTCCTCAGCATAATAAAGGCCATATATGACAAACCCACAGCCAACATCGTCCTCAATGGTGAAAAACTGAAACCATTTCCATTAAGATCAGGAAAAAGACAAGGTTGCCCACTCTCACAACTATTATTCAACATAGTTTTGGAAGTTTTAGCCACAGCAACCAGAGAAGAAAAAGAAAGAAAAGGAATCCAAATCGGAAAAGAAGAAGTAAAGCTGTCACTGTTTGCAGATGACATGATACTATACATAGAAAATCCTAAAGATGCCACCAGAAAACTACTAAAGCTAATCGATGAATTTGGTAAAGTAGCAGGATACAAAATTAATGCACAGAAATCTCTAGCATTCCTATACACTAATGATGAAAAACCTGAAAGTGAAATTAAGAAAACACTCCCATTTACCACTGCAAAAAAAAGAATAAAATATCTAGGAATAAACCTACCTCAGGAGACAAAAGACCTGTATGCATAAAATTATAAGACACTGATGAAAGAAATTAAAGATGATACAAATAGATGGAGAGATATACCATGTTCTTGGATTGGAAGAATCAACATTGTGAAAATGACTCTCCTACCCAAAGCAATCTACACATTCAGTGCAATCCCTATCAAACTACCACTGGCATTTTTCACAGAACTAGAAAAAAAAATTTCACAATTTGTATGGAAACGCAAAAGATCCCAAATAGCCAAAGCAATCTTGAGAACGAAAAACGGAGCTGGAGGAATCAGGCTCCCTGACTTCAGACTATACTACAAAGCTACAGTAATCAAGACAGTATGGTACTGGCACAAAAACAGAAATATAGATCAATGGAACAGGAGAGAAAGCCCAGAGATAAACCCACACACATATGGTCACCTTATCTTTGATAAAGGAGGAAGGAATGTACAGTGGAGAAAAGACAGCCTCTTCAATATGTGGTGCCGGGAAAACTGGACAGGTACATGTAAAAGTATGTAATTAGAACACTCCTTCACACCATACACAAAAATAAACTCAAAATGGATTCAAGACCTAAATGTAAGGCCAGAAACTATCAAACTCTTAGAGGAAAACATAGGCAGAACAGTCTATGACATAAATCACAGCAAGATCCTTTTTGACCCATCTTCTAGAGAAATGGAAATAAAAATAAACAAATGGGACCTAATGAAACTTCAAAGCTTTTGTACAGCAAAGGAAACCATAAACAAGACCAAAAGACAACCCTCAGAATGGGAGAAAATATTTGCAAATGAAGTAAATTAATCCCTCAAATTTACAAGCAGCTCAAAGAATTAATCCCCAAAATTTACAAGCAGCTCATGCAACTCAATATCAAAAAAACAAACAACCCAATCCAAAAATGGGCAGAAGACCTAAATAGACATTTCTCCAAAGAAGATATAGAGACTGCCAACAAACAAATGAAGGAATGCTCAACATCATTAATCATTAGAGAAATGCAAATCAAAAGTACAATGAGATATCATCTCCCACTAGTCAGAATGGCCATCATCAAAAAATCTGCAAACAATAAATGCTGGAAATAAATGCTCCAATAACAGTGCTTAATAACATGATATGTTGCACAAAGATACAGATCTACTAGAGAATGGACTTGAGGATATGGGGAGGGGGAAGGGTAAGCTGTGACAAAGTGAGAGAGTGGCATGGACATATATAAACTACCAAATATAAAATGGATGGCTAGTGGGAAGCAGCTGCATAGCACAGGGAGATCAGCTCCGTGCTTTGTGAACACCTAGAGGGGTGGGATAGGGAAGTTGGGAGGGAGGGAGATGCAAGAGGGAAGAGATATGGGGACATATGTATATGTATAACTGATTCACTTTGTTATACAGCAGAAACTAACACACCATTGTAAAGCAATTATACTCCAATAAAGATGTTAAAAAAAAAAAAAGAATACTGTCGTTAAAGTTAGAACCAAATCATTTCAAATCGCAGCCCCATCATTTATTGGCTTTGAGCAAGTTATTTAACTTCCTTTAAGCTCAGTTTCCCCATTTGTTAAAAAAAAGGATAATAATTATGCTGCCTTGGGCTCTCCTGAGGACTATGTGAGTTAATGCATTGTTGTACTTTGTCCAACACCTGGCACATGATAAATATCTTTAAAATTAATTTTTATGATTATGTTAAAATCAGTGTTTTGGGAGATTACTTAATAACATGATATGTTGCACAAAGATACAATTTAAAATAAAAATGAATATAATATCCCAATTTTGATTTTAAAAGTATTAAACAGATGGACTCACACAGGCCGACAGGAAGGAAATGCACCAAAATGTGAACAATAGTGTCTTTCAGTGGTTCAGTTATGGGTTTTTTTCCATTTTCATGCAATTCTGAATTCTCAGATGTTTTTAGAGTAAACATTTATTTCTTTCATACACACTCTATTATCTCAAAAATTCCTTCCATCTCTTAAACTTTATATGCACACATAACTGTTTTATTAACATGATGTGATTCTTTTACGTTATTTTCTCATGAAATCAAGAACACTTCTTGGAGGAAATTCCTTGCTTTACTCCTGTGTTAGAATAATCGGCCAGTAACATTAAAATTTAACCTGCTGAGAAGCAAATGGTTTCTGCTCCTAGATTTTTTCTCTTTCAGTCAATAGTAAAGAGCTAAAATATCTTTTCAAATCCTTGTTTTTCCCCTTCTTTCTCTAACATGCACCTGGGTCCGGAATGTTGGATTAATTCCAAATAATTTCTAAGATAAAAATTTCCCTAACAGTTGAACATGACAATCAGAGACATAGAACTCCAAGCAATTTCAGACTTTCTTTAAAGCTGGAGCTAAAATATACTGAATTTTTACGTATGCTGTAGTTTATAAATTTAGGTGTAAATTGAATTTTTGAAAAAAAAACTTCATTTTTTTTTTTCCATGTGAGATGGCTTTCTCTCTTGCACGAACATTTCTTCAGTCAAGTTAGCCCGTGGGTAAAGAAAATTCTTTTAACCTGGACTCAGTTTGGATATAGGAAAACTGTGCTTGGCATTTCTCTTAAATTGTTCTCTTCAGGTTAGACTGATTTGAGTTCCGATCAGATAAAACAGAGCTCACAAGGGATGGCTACGTATATTACATTACCCTTGCCTGTATGTGGCCAGAATAGTAAGTGCAGAAAAGCCTTGGCCTTCAGGAATGTAAGAGCCACTGTCCAAAATGATGGACGAGTTTGCTTCTGCAATAACAGAAAATGTTCGGGCCAAGGGCCTTCCCACCTGTCTGCCCCTTGGCAATGACTTCAACCTCTGGGCCAGTTCACTTGCAATCTTTCCCTTAGGAAGGCATTTTATTTATTTTGTTATTCTTGTTAGGTGATGACTGTTCATTTTGCTATTAGACAACAAACAAAACAAAAACAAAATAATCTGCAAAAACCAAAATACCTTTTTCTGGCCTTTTTGTTCAATTGGATTTTTTAATCACCTCCCTACTCATTAACTTTATTTTATTTCCTTTTCTTCTTTCACATTAAATAGGAAAAAGGAAGTACAAATTCCAGGTCAGCAGGTATGAGCACAGTCTTACGTCTCAAGCCAAGGATGCTGTTTTCCCTGATTATCTGTACACAGAATCCTCATGGTCGTTGAGGCATATTCCCTGCTCTGGTTTCAGACAAATGCCTTGAATAATGGAAGGAAACCGATCTTTGCAACTCTTCCCCATGTTAGTTTATATCTTTGCTTGACTACTATTTCCAAACTTAACCAGTTTCTTGATGAAACTAACTAGAGAAGGAAGGAGAAACCGGAGTGGCAAAGGCTATGTTGTGGAAATATCCGCCTCATTCTTTGTCCAAATGCCTGAAGAGACTTTGTGTTCTGCTGTTTCTCAACACCCATTGTTGATACCGCATCAAAGAATCCCAGCTCTGGAAGGGACTTTGAGATGTCTCGGAAGCATGAGCTCCCCTCTGATGTATTCCTTCTGGATTCCTTCTGCAAGGATCAGCAATAAGTAAGCTGGCCTCTTCGTCTGCCTGTCCAGAGACAAAGATTTGTACCTGTTGAAGGAGCCAGCCCGGCTTCCAGGCAGCTCAAACTTTAAAACCTCTTGTTCTTATTGAGTCTAAATGTGCTTCCCCGTAATTCGCCTTCGCTGGTCCGAGTCTGCCCTCTGGAGCCTCTCAGAATAAGTCTCCTTCCTCTTCCATCTTGCAAGTTCTTCCTAAATTCTCCACGTGAATTAAATAGAAGCTAGTACCAGTTATTAACTCCACATCCAATCCTTTGAAATCCAGCTTGGAAAACAGGAAACTCCTACTCAACCTTTAGATAATAAATGGGTAAGATAAACAAGGCACCAAATCCCCCTCTATATTTTACAACTTTCTAGATCCAGGCAAAAATGCTTACAGTTTGTTTTAAGAACTGTAAGGGAGCTCAGTGATCTGAGGTCTAACTCAATTCCCTGAATTTTCAGGCGAGTAATCTAAGATCCAGAGATCTTGGTTGAGATTGGGGTCAAAGAACTCTGGTTATCGTAATTCTGGTGGTAGGATTGTAGGAGCGCAGTACTGTCTTGCTTGTTCTCAGAATATAAACACTGTACATTGACAATTACAAATAGTTTTCCAACAAAATTTTCTTATGGCGCAGTTTTCTGAAGCTATTTTACAGTAAGTTAACTTCTAGTAACATATATTAGTACCTAATTTTAATTACTATTCTAGTCTAAATAAAAAAAAAATTTTTACCTCCCCCGAAGTTCCAAAAATATTGTCAGAGAAAAATAAAACCACTTCAAAATTCACCTTCCATTTTCCCCAGAATATCAAATCTCTAGGAACTACATATACACACATAAGTGCGCACATAAGCACGTGCACACACACACACAATGAATCTACTTCTCCATTCTTCTTAGAGCTGACTTTCATATAAACTCAAGATCACCATTAACAATAGGTAGATGTAATCAAGATGCTTACCCAGGGAGCTGATATTTGACGGTACCTAACAAAACATGATGTAAATACAACAAGTAATTTAAGCACAATACAAGATGGGGCACATATGGCTGTGTCTTTGACATAGCCACGAACAGCTTTCAGGTTTGGAAATGCTGTGGTAATTGTGACTTCTATATTTAAAACAACTGGACTTACACTGCTGCACTTGAGTACTTAAAATAATATTAAAGGAAAGGAACAAGAGGGCCTTCCACATGTTGATACGGCTTCTCACACACTTGATGGGTAACAGCAGGGATGCCAGACCAATAAAATCCATGAGGACAGAGTTGTGGCTACAAATAGGGATATGCCATGCTCTGAAACTACACACAGTCCCTTTCTCCTTAAAAATATATAGAAGAACGTAAAAGTGAAAATTCCATTACCCAGAGGGAACCACTGTTAACATTTTGGTATACTTGTCCAGTATTTTTCCTGCACATATATGTGAATATATAATTTACCTAACCTAAAATCTTTTCTATGCTGTTTCACTTAACATTCTGTTGTATTTCCAGGTCACTAAATTATCTTCAAAATCATGCCTCTGTATTTTTCTACATTCTAGATGTTCTACTTTTTATACGACACATTTTCTGTTGCTGGAATTTCTTTTTTACAGTCTTCCTTTTCCTACCATGAAAATAAGGTCACTTTCTCACTCCCTATCCATTTGAAGCTGAAAACAAACAACACATACAGAAAAAAAAAAAAAAATCAGACCTGAGTTTCTGTGTCTGAGAGTGCTTCTTGAAAAAGCATTATATAATAGCACTGCAAAAAAAGTAGAGATAAAATAAACCAGGAGATATGTGTCACTTATTGTTCCAGCAAAAAGTTGACTCCAAAAAAATGACAGGATCACAAGCAGAAGGTGATGAAAGAGCAACATGGCAGAAATGAAGAGAAAAGGGACGCAGAAACAATACTCACACAGCTACAGAGATGAAGAGGAAGTAGGAAAAGGACACAGAGGATGTCTGGAGGACGACACAGCTTCCGGTGGGGCAGAAAAAACAATGCTGTCTTACATCTTCAGCAAACGTTATGAACTATATGGAAGAGGCCTAAGGGGCTGGTACTGCTGAGAACAGCAAATTATTAGTGTGTATAAGAACTTCTGCCATAAAGAATGTTCTTGATAATGCTACTGGAATAACAAGAATTCACATGTTGCCATGCTGGCAAAGAAAACAGGATGCTTTTAGAAACAGATGACCATGGATTTGCGGTAATGGAACAAAAGCCAACAGCTTAAGTGGCAGTGGGTTACCATCAGCATTTGTCATATATTTTATTCAATACTATGTAATATAGAAAAGTATCATGTCACTTACTTGTCGGAAGTAGATGCCTGTGTTCCTTCAACAAAAACTTTTTGAACACCTCCCTATGTACATACAGCTCTGGGCTAGACTTTGAGGATGAATCCTACTGCTGAGTTCCCGGGAGGAGACAGATGGGACACGTGAACTCTCATGACATTCTGCACCTTTCCTCCCAGATACTTGCTTCAGTTTGAAATTACACATTTTATTTGTGATATCTGTGATTATTTGATTAATGTCTGTCATCTCACTAGACCATAAGTTCCATGAGGGTAGGAATTTTATCTGTTTTGCTCACCACTGTTTTCTAGCACAGTTCCCGGCATATAACAGATGTTCAAAGAATACTTGTTGAAAAAAATGAATAAATACTTCAAAAAGTTAGTATTAGGTTTTATAAGAGGAACATAGATAAAGACTGCTAAAGTCTCTGGACAGAGTGATTCGGTTTTAGATAAAAGCTAAAAGGTTTTAAAGAAGAGATGGTTTTGAAAGTCAGGAGACCAAATTAAACAATTATTATAATCATCTAGGTGAGAAGTAACAGGACATAAACGACTTAAGTAGAAACAATTAGAAGGGAGAGAAGTAGATAAATAAAAGCATTACAAAGATCAAATTGGCAGATGGTGGCTGCCAGTGGGATACGAAGGGCCAGGAGAAGCAAAGAGTTTGAGGATGCAGCAGGTGACTGGGAGGATGGGATTCATAGAGAAATGCAAAGAGCAGCTTGATTAGGTCCATGGAGAGCACAGGACCTCAGATCCAAATGTACTGAGGTCACTCTGAAGGGGAAGTCAAGCAAGCTGCCAGCAACGTGGGTCGGAGGTTTACGAGAAGACCAACTCAGAAACACAGAGTTTTGAGACATCTTCACAGAGATTCTGCTTGCAGTCATAAAGGTGGATGAGGCTGTCTGGGGAAAGATCATGGAGAGAGAAAAGCAGAGAACCAAGGAGAGGTGCTTGAGAAATGTTGAGATCTTTGGTGGGGTTATTTTTTTACGTAGTTCAGGAAGACAGAGAGGCCCATAAAACTCTATCAGATAAGAAACCATCTTATCTTCCATGTTGGGAAATTCACTATTTACCCCCAAAGGAGTCCTTCTGGGCTTCATAGGTCTGGAGAATACCAGTTCCATGGATAAAAGAAACAGCACCAGACTCTCTGGAAACAAAGTGGTTGAAGAAGTGAAGGATTTAGGACTTAAGTGGACAGCATATTGGACCCCAGCCCTTGCACACCCACAGATGCTAAGCAAAGCTTTTGGTCAGCACTCCTGTTTCCAAGATGTGCTGATTTATATTATCAACAGCTGCGAGCTCTTTGACCCCCCCAGCCCAGTCTGACTGGTTTGTTGTGGGAAACCCTTTGAAACCAAAGAGGTCACAAAGCTTGAGCCTTGTCTATCCCTGTTCTCAGACTGCTTTGTCTCCAGTCTCCTCCGGTGATCTTTCTGACAGTGCCTCACAATTTTTTCCTGTAATCTGTGGCTAATCTCGCCTCAGTTTACCATTCCACCAGTGGAGAGATCCCACTTTCTTATGCACCAAGATAGTATCATGCTAAACGAGTTAAAATCACTCAAAAATATGGAATGACTTTGAAAGGAGGAAAAATGTGGGTAAATACATGGCAATATTTTTAAAGTCTCCATTGTAGTAATAATAGGTAAGCACCCAACATGGTTAATAGCCAGTACTTAGATCGAGGCCTTGTATGAAGTAGATGGTCAAGGTTGAACTGAATGGAATAGTTATATAAGCATCGTAGCAATACATGTGAATTCATTAATTAAAATACGTGCATTAACCTCAAAGTGCCAAGAATTGTGATAGAAAATGAGGACAAAATAAATAATGGTCAGAAGCTCTAGAAAAATAGCTTACATGAATTTCTTGCCTTAATTTAAGAAACCAGAGGTGTGGAGCTTAGGGCTGCAGAAGCTAGAAAAATCTCATGATTCTCCTTGGGCCTGGAGAGGTAGGTTGGGGTCAGGGGCTCTGTATCCTATTCTATGGCATTCATGGTATTTAATAAGCAACGGAGAACTGGTCATGGATGTCAAGCAGAAGGGACATGAAGTAATTTGGTTTTAGTAGTTATTCATTACATGTTTTTTTCATATTTCCATTAAACAAATGGTTAAAAATCATAGCTGCTAAATTTTGCATATAATTTTCATAATGGTTCAGGGGAAAAATGTGTTTTTTTAAAATTTATTTTACTTAAAAAAAGTCAATTGGAAAATGTGATTTGACTTGTAGAAATTCATTTGCAGATAACATGTCTGTTTTTATTGGGAGGAGAGAAGCCCCCTAAAAGGGCAGAGCCACGGGCAGGACAGCTGTAGCTCCACTTCCTGTCATGGCAGTGTTACAGGCACTGTATGTTATCACACAGTGGTGTTCTTTCAGGTTATAAAGACAGAAGCAGGTTATCTACATTGCTTTATTACGAAGCTCACGAAGTAACGAAGAACAAGCAATAGTCTCTGCAGTCATAAGCAACTCAGAAGGTTCTGGAAGGTCAGAAAGGAAACAGTAGCCCCAGGTAGTACAGTAGGGTGAGCTCTTCAGCGTCAAGGCATCCATTGCTCCTACAGTGTGACTCAGTCATGCAAGTGGCTCTGTTTAACTCTGTCTTCGCTTCTTCTGAGGCTGTGAACAGAGTGGTTACCAACCCAGGCCCTGGAACACTAACTGCCTGGGTTTAAATCCAGGCCTTGCCTCTAAGGCTCTTGGGAAAAGATCTGATTGGGTCTGTCTCGTCATCTACAATACAGCACATACCTATACGGCATTGTTCTCCAGCCGCAGCCTTGTAGGTCACAGGACAAACTAGAGAGCTCCCTCAGGTGGGCATGAATCCTTGTCTGAGTTAGTCACATGATGGAAAGTATGGCAACCTCTGTGTAAGGAACCAGTGTGGCTGCCTTTCTCAAAATGGGCAGAGCAGGTACTCAGAGGACCATGGCCTGCCATCTGCTCCTCAAGAAGTGCACGCTAGACGCAGAGTTAACTAATACAGGAACTGAGTTAATGAAGCAGTTGGATAATATTAATAAAATAATACAATATATAGTATTATATAATGTAATTATTATATCAATATAACACACAATATTATATACAACATATTACAATATATAATAATATAACATTGTTTAATAATATATTATTAGTTAATAATATATATCATAATATATTGTAATATATATTAATAATAAAGGCACTTAGTTAACTAAGCAATGTAAAATGAAGTTAAGTGTGAGTTTAGGAAGAAACAGGAGAACACTTGTTCAGTGTTCCACAGTGGTCTAATTTCTGTTGAGACTATGGCCACCACAATTCATAATTCACTGTAAGGGAAAAACTATTACTTCGTAGAGACTCCACTAATTAATAACAATCTTATAGATGGTAACACTGGCATACTTGTATTGTTTCCTTTTTTTTCCATACAAACTTTCCATTCTAACAAGCTGGGTTAAGAAACATCATAGGATTGGTTATATCCACCTGAGACATAATAATATTTTTCATGAAAAATGTCAAGCATCACAAATAAGGAGATAATAACACGATACCCCGCAGCATCAGTGACTGCCAATGTTTGGCAGTCATATTTTATCTATGTCTTTCCCCCCGAACCCTTTTGCTGAGAGCTGAAAGTGAAATTCTCATGTACAAAAAAAAAAAATAATAGTAATAAGTGTTAAAAAGGTCCTGCTTCAAAGAGGGAGTGCTTTGCTTCTGGTAGCGTGCACATTTTCTCTGTAGCACACTTTTCTTTCCAGTCCCTCAGCCGTTACTCAAATTCTGTCAGTGGCCATGGAAATGCCTCTTATAATGGCCTCAAATAGAATAATCTATTTTTCTCCCTGCCTCCCAACACGGAAATGGTAACTCATGTTCACAGACCTCTAGGGATTCCACAGATCTGCTTTAGCTAGTCTGTGAAATCCCAGAAAATGTATGCAAATATTTTTACATTCTTTTTTTTTAATATAGGAATGTTCCAAAGCTTCTATCAGGTTCTCACATGGGCCTATTACCTACAAAAGGTTAAGAACCTCTGCCTCTGCCATATCTTGAAAGCATAGCAAACATACTTTCTCATTTCCATTCCTCAGCCAGTTCTGCAGTATCAAAATCCTGCACCTGTTGCCTCCTTCAGGATGCCTCCTCTGACTTCGTCACCTATAACTGATTTCCCACATGTTTTCCTGCAGGATTCAAGCCAGGGCTCTTTCACATTTATCACATTCTGTTGAGGTCCTATTCACTGGACAAGTATTTTCTTAGGCACCTGCTATGTGGCAGCCACTGTACTACACTTATTTAGGTGTGCTTTGCCTCCTACCGCACTGTTAGAAGAGCACAAGCAACATCCCAGTATCCAGTATGGAGCCTGCGTCCAAGGAAATAGTGTAGCTCTAATTCCACTGAATGGAAGCAAAAATGAGCAGTGGCACTTCTGTGGGCTGGCATTCAGCTCAAGAAGAACATATATCACCAGGCTCATGATTTTTTTCCCTTTTAAATGCAAAACGAAACGTTTATATAAAAAGAAAATGTCAATTTGATTATCCTTGGGCATTAAGATAGAGATGCCGAAGCAAAGGTTCCCTCCCCTACACGGATATAGTGTGGCACTAGAAAACTATTCCAGAATCGCGAACTATATATGCTGATCTCCACCGCCCTATTGGTAGCGCCTTAAATAGCATCACCGGTATCTATATGAGACATGTAGTTGGGTCCCCACAAAAAACTATGCCTGGAAGTACATCTCCACCCATCCACCCCGACCCCGGAGTCGGGAGGGTCAAGCTCAAACACAAAGAGGGTCAGAACAGTTACTAAACATGTTAACTTTCCCGTATTGGGTACGCGCCTTTTTTTTTTTTTTAAGTCATACGCCTCTTAAAATTACTGAGCTGTTTGATAACAGAGGTTGAAGACGACCAGGCTAAGGACCTGGCAGAAAATAGTTAACCCTATTGCTACAGACGCGGAGGGTGGGGGAGGGGAAATCTGTGTCTAGCTTTCGGCAGATACTTCCAACCTAAGTTCCATCCCTTCTTCTGACGGGTCTAGTTTAGAAAAATTCTTAACAAATTACTTAGGCCGTTTGAGCGAAAACATCGGAAAGTCTGACCAGTGGCACCTGGGACTTAACCCCTTTGATCGTCGGTTTTCCCATGTACCCACTGGGGGCCTTTCCGTGGCAGAAGGTGTTTGCCAGGATCAAATGAGAGAAGACGCGCTGAAACGTCACGCTGTTGTCACCCAGGTACGGCGTTGCTGCGCTCCAGGTGTGCTCGCCTCGGCGTCCTCTCCCACGTAGGACGGGCCACGCCGGGAGGCACAGACGAGAAGAGCGCGGGGAGCGGGCAGGAAGGTCACCCCGATCCCCAGGCCGGGCGGCGCGGCAGAGCCTCACTTCCCGGGCACGTTCGGGCGGGGCACTCCCAGGGGACCGGGCAGGCAGGCGGCACTCCCCGGGCTCCGCTCGGCTCCCGCCGCGCCTGCGAGGCTGGCCGCCCTCCCGGCCCGGAGGCGCCGCTGGCCTGGGTCCCCGGGTCGCCGGAGCCCGAGCGCAGCCCCCAGAGGTGAGGGCGGGTCAGGAAGGCGGGCACGGCGATGGGGGCGGGGAGCTGCGCCGCCGGGGCCGCGGGCGGTCGCCCGGAAGCCCCCGAGCCCCGGGAAGCCCGCACCCGGGCCGCGGCGGGAGGAGGCACTGGCGGAGGAGCGGCCCCCAGGCTCTGCCCGAGGCCTCCGGGGGCCGCGCAGCAACTTCTCTTTGGAAGCCCTGGGGGCGCGCGCGCGCGCTCCCACCCGGGCACGCGCGTCCCCGGCGCCCGCGCTCCGTCTATTTTTTTCCCATCGCTTTCATTCTCACACTCTAAAGTAGGTCACCGGGTGGAAGTTACAGCCGGTACAGACCCCGGCTTTGATGCGAAGGCAGATTTTCTCCCCCGGCCTCGGGCGGGGGGGGAGGCACTGCAACTATTCGGTTCCGTAGAGCTGCCCGCCCCCATACCTTGCAGCCAGCGCCGGCGACCGTGGCGTTGACAATGGTCCGCAGAGCGGAGCGGCGGGAAGCCTCTTTTCCACCCTAGTTCGGCCGGCCCTGCGCCTGCCCCTGCCCCGCGGACCGGGAGGAGGGGGCGCGACAGGTCGCCTCCCGCGCTCTCCGGCGTCCGCGTCCCGGGTCTGACCGCCTGGGTGAGTGCCTGCTCTTCCGCTGTCATTCCAGTGGCCGAGGGTAACATGTTTACCTTGAAAACTTAGACGTGATCCGAACAGCCAGCCGAGCCTGGCGTGCAGTAAGGGACTGTGGGGATGTGCTTCAGATGTTACACCGGATAAATCAGAACCCAGAGCTGTAGGGGACATGTAGTGTCTAAAGGTGAAAATGAATTTGTGTTTTCCTGGAGTACACGTGTATCTTTCCCTTTAGAAGCTATCACTTGGGAATTTATTTTTAAGTAGCAGGAGGCGATGAACTAAGATAACTTGAAGCCAGAAAGTTTGTCAGAATATTTTTTAGTTGATTTGGAAGAACTTAACTGAAATAGCCCAAGCTAATGTCAAAAATACAGTCTAAGAAGGAATATCAAAATGCCATGGTAGGATTTGTATAATATTTGCTATCTGTGTCCTTATGTATCATCTGGCTTCTCTGTGATAAATGTTATAAGCATGGGATGCTTTAGGTAGAAAGAGGGTAAGGTTGTGAACACCTCCATGCAAAGCTTTTTATGGGTTGGTCTGCATGCAGTTAAGTGTACACTGAACATTTCCTGTGGGCAAAGAGCTAGAATGTGACTATATCATTTTGAGGTTAAGGTTATTAGCAATAATACAGGTAACAGTTGGCTTTTAACCCCTTGTTTCAGGAGCTTAAGTACTATTATTCACGTGACTCATCAGCATAGCGAATCCTTGACTAATGAATGGTTAATCTGTTTTGAAGTTTAGGAAGAGAGAACTGTAGGTTCTTCTGTCCTTGATGGCCGGCTGAAAACGCAGTATAAAGGACTCTCCAGGGATGGTGAGGGATGCTCTAGAGTAGCTCAGAGGGGAAGATCATTTGGAGAGAATGAAAGTGACTCCCTGATGGCCACTGACTGCCCATAACTGCTTTTAAAGTGGACCCTGACAGGTTGAAAAGGATCTACCTCCTCACTAAGGAGAACTGCTCCAGAGAACTGCTTTCTTAATGCATTTGGTAGGATTTGAGAGGGGAGCTGTCTACAGACGTTTCTCTTAATTCAGAAGAAATCCTTTTTCTAGAAAGATTCAATTACTGTAATGATGTTCTTTGGAAATAATTTGTCCTTTTGTGTGTTTGTCATCCTATAGCAAGAGCACCAAGGTAGTTCAAAGGTTTTAGTAAAATTTTACTTACCAGAGGGATGGGAAATGGAAAATGCTATGTCTTCATGGTTAACTCTGCATTAAAATGGAGGGGCGGGGTGGGGGGCTTCCCAATACATCTTATATCTCTGTGTATGTATCGCGATATCTTCTAAAGCCAAATCCTACTGGGGATTAAGAGGGCTGTAAAGAAGGTATTAATACTTTCAGTATTTCTGATAGGTGGATATGTGAATACTTATATGCATTCCACTTGTAATGAATTAATGTAATTGTAATGAATGACATATCTTAAATGGGAACGGAGTCAGCTCTCACTGTGATTTAGCCCTTGGTATGATGAATTGTTGCGATCAGGCTGTCAGCACTTCTCTGTGCAATCTTATGTTTTTACTCGTAGATGAATTAGGAAGGGTATTGAGGAGAGTGGCAGGAAAGGATGAAGGTGCTGGTGATTTATATAAGGGCAGACGGAAGGAACTAAATATGGAGGCTGATTTTGGCATACCTTGGTCACTGGTTGCTGGTCAGGCTCAAAGTATGGTGGTGCTAAATGACCAGTTGAATGTCCCTCAGTCTGTGTGATTCTCTTCTCTTGATGTCATCAGACAGTACATAGCCTGGACCTCTAGCTAAGATGTATGCAAAAGGAGTGACACCATTCACTTTGGGTACTCACTTCCCATCCAGAGAAACTTCTAACCACTTGGAGTTTGAGCTCCATTACCTGGACTGAATCCCAGCTCTGAGCCATTTCCTCATCTGTGAAATGGGAATAATGATACTTCCTAACTAAGGTGGCTGTCAGGAGCAAATGGAGCATTTTACTTGGGGTAAAATGCACATTGTGAGCGGTCTTACAACAGAGAGAAATACTATGACTTAAATATCATCTCCTAGGGGCTGCGGAGGGGTTGCTGTGTAATTGATGGTAGAATTGAATATTTGGGTGAGTGGCTCATTCCACTGTCCTGGTATACTTGGTATACTCTCATAGAATATAGTATAGAGTACACTAGACTCTTAGTAATCAGTGTTTTTGGGGAGTTAGAGGCTCATACTGTGAAACTTGCATCTTCTCCCCCATGCACAGGCCTTTGGCTTACCTAGGTGAAAGAAGTTACCTGTGGTGGCTTTTGGAGATAATGATGAGATCGAAGGAGACGACCCATTGAAATTCTCAAATCAAATTTAAACCTTTAATTAATTAGTTTCTCTTAATGCCATTAGAAGTGTGGCCCTCATAAAATGATAACAGTCCGTAGTTTCCCCCTGGACAGTTATATATTTAGAAATGGAGTATTTGGACTTTGGGGCTGAAGCAGCAATATGATTCATGCAGGTTTTAATCATTCAGCACCCCAAGGCACCATGCTAAGCCTTCAGAATGCAAGAAAGGCAGACCTGACCCCTCCTGGAAGCATGTCTGCTGGTAATACACAGGTAAACCTGTCATTATAACTGTGCTAAGTGCTATGCAGGAAACATGTCAAAGGCAGAGATGGGGAATTTGACCTGTGGAGGGAGGGGGTGGTGAAGGAAGGTCTTTGGGGAAGGAAGAGCATTTAATGCCCAGTGAACAGCACCTGCAGAGACTCTGCACACGGTGCAGGTTCCCTGACTGGGGAGGACGGTAGAGAGAACAGGTATCTTTGAACTGGCCCCCTAGGGCCATCACTGCCGAAGTCTGGAGGTTGGGATTCAGAGCCACCACCTGAGCTGCTGACATCAAGAGCACACTCTTTGAGCTGTGTTCCAGTGATCAGAGAAGCTGCTACAATGCGCCACTCCACCCAGGAAGCTCGTAACGGAACATGGTTACCAACGTCAAAAACAAGATAGCAAACATCTTCCTTAGACACCTGGCTTCTCATTCAGCTCCTCTCACTGGCAGAACCTAAGCTGTGCCCAGAACCCTAGCTGCAAGGGACTCTGGGAAATGTGGTTTATGGCTTTCCAGCCTCAGAGATAGAGGAAGGCACACTTGAAGGAGACCAGAATGAATGCTGAGTGACACTCCATGTCTAACGCTTACTGAAAACGTATTTCATCAGAGCTAGAATATTTCATTCAAAGCAGGTACATGACATATTGTAAGAATCAAAAAAGGATCCAGTTGCTAACCAATTTGCATTTCAATCAGATGGATGTTATAGTCATTACTGGAAAATTGCTGGAAAAAGCATCAAGCAAATAAATCACTAAAAATTACCAAGCGCCCACCTCTGCCTATGGTGGTTCTATCTGAATGTGAAATAATGTTCCTTTGTCTTGGTTTAATAATCAAAGTAAAATATTGGGAAAATGATTTTTAAAAGGTCCTCCCCGCCAAAGTCCCAGATAGCCTATACGTTTAATGAATAGCAATACAAAGGAAGAACCAAGGTCTGATCATGGAAATAATAGCTCCTGGCAGGCTGGTTCTTTCATTAGATGAACTATCTGTGTATCTGTGTTTGTACTGAATCCTTCTTTGCTCTGGAACTTTAATGGTGCTTTTTTTAAGGATTAAAAAGATAGAAATGTCCTGTTAATTGGAGATTAAAAAAGAGTATGCTTGAATTCACTTTAATCACTTATTTCATGCTCTAGAGCTTGTCAGATTTTTCTTCAAACTACTAAAGTAAATATGATCTTTACGATTTCTAAGTAACACATTATCATTTATTTTGACTCAAGAATTACATGAGCACATCTAGGAATTAGTCTTGATTACTGAATGAAATCATTTTATATTTGCCTCTGATATTTGGAGATAGAAAATGAGAGAAAAGTACCTGAGGCAAATGGAGTTATTTAGTGAATTTGTCAGTCTAATACATATATAATTTTTAAGTGATTTTCATGTTTCAGAAAATGAGAGTTCATTCAGGTATCTTCTCTGATAGGTGATGAAAGCATTTAAATGCAAAACTACAAATGTTGCCTGGGGTAAACCACACTATAATATGAAGAGTATGTTCTTTTGGGTCCAGTGGTGACACCAAGCGTTTAGCCACTCTTCCCAAGCCACCAAAAATAAACATATCAAAATAAAAACAGCACTCCTTCTCTGTAAATGCAGCTTCAAGACAAATCCACTCTCTTCCATACTGAGCCCCCAACTAAACCCCACTTAAAGTGATTCTCAGGAAGGAACTGGTTGAATCGAACCTTAATCTGATTAACTGCAGGGAAAAGTAAGTAGTATTCATCTTTCTATGTTACAGTAACACACAAATGACCTAATTCCAGCTTCTTTCCCCTCCCACAGTTTTTCTCTTTCATTCATATTTGAGTAAACATTCAAGAGAAAAACCTGGATTTCTCCTCCCTGTGGGTTATAAGCATGATGAGTTCTTGTCTTCAGCTATATGGAGCTGAAAGCTTATCCAGCTTTGTAGGATACAACTCCTTTTATGGATTGAAAATCAAAATGATCTTTTGATTTGCCAAGTGTATTATAAAGTAGAACATCCAAATCTGAAATCACTCTCTGGTTAGATTAATGATGTGCCACATTGAACTGGGGATGTGGATAGAGAGAGCATGGGCTTTCTGTATATTTTTTAAAGCAAAATTTGAGGACTAGTATTTGAACATCATTGAATGATTTGTTTATTCACTAACTATGAAGTGGATATTAAGCACCTTTTTGTACCAGGATTGGTACTAGGTGCTAAAGATATATGGTTCTACCTTTGGGAGACTGATGCTCTGGGGGAGATAGCAATCAAGGGGTATAATAACATGGTACTCTTATAATGAGTATGGAGAACGGTGGCTTTCTTAAAGAGAAAGAGGTGTATTTTCTCATGGGGTGGTGAAAGGTGGAGTTAACTGAACCATAAACATATTTCTGACTTCAAAGAATATCTACTGATATTTTTAAAAGAAAACAACAAAAAGTCAGCCGAGAGAGAGACAAAAAAAATGGCAGCTATCTAGGACCATGTCTTTTATCTGTTCCCTTTAACCCACAGAAATCAAAGTAAGTGAGCTTGTCAAGAGTTAGACGGTTTCACCAAAGAATACAACAGTACATTAAACGTATCATACCATGATCAAATGGGATTTATTTCACGGATGCAAGGATGGTTCAATATTGGCAAATCATTCAACATGATACACCACATTAACAACGTGAAAGACAAAAACCATATAATAATCTCAATAGATGCATAAAAATCATTTGACAAGATTCAAAACCCATTTATGATAAAAACTCTCAATAAAATGGGTATAGAAAGCATATGTCTCAACATAAAAAGGCATTATATAACAAACTCACAGCTAACATCATACTCAGTAGTGAAAAACTAAAAGCTTTCCCCTCTAAGATCAGGAACAATACAAGGATGCCCACACTCACCACTCCTGCTCAACATAGTACTGGAGAGCAATTAGGCAAGAAAAAGAAATAAAATGTATACAAACTGGAATGGAAGAACTGTCACTATTTGCAGATGACATGATTTTATGTATAGAAAACCCCAATGACCCCACCAAAAAACTATTAGAAATAATTATTAGAAGTTAAGTTGCAGGATACAAAGTCAATATACAAAAATATGTTGCATTTCTATACACTAACAACAAACTAGCAGAAAGAGAAATTAAGAAAACAATCCCATTTACAATCACAACAAAAAGAATAATATACCTAGGAATAAATTTAACCAAGGAAGTGAAAGACCTGTACACTGAAAACTGTAAGACATTTTTGAAAGAAATCAAAGAAGACACAAAGAAATTGAAATATATTCCATGCTCATGTACTGGAAGAATTAACATTGTTAAAACATCCATATTACCTAAAGCAATCTACAGATTGAGTGCAATCCCTATCAAAATTCCAACAATATTCTTCACAGAAATAGAGCCAAAAAATCCTAAAATTTATATGGAGCCACAAAAGACCCCAAATAGCCAATCCTGAGAAAAAAGAACAAAGCTGGAGGCGTCATACTCCCTGATTTAAAATTATACTATAGGGCTTCCCTGGTGACACAGTGGTTAAGAATCTGCCTGCCAATGCAGGGGACACGGGTTTGAGCCCCGGTCTGGGACGATCCCACATGCCGCGGAGCAACTAAGCCCGTGCGCCACAACTACTGAGCCTGTGCTCTAGAGTCCGTGACCCACAACTCCTGAAGCCCGTGCAACACAACGAAGAGTAGCCCCCGCTTGCCGCAACTAGAGAAAGCCTGCGCACAGCAACAAAGACCCAACGCAGCCAAAAATAAATAAATTAATTAAAAAAATAAATAAAATAAAATTCTACTATAAAACCATACTAATCAAAACAGCATGTTATTGGCAGAAAAATAGACACACAGATCAATGGGACAGAATTGACAGCCCAAAAATAAACCCACGCATGTATGGACAATTAATTTATGGCAAAGGAGCAAAGAACATACAAGGAGAAAGGATAGTCTCTTCAATAAATGTTCTTGGAAAAACTGGACAGCCACATGAAAAAGAATGAAACTAGATTATTGTCTTATACCATACACAAAAATATCAACTCAAAATGGATTAAACACTTGAATTTAAGACCTGAAACCAGTACACTCTTTGACATTGGTCTTAGCAATGTCTTTCTGGATATGTCTCCTCAGGCAAGGGAAACAAAATCAAAAATTAAACAAATGGGACTACATCAAACTAAAAACCCTCTTCACAGCAAAAGGAAACCATTAACAAAATGAAAAGACAACCTACCAAACGGGAGAAGATATTTGCAAATCATATACCCAATAAGGGGTTAATATCGAAACTATATGAAAAACATACAACTCAACAACAGAAACCCAAATAACCCAATTAAAACATGGGCAGAGGAGCTGAATAGACATTTTCCCAGAGAAGACATACAGATGGCCAACAGGCACATGAAAAGATGTCCAACATCACTAATTATTAGGGACATGCAAATCAAAGCCACAGTGAGATATCACTCCACACCCATTAGAATGGCTATTATCAAAAAGGCAAGAAATAACAAGTGTTGGAAAGGATGTGGAGAAAAGGGAGCCCTCATATTCTGTTGGTGGGACTGTAAACTGGTGCAACCAATCTGAAGATTCCTCAAAATATTAAGAATAGAACTACCATATGATCCAGCAATTCCACTCCTGGATATTTATCTGAAGACATGAAAACACTAATTCAAAAAGATATATACAGCCCCATGTTCACTGCAGTATTATTTACAATAGCCAAGATATGGAAACAAAGTGCCCATTGATGGATGGATAAAGAAGATGTGGCTTATATACACAACGGAATATCACTCAGCCCTAAAAAGATGAAATCTTGCCATTTACTACAACATGGATGGATCTTAAAGGTATTATGGTAAGTGAAATAAGTTAGATGGAGAAAGACAAATACCGTATAATTTCACCCTTATGTGGAATATAGAACAAAACAAAATAAGCGAACAAACCAAAAGAACACAAACAAAGGGATACAGAGAACACAGCAGTGGTTATGGGATGGGAGGAGGGCAAAATGGGTAGAAGGATCAACTGTACAGTGACAGAAGCTAAACTTTTGGGGGTGAGCACACCGTAGTGTACACAGAAGTCAAAATATAATGTTGTACACATGAAACTTACGTAATGTTATAAACCAACATTACCTCAATTTTTAGAAAAAGCCAAAGAAAGAGGGGTTTGGTGTTTAAAGAAGTAAGGAGTTTGTAAGAAAAGAGGACTGCTTTTGGTATTTAGTCAGTGTTCAACAAGTCATCAATAATTTTTTTTTTAATGTTAAGGGTGGAAGTAAGGAAAGGGGGACCTCAGTCTGATCAAGGATTTCAATCCTATGACCACAAGAAATTTAATTCAATTCCAAGAACTGGCCTGGAGGCAGATTTTACGCCAGAGCCTCTAGATGACAGCTCAGCCTGGCTGATATCTTGATTTCAGTCTCGTCAGAGTCTGAACAGAAGACTCAGCCATGTCATGCCAAACGTCTAAGCAACAGAATTGTGAGCAAATAAACGAGTGTTGGTTTAAGTTAAAAAATAAAAATAAAAAAGATCGGATATGTTTTCCGGGACATCGAGCTTGTAATTAGAGTAATTCTAGAAAATGCGGGCACATTCTAAATGTTAAGACATTTGCCAATGAAGATGACAGTGCAATGATTCATGCAATTATGAAACAGATCCAGCGTGATCATGTGACTTATTGTTCAACCTGGGACACTTTTGAGAGGGAACAGCGTGCTACAGGCCGACCTTGTTTTATTGCACTTCATTTTATTGCACTTTGCAGGTTTTGTGTTCTTTACAGTTTGAAGGTCTGTGGCAGCCCTGCGTTGAGCAAGTCTATCAGTGCCATTTCTCCAACAGCATTTGTTCACTTTATGCCTTTGTGTCACATTTTGATAATTCTCACAATATTTCAAACTTTTTCATTATTATTATATTTGCTGTGGTGATGTGCGATCAGTGATGTTTGATGTTACTATTGCAAAAAGATAAGACTCGCTGAAGGCTCAGATGATGGTTGGCATTTTTTAGCAATAAAGTATTTTCTAATTAAGGTATGTACATTTTTGAAATATATAATGCTATTGCACACTTAATAGACTGCAGTATATTGCAAACATAACTTTTATTGTACTAGGAAACCAAAAAATTCATGTGATTCACTTTATTGCAATATTTGCTTTATTGCGGTGGTCTGGAACCGAACCCACAATATCTTCAAGGTCTGCCTGTATTAATGATTGCCCTGGGGGAAAGAAGCACAAGTGGGCACTGCCCCAGCAAACCAGGACTTACGGTCACCCAAGATTAAGGTGCTAGTTGTGTTGTATTACTGCCTTAATTGTAATATTGATTTTTTTAAAACTATGGTAAAATATATGTAACATAAAACTTACCATTTTAACCATTTTTAAGTGTATAGTTCAGTGGCATTAAGTACATTCATACTGTTGTGCAACCATCACCATCATTCATCTCCAGAACATTTATCATTTTTCAAAGCTGAAATTATACCTATTAAACAGTAACTCCCCATTCACCTCTCCTCCCAGCTCCTGGCAACCACCATTCCTACTTCCTGTCTCTATGAATTTGACTCCTCTAGGGACGTTATATTACTGGAATCACACAGTATTTGTCCTTTTGTGACTGGCTTATTTCACTTAGCAAAATGTCCTCAAAGTTCATCCACGTTGTAGCATGTATCCGAGTTTTACATCTTTTTAAGGCTGAACAGTATTCTTCTGTATGTATATACACATTATGTTTATCCATTCATTACTAAATGGATACTTGAGTTGCTTCTGCCTTTGGCAATTGTGAATAATGCTGCTGTGAACATGGCTGCACAAATTTCTCTACGAGCCCTTGCTTTCAATTCTTTGGGGTATATACCCACCATATTGATTTTTAAATGAAGTTAAATGGAGGGAAAAAAGAACATTATTTCTTCTCAGGATCCTTTCTGGTTATACTCCTTCAGCATAATACTCTGTCAGGCTGAAGTCCAGCTATGCCTCTGCAGAATTCATCAGAAAAAGGAATTTGAGATAATCTAAACAAGCTGCCTGCTGAAAAAAACACCCAGGGTCTCAAATTCCACCCTCACACAAGAAAGGAAGCTAGCTTTTCTGTCACAACTACCATAATGCATTGACCACAGATGTCTCTAAGTGAAAAGGCCTGGCATCTAGAATGTCAGAGTTGGAGTCACATGAATAGCCTCCAGCAGCACAAAGAACTAGGGGATCAACAGCATGAGATCGAACAGAATTGGTCCACGTGACCAAAAACATAACACAGGGGACAGTGAACTTCCTGGAAACAGGCAACAGAACCAACAACCATCTGTTGGCTTGGAAGCTGAGATAAAAGGAGATGGGCTACAGTCATCGGCTGTGGACCTTCCACATACAGAGAAAAATATTCTTCCTTTGGCTGTGGAAGTAGATATCAATGTCAAGAACACTGGTGCACCCAAAACTTAGATAATCCCTTTATGGAAATAGATGCATTAAAATATGACCCTTCATTTGAAATTTTAGGTAATTTTATTCCCATTACAGATTTATAGCCCTGGAAAGTTACACCGACATATCTGCAACAAATAAGGAATTGCTGCATTTGCTGGATGGGAACTGCTCCCTCTCTTTAAATCTCAGTGGCAGATACCAGCCTTCTGTGGAGTCAACAAAGGAATCTCGTTCATCTCTAACAGCAGCCTTGAAGAAACTTAATAAACTTTTGGTAATGAGTGGTAACTGAGCTTCAGAAAATACATCTGTATGTAGAAGTTATCTGCCAGCCAGAGATGATAGCTGAGAGCCCAACAGGTGTTAAGGATGTTGAGAAAAGCAGACCCAAAGTGAGTATCTCATGGGTGCTGAAAATGAACAGCGTTCACAAGTCTGCTCTCATTAGACCACACCTGTATCAGCGAGCACTGAAAAATTAACAGGCAGGGGCTTCCCTGGTGGCGCAGTGGTTGAGAATCTGCCTGCTAATGCAGGGGACACGGGTTCAAGCCCTGGTCTGGAAGGATCCCACATGCCGCGGAGCAACTAGGCCCGTGAGCCACAACTACTGAGCCTGCGCGTCTGGAGCCTGTGCTCCACAACAGGAGAGGCCGCAATAGTGAGAGGCCCACACGCCACGATGAAGAGAGGCCCCCACTTGCCACAACCAGAGAAAGCCCTCGCACAGAAACGAAGACCCAACACAGCAAAAATAAATAAATAAATAAACTCCTACCCCCAACATCTTAAAAAAAAAAAAATTAACAGGCAAATCCACACAAAAACCTGCACGTGCATGTTTATAACACAAACATCCCAAATTTGCAAATAACCAAGATGTCCTTCAGTAGGTGAATGGATAAACTGTCTGTCCATACAATGGAATATTATTCCGTGATGAAAATATCTATGGAGCCACAAGAAGACACGGAGGAACCCTAAGTGCATAATTGCTAAGTCAATAAACCAGTCTGAAAAGGCTAAATACTGTATAATTCCAGTTATATGACATCTGGATAGGCAAAACTACAGAGACAGTAAAAAGATCAGTGGTTGCCAGGGGTTTTGGGGGTGGGGGAGAGGAGATCAATAAGTGGACACAGGAGATTTTTAGGGCAGTGAAACTATTCTGCATAGTATGTGGGTGATGGTGGATACGTGACATTTTGCATTTGGCAAAACCCATAAAACTGTATCGTACAAATTATGAACTCTACTATATACTATGAACATTTATTAATAATAATGTACCAATATTAGTTCATCAGTTGTAACCAATGTTCCACATCAATGCAAGATGTTAATTTTAAGATTACCTACATATTTTTAAAAAATTAATAGGCACTTCATGTGCTAGAGTAGAAAATGTTAACTTCAGGGGTCCAGGTGATGGCATGTCAGGTGGCAGGGAACATGGCTCCAACTCAGGGAAATTACTAAACAACAGCAGTTCTGTCATTCTAATCCCAGCTGAAACATTCCACAAGCTGCACTTACCTTAGGCAGAGAAACTTCACCCAAGCTCTTAGGAGGTGAGGAACATGTGCTCAAATCAGACTTCTTGCCATCCCGTTGCATGTGGGTTCAAGACTTGGATCAGAGGCCAGAGAATCCAATGAATGACAGGCCTGAAACCAGAGAAAATGTCGGTCTTGAAGCTGTAAGGCTTAAGCCTCGGATGAAGTGAAGCCAGTTTGCAACCAAACCGACCTGGGACCAGGATGTAGAGAGGAGGCTGCTGCCAGAGCCCAGAGCTGGAGGGGATCTGCCCTGGTTTAAACTCTGCTCCAGCCTAACAAGGAAAACCCAGCTGCTTTTGGGTCCCTGCCTCTGCCTTTAAGTCCCGATGTCCTTTTCCTCCCCAAGGTTGCTAATTAAAGAATAAAATTTTAAGTGGTTTCTTGAAGAAAAAAGAAAGAAAGAAAGAAAGAAAAAACCTTCATTATCGAGGCTCTCCAACCTTCTACCATTAATTTTTCCTACTGCAGACACTGCCCGGATTCTCCAGGCTGGTTTTCTCTGCAGGAAGCTCTTGAGGCTTTGCCTCAAGTTGCCAGAAATGCAGACCTACCTTTTCTTGTTTTGCTAGCGAAGAATGTTGTAGTTCCTATGTGACTATGAAAAACTGGGCCAGACCATCCGCCATTCCCTTAAAAAAAGCTATATAGACACAGGTGCACACCTGTATTTATGCAGTAAATGTAGAAACCGGCAAGGGGAATGCTGAGCCAGACATTTTTAAAGTAATTTATGATCTTTTAACTGATAATTTGTCTATTCTGCTTGTTAAAATTTAGGCCTCTTGGGATGCATTGGCAATACGTGCATACAGGAGCTTTTTATTTTCATTAGGATGATATATTTTGGTATACACTGACGGCTTTATGTATAACATACCACTTTAGGATGATAGTGAATGTCTGAAAAGCAGAAGCTACTAGAAATCCCACCACTTGTGCTGTTAAGAGCAGATGACTGTTGCTGTAGGCGAGACATGCCCTGTTAACTGTCAAGTGGCAGACTTCTAACCACATGTTTGGTGTTTTGAGTGACTCCCAGTGCTCTGTGTATTATGATTCGTCCTTTAAAACAGGAAATTGAAGAATAATTGAATATTTTTAAAAAATGGAGGAAAACGATACGATATATTTTGACATGGAAATTTTTATTACAGGTAATAGTAACCATTAAAACATTTATTCAAGTTTTTGAATACTTTGTGTACCAACTCATTTAGTGAAAGTTGTGACGACTTTAGGTAGATCATGGATCTGTTTATCTGAACTAGACTGCAGTGTGGCATGGTGGACCTCTGGGCTTGTAGAATCAGTACAGGTGGATTCTAGTCCTTCAGAAACGAACTATATAGTTTTATTTACTCGTTGGCTCTCAAGTATTGATAAGTGACACCAATGGCATGATTTTCACTTACTGTGACATAGAGCTTGAACCTCAGTCCACACACAGCTGGTATTTTCCTCGGCCTGACCACGCCAGCATCACATTCTTCCCTCTCCGCCCTTATATCCTGCAACCATTTCCCTTCAAGCCTTCCTCAGCATCCTGAATTCTTCGCTTGAGCAGCCCGTTAGCTGTTTGAGGCCTCTTGGCTGCTGGATGACCAGTGGCTTCAGAAAGACTACATTCTGGTCCACGTGCTAATGGTCAGTCCCAGAGGTGCCGGCAAAATGACCATCCTGTGGAATTCAACTGTAGTGTTTCTCCAGGGTGGTGTGGGCAGGAGAACCCAAGAGACCTTTGTGATAGAGTGTGTCACACGGCAACCAGGCTGCAGCGGGTTGAGAGGAGAATGAAGGACGAGGAAGCCGGCGGGGCTCATGGACCCCTCTTGAAAAGGAAAGAGGAGTGTAAAGCTTGAGGGCAGAAGTAGGGTCTGGGAATGGCATGCTTTGTGTGTGGTTTTCTGTTTCTGTTTAAGCTCTGTGTCTCTGCCGGCTGAGGAGAGGAGGCCACGGGGCCAGAGCCTAACGCTGGGATGGAAAGAAGAGGCTATTGTCCCGGGAAAGATGGGGTCAATGGAGGAGAGGGGCTAGCCTTGACAGGAGTCTGATGATTCAGAAACAAAAGGGATGTACAAGACTGTGGGGTAGTAAGAGGGAAACTGAAGAAATCTACCTTTTCTTAATGAAGTAGGAGCAGAGTCAGCCTGATAAGGCACCCTTTTGTCAATATCTCAGGCTTTCTGGGGAAATTGAGTTAGGTTCCCAATGTAAACAATAAAAGTGAAAGCTTTGTTTTTATATCTATTTGCCCATATTTGACTTTAGTTTTCTCATGCATGAGCTGTGCAACTTCTCATTTTCCATCAATTTAGGAGGCCATCAAACAAAGATCTGGTGATCGAAGTAGACTATTGACTGGCCTTTCTAAGGGGAAAGCTACTTCTAAAAACTCAAGTCAGTATTGTCCTATTTTTGTTGTTATTTAAAAACTATTTATCAAAAACACTGTATTTCATCCTTATTTTTTAATATTTCACATTTCCACATCATTGGAATTGGGGTACATCTTACAGTTGATGACACAGCATCACCCTTCTTGGTAAAATAAGTGTGCCTATCACAAAATAGATGGTGTCTTCGTCCGCACGGTTGCCATGACCAAGTACCGTAGACTGGGTGGCTTAAACAACAGAAATTTGTTTTCTCACAAGTTCTGGAGGCTGGAAGTTCCAGCACAAGGTTGTAGCCTGTCTGGTTTCTGCTGAGAGCCCTCTGCTTCCTGGCTTACAGATGGCCACCTTCTCACTGTGTCCTCACATGACCTTTCCTCTGTGTGCACATGGAGAGAGAGAGCCCTCTGGTGTCTCTTATAAGGACATTAATCCTGTCAGATCAGGACCCTACCCTTATGACTTCATTTAATCTTAATAACCTCCTTATAGGCCCATTTCCAAATATAGCTACACTGAGGGTTAGAGCTTCAACATATGAATTCTGGGGGAGATGCAAACACTCAGTCCATGAAGATGGCTTCCTGGATTCCATTAAGTGTTGTATAATCATCACCAAGAAATATTTCCATCTTGCCATAGGTGCTTTATGTTAAATCTTTTGTCTTATTTAAGTTTTTTTTGGATTTTATACAGCAGGTTCTTATTAGTTACCTATTTTATGCGTATTAGTGTATATATGTCAATCCTAATTGCCTTATTTAATTTTTAATTTAGAATCAAACTGTATTTAACTTGTTTTTTTAAGTAGATTATGACGAAACTCTGTGAAGGTTAAAAAATGGTATTTATAGTTTTAAATTAGACATGATAGACTGTATCCTTACAGGCTTATTGCTGAAGAAACAAACACTGTCATAAAATAGAGTATGAAAACTGAAAAAATTAAACTTTCCAAAACAGTCTGGTTTATTCTGGGCACAGACTTAATCACTCTTGCTGCTAGGAGAACTACAATTTGCTGCCACAGGAAAGCTTAAAATGTCAAACATATTCTTATAAAACACAGTGCAAGCTGCCTGCGAATCAGACCACTTTTTTTTTTCCACCTGGCGTAATTCCTCCTTCTATGCAGCTTTCATAACTGTGGCACTTACTTTGAATTGAAAGGCTCAGGTGTGTGAGGTAAACCCCGCTACTTGCACTGGTTGGTTCAAACCCCGCTACTTGCACTGGTTGGTTTTCAGAGGTGTGGACTGCTACAGACAATGGAGAGAATTATGAGATCTGAGCTATCAGGAAGGAGCTCAGTAGAAATGAAACAGAATCAGCACTGATGCGAGCACACAGCAGGGAGCTGAGGTCAGGGAGCTCTGCCTGAAAAACCAAAGGCTGACAATCAGAGGGCCAGCACCCGAGGATGTAGCAGGAGGCCACAGGTCCAGCAAGCCTTTTCCAGCCTCCAGATCATGACCCAGAACCAACACAGCCTGAGAGCCATCAGTACAGATAGCACCAAACTGGTTCATCCAAAGCTGACCCCTCTACTGACCCGAATGTCTTTTTCTCCATTTTTTAGGTAGGCTTCCAACAGATTTAGTTGTCTGATCTCTTTTAAGCCCCAAGCCAACGAAGAGCAGCAAATTACAAGGGAGAAGAGAGAGACAGAGTGAAAAGTGACTGCCCACGGCAGGGTAGGGCAGAGAAACAGTCAAGATGCATTCAAAACCTAGTGCCACTTAGCGTAAATGCAGACACTCTGTTAGGCTCTGGAGAGCATCGCTGCTCTACAATACTTTGTCATAATTAACTCCTATGTTATCAATTTTTAAAAATGTGTTACATAGGCTCTTTAGAAAGACATAAGGGAATTCCCTGGCGGTGCAGTGGTTAGGACTCTTTGCTTTCACTGCTGAGGGCGCAGGTTCAATCCCTGGTTGGGAAACTAAAATCCTGCAAGTCGTGAGGCGTGGCCAAAAAAAAAAAAAGCCACATATACATAAAAAGATTGTGGTATATGTTAGAAAGATTTCCCTAAAAGTGATTAAAATAAACAGTACCTTGGTAATGAAAAGGGTCAACCTCAGCTATTTCTAATGTTCAATTATGTGGCCTAGGTTTTTATTAAAATCGGTCTAAATTTTGAGTTCAGTGTCTGTCTGTTTAGCACAGGGCTTCCCAGACTAGTACAGGAGCTGGATGGTACATGCTAATACCACCCACCCTCCCAGAGTAGGAGCAAGATGTGGCGGGAGATGGGAAAGCACTCTGGCTTCTAGAACAAGCCATCAGTTGGAAATGAGTGGAGCCCGTCTGCCCGGGAGTTGTCCCCTGGGGAGGTGCATGGGGCAGGGGGAGGGTGGGGGAATAACGGCCTCATTCCTCCAGATCAGAGGAGCAAAAAATAGAGGTTACAACATCATCTCGTTTACATTTTTCATTGTCCCTTTCAAGTTTTACATTATGAAATTATAATCCAAAGGCATTTTAGGATTAGGTAGCATCATCGTCAGTACAAGCACCAATAGTTAATACTCCTGAGGTATGGGAAGTATAAGTAACAAAATCCAGGTAGCATGAAAATAAACTTTTTCGCAGTACACAAAAAACTGGATTGAGAAGCAGAAATCTTCTGTAGATTTTGTGTGCAAACACTGCTTAACTGTAGGGCACAAGGTAAATCAATTCCTGTATTTGTTTTCTCTCTGAAATGATCATCTAAAGATACGTACAGGGCCCCGAAATCTTCCACCAGTTAAATTAATCACTAGTGTGTTGAGCAAAAGCACAAGTAAAAAACCATCCAAGGCTTTAGGAACAAGCGTGTTCCATGAGGGGATGAGACAGTGCAGGAGTTTAGGGCTTCAAAGCCGTGTTCTTTACTCCTGTCCCACCCTATCGCTTCCACACACAGACTGAGCCTCAGCAGAACATAGGGAAGTCAGAGAGACGATGACAAGTGTTTGGTCACCTCAGAGGTTTTTCTTGTAGTACAGCTGACATTAAAATGACTTTCTCTGTTGGCATTTGACCAACTCAAGACCACATCATTTCGATTATTTCTTAAGTTTTTGCCCCTAATGCACTATACCTAAGTGTATGTATCCTTTCTAATTAAAGCAGCTATTTAAAATTGGTAATTTCTAGGGAAGGCAAATTCTGAATTTAAAATTTTTCTTGTTAAGAATGGAAGCTGTCATTCCCACGGTAGAATACCAATCACTAATCAACTTAGAAAGCCAGACCAGTACTAAATACATTTTTAGAACATTGTCTTTATACTGTATGGTGATTATCCATATGAAAGCAATAACTGGGACTAAGCTATTAACAAATTATGAATTTCTTTTGAAGCACTGTTACAAGTTCAGTTTACCACCGTCAATGCACAGGCTGAAGGACTTTGTGACTTTCTAAAAAGGGACACAACACCATAGATGAATTTCTATTTTATTTATTTATTTTTTTGCGGTACGCGGGCCTCTCACTGTTGTGGCCTCTCCCATTGCGGAGCACAGGCTCCGGACGCACAGGCTCAGCGGCCATGGCTCACGGGCCCAGCCGCTCCGCGGCATGTGGGATCTTCCCAGACCGGGGCACGAACCCGTGTCCCCTGCATCGGCAGGCGGACTCTCAACCACTGCGCCACCAGGGAAGCCCTGAATTTCTATTTTAAATGAGATGCTACCCAGATCACAAAAGACATACATGCTAAGGGACTATAAAGGTCTGCAGAATTATGTGCCCTTCCTGGGACGTGGCCTGTTCGATAAGGATGAGGTCAGAAGGGGAACAAAGCAGGCAGAGCTTCCTGATTTTTGTTCCTTTAATCTAGAAAGCCATGGGTTTGCTCTTTGGAATTGCTGGAAAAGAAGAATTTTCCTTTCATAAACATTGATCCTTTAGCAATTTCTGATTTATCTGTCATAAGGAGCTACCATAGCTCTTTTAATTAATTACCAGAGTCTCTTCATGTTCTCTAATCTGAGGTCTGAATGTTTACAGAATGCAGTCAGGGTAAGAGGAATCCTAGTGATGTTGCGAGGTTCGAGCTGGAGTCCACGTGGACTGGGTGTTCAGCTGCCCACCCCCCCGGGTGGGACCGGTCCTCTGGATGAGGCGCACAGGCAGCCCAGGGGGTTCGACTCTGAGTCACTCACAGGAGGCACCAGCAGGGCACCTCCACCTCTCCCAGTAGGTTTTATGCAATTTAACAACGTCGGTTAATGACGAGAAGAGCTCAGGCGTGATGAACAGAAAAGATGCCCTGTATTAACTACCCTGGCCTGGCCTGAGGAGCATCACAGAGAGAAGCAACCGATCTGCAGCCCTTCAGAAGTCGTCACAGAGGCATCTCCTCCTCACACACTTAGGAAAACCAGAGTCCCTCCCTCTCGTGGTTACACCCCGGCTTCCATCCTGGGCTCTGAGACAGAGCTGCCTACTTCTGTGCCCACACAGGCTTGTAAGTCTACTTTCCTGTTTTGTGTCATTTATATATAAACACACACACACACACACACACACACAGAGAGAGAGAGAGAGAGAGAGAGAGAGAGAGAGAGAGAGAGAGAGAGGGAGAGAGGGAGAGGGAGAGGGAGAGAGAGAATTCCTTGAGATCCTAGGCTCCCTCGCTGATAGTAAGCATTCCTTTTTAGCCCCTTCCTGGGGCCCCTCCAATACTACTTAGTTTTTTCCAGGTAAGAAAACCATATTTTCTTACTTATATATATTTTGTACACACACATTGTATTTTACTTATGTGAAAATTGTATGTAAACAACAAATTTACTCTGTTCACTTTTGTAGACATGTGCTATCATTAAACAGACCAGTCTGTTCTTTCACTGTCCTTGAACTTTTGACTCTGTGATGTCTTTTACGAAAGCCTGTTTTTCCTCTGTTCGCACTATTTCTAAAGTAGCATTGGACCGACTTTTGTACTGTATTGTATTCTCCATCACACAGAACAGTACAGAGAGAATGGTTCTAGCAGTTGTACTCCACTTTATATTGTACCATTATTCCAGTTCCCTCTTTTTTTGTTGTTTTCGTTTTGTTTTTATTTTTTTTATTGGAGTATAATTGCTTTATGATGTTGTGTTAGTTTCTGCTGTACAATGAAGTGAATTAGCTATATGTATACATATATCCCCTCCCTCTTGGACCTCCCTCCCCCCTCCCCATTCCACCCATCTGGGCCATCACAGAGCACTGAGCTGAGCTCCCCGTGCTATACAGCAGGTCCCCACTAGCTATCTATTTGAAACATGGTAGTGTATTTATGTCAAAATTAATCTCCCAGTTCATCCCACCTTCCCTTCCCACCTTGTGTCCACACATGTCTGTTCTCTACATCTGAGTTTCTATTCCTGCCCTGCAAACAGGTTCATCTGTACCATCTCTCTAGATTCCACACATATGTGTTAATATACAATATTTGTTTTTCTCTTTCTGACTTACTTCACTCTGTATGACAGTCTCTTGGTCCATCCACGTCTCTACAAATGACCCAATTTCATTCCATTTTATGGCTGAGTAACATTCCATTGTATATATGTACCACATCTTCTTTATCCATTCATCTGTCGATGGACATTTAGGTTGTTTCCATCTCCTGGCTATTGTAAATAGTGCTGCAATGAACATTGGGGTACATGTGACTTTTTGAATTATGGTTTTCTCAGGGTATATGCCCAGTAGTGGGATTGCTGGGTCATATGGTAGCTCTATTTTTAGTTTTTTAAGGAACCTCCATACTGTTCTCCCCAGTGGCTGTATCAATTTACATTCCCACCAACAGTGCAAGAGGGTTCCCTTTCCTCCACACCCTCTCCAGCATTTGTTGTTTGTAGATTTTCTGATGATGCCCATTCTAACTGGTGTGAGGTGATACCTCATTGTAGTTTTGATTTGCATTTTTCTAATAATATAGTGATGTTGAGCATCTTTCCATGTGTCTGTTGGCAGTCTGTAAGTCTTCTTTGGTGAAATGTCTATTTAGGTCTTCTGCCCATTTTTTGATTGGATTGTTTGTTTTTTTTGATACTGAGCTGCATGAGCTGTTTGTATATTTTGGAGATTAATTCTTCGTCTGTTGCTTCGTTTTCAAATATTTTCTCCCATTCTGAGGGTTGTCTTTTTGTTTTGTTTATGGTTTCCTTTGCTGTGCAAAAGCTTTTAAGTTTAATTAGGTTCCATTTGCTTATTTTTGTTTTTATTTTCATTACTCTAGGAGGTGGGTCATAAAAGATCTTGCTGTCATTTATGTTAAAGAGTGTTTTTCCTATGCTTTCCTTTAAGAGTTTTATAGTGTCCACTCTTACATTTAGGTCTTTAATCCACTTTGAGTTTATTTTTGTGTATGGTGTTAGAGAGTGTTTTAATTTCATTCTTTTACATGTAGCTGTCCAGTTTTCCCAGCACCACTTATTGAAGAGGCTGTCTTTTCTCCATTGTATGTTCTTGCCTCCTTTGTCATAGATTAGGTGATCATAGGTGCGTGGGTTTACCTCTGGGCTTTCTATCCTGTACCATTAATCTATATTTCTGTTTTTGTGACAGTACCATACTGTCTTGATTACTGTAGCTTTTTAGTATAGTCTGGAGTTGGGGAGCCTGATTCCTCCAGTCCAGTTCCCTCCATGGACCATTATTCCAGTTCATTCTGTGGACCATTTTTCCAGTTCCTTCCATGGACTATTATTCCAGTTCATTCTGTGGACTATTATTCCAGTTCTTTCTGAGGACTACTATTCCAGTTCATTCTCATGGCTCCGTGGGTGCAGGGCTTTTTGCTGTGAGCCTGTGCTGCATTGGTCAGATCTTGGGCTGATGTCTTCTGGTCTGTCTGACATGTTTAGATGTCAGGGAAAGAGAAGAGTTCACTGCCCTGACCTGGTCTTCTTTGAGCTTTGCAATGTATTCCAATGTGTTAGATGTTTCATGCAGCTGTCAATATTAACACTGCTCCACAGATTAGGGTCTTAAAAATATCCAGCCAAGTTTAAAAAGTATTAGCTACAGAAAATTATAATTTCATTTGGACCTGGAAATAGGAATTGGCACCAAAGCTTTTTATTTGACTGTCAGTCACTCCACACTTTCCCAGGCTCAGTCTGGGTGGAGTGATAGGTTTGGGGACTGTGATAAAAAGACATTCGAGTCTGGGATAGACTGTCGATACTTGAAAGTTATCTTGTGCTCTTGGGATGTTAAAGCACATTTCTATTTGAAGAATCAGAGTCTTAAAAGAGGAAGGGCACTTTAGAAATGATCTCTATTTCTTTATATCTAAGTTGAAGTCACATATACCAAGAAAAGCTAAGAGACTTGCCCAAGGTCACATGGCCAGTGACGACCTGGGCCTATGTCATCTCCCAATACAGTATTTTTTCATCACATCAAAATGCCCCGACTTCTCCTTTTGAAGTTTTATTTGTGAAGTTTAACGTATTGGTGTTTTGATTTTTAAACTGTATTTTATTGATTGAATAAATGTAAAGGAAGAACACACTTGTGCTTGTCTTCCCTACTCTCACACTGCTTCACTTCTGCTCCCCAGATGTGGAGGTTTCCCATACGTCTGAGAGTTCTGCCACACCAGCCAAGTGTCCTACAACTTAACTCAATCCTGACATCATCCACCTGCAGATAGACTTGGACACCACAAGTCAAGGGCTCAGTCCCACAAGATTGCTACCCTCCTGCCACACACACACACCCACACCCCAGATGCCAATGGTAAGTCCAGGTTGTCACCTGTGCTCTGACTGACTGGTTAATAAATCGGGGGTTCCCATGACCCCCTACTCAGATTAGATTAATTTGTTAGAGAAGCTCACAGAACTCAGGAAAATATTTTACTTACTAGGTTACTAGCTCGTTTTTAAAAGCTAAAACTCAGGAACAGCCAGATGGAAGAGATGCGTAGGGCAAGGTCTGGACCTTTCAAGGCCCCAAGCTTCTGTCCCCTTGGAGTCTGAGGTGTGACACCCTCCTGACATGTGGAGATTTTCTTGTCCACCAACATGGAAGCTCTCCAAATCCTATCCTTTTGGGTTTTTAATGAAGGAATGATTGATTAAATCCTTGGCCCTTGGTGTTTGAACTCTCTGGAGATCTGGGGGATAGGCCTGTAGGTCCAACCCTCCAATCACGCACGTGGTTGGTTCCCCTGGCAACCAGCCCCTTCCTTAGGGGCTTTCCAAAGGTCACCTCAGTAACAGAAACTCAGGTGTGGTTGAAAGGGGCTGGTTATTTATTAATAACAGAAGACACTCATTTCGCCTTTATGCTCTTGGAGCTGTTTCAGGAACTGAGAAAAAACTAAATATTATAACAAAAGATGCCCCTGTGGCTCTCATATAGGAAATGATAAGGGTTTTAGGAGCTCTGTGCCAGGAACAGTGGAGGAAGACCAAATATATATTTCTTATTATAAATTGCAATATCACACTGACTGGCTACTTATGGATAACAGGCCCTAATGAACAAGAAAAATATGGAGAAACCCCCACTGACTAAAATTATTAAACAAGAAAATGTGGGGTAAAGCACAAAATGGATATTGCTAAGAATTTCAGAAAGAGAGCTTTGCAAACTTCAGCTACATATTTTCCCCTTGGATATATTTGCACGTGGTTATAACTTTTATATATTGTAAGCACATTTTCATGACTAGAATTATTTTGGTTTTTTATGTTCAAATTAAGTATTTCCTATTCATTTACCCAATTAAGATGATACGGGTGCCTGCTGTACGCCAGGCTGTGTTCACAGTGCTGGGTGTATAGGTCAGTGAACCAAAAACACCTGGTTCCATGGTGTCTACAAACCAGTTACAGCAGACAGGCAATAAACAACTAGAGCTGGTTGTTGAAATGACACAGCTTCTTGTTTTCATTTCTTGCATGGAAGTATTAGTCAACATCCCATCAAGAAAACAGAAACCCCACTAGTTATGTTAACAGAGGGAATTTAATATAAGGAGCTGCTTAAACAGGCATTAGAGGACTGAAAGTCATAGAGGGAACAAGTAACGTAGGAATTGTCATCCTGTGCTGGGGGATCCAAGAGAAGAGAATGGGCTTTTCAGAACCTAGAAGCTTAGGGGAGGGGCCCCTGGAGCTGGGAACCAGCCCTCAGAAACTCAGAGAGGACCCATGGAGTTAGGACCCAGACTCTGGGAAGGGGGTGCTGGCTAGCTAGTGCTGTTACCTTGAGAGCTCAGACGGGGGGCCCTGAGGGGCTGGGAACAGATCTCTTGGCAGGAGTGCTACCTGGCTTGGAGGTATCTCTCGGGGGTGGGCAAAGGGCTGGTGCTGGGAGAGTGGAAAAGAACTGGGAACTGATTGCTCCCGGAAGCAAATGGTACCGTGGGGTGCAGGACTGTTGCCAGGTTACACTGGCAGGAACAGGAAGCAACCAGAAAGGGGCTGGTCTCTCCTCCTTCCTCTCACCTACCGGACTCGCTTTGGTGTGGTGTGTCCTGTGTGCAGAGCCACTTGGCAAGGAAGAAATATTGTCTGCAGAGCCCCATGCCCACAACACAAGTTGTGGAGAAAGGGGGTGCAGGGACCACACTTCACAACAGGCAGGGTCCCAAAGACGTTAGGGGGCAGTTACTGTCATGGGCTGAAACTACTTGCTATGATACCCAAGCAGGACTTGCAGGAGAAAGGGCAGAAATCTGTTAAAAATTACCATTTTAACCATTTTTAAGTGCACAGAGCAGTGGCATTAAGTACGTTCACATTGTTGGGCAACCAACTTCAAGAATTATTTTCCTCTTCCTAAGCTGAAACTTCCTAAACAGTAACTCCCCTGCTCCTCCCTCAAATTCCCCAGCACCCCCCAACCTTGACCACCACTCCACTCTCTGTTTCTATGAATTTGACTACTCTAGAAAGCTCACAGAAGTGGACCATCCAATATTTGTCCTTCTGTGTCTTACATCACTTGACATAATGTCTTCAAGGTTCATCCATGTTGTAGTGCGCGTCAGACTTTCATTCCTTTTAAGGCTGGATAATATGAAATCTGGTTTTGTGACCCTTTAGGCCAACATCCATGTTGAAGGACTTGAACACTGGGGAGATGACTGATTTACAGAGATTGTTTCTGGCGTGCTGTGGATAATCCCTTTCCCTGCTAACACACACACACACACACACACCTCTTGGGGGAAGAGAGGGAAATGTTTGTTCCATCCTCGAGTCAAGTGGCAGGGCCCCCAGGAAACGTGACAAGGGATGGTGAAGCACGCTGGGGTAGCAGCTGGGAGCAATATTCACCCCAGGCCTGAAGGGGAAAGGGAAAAAGACTAGTTACTTGGCAAGAACTTTGATCTCTGGAAAGAGCAGCCCAGCAGAAGTTGTGGCCATCAGGAGAGAAAGAAAGCCACTGTTAAACCCAGGCCCTTGTGGGAGGGAGTTGGCATAATAAATAAGTTCACCTCTGTCTCCTCCCAAATCCTGCTTCTGTCCTTCATTGGCCCAAACCAGATGGAAGCCTGAGGGCAAAGCAGAGCCTCCTGGAGATGGTGCTAGGAGAGGGTGTTGCTAACAGAAGCGCGGTAGGCAAAGCAAGAAGATACAAGTCCAGATTGAATGTTTACCCCATCTAATTCCCCTCTAGTTGCTCCCCCTCCATGATGAAAAGGGGCCCCAGACAATCAACCTTTGTATCCCATCGTGGGCTCAGGGTTTACTACCTCTGCTGGTCGACTGAGCACTCGGTCACGGGGGCAGCAAGATCAGCCTGGAAAAAGGATCATATTATTGAGCACATATATAGCCTCCATCCTTGTCAACATGGCAGCCCAAGGAGTTCATGCACCCAAAGAGTCAAAGCTCTCGAGTAGTGGAGAAGGAGGTTGTGCTGGCCATCTTATATTCTCTTTTTTTTTTTAAGATGTTGGGGATAGGAGTTTATTTATTTATTTTTGCTGTGTTGGGTCTTCGTTTCTGTACGAGGGCTTTCTCTAGTTGTGGCAAGCGGGGGCCACTCTTCATCGCGGTGCGCGGGCCTCTCACTATCGCGGCCTCTCTTGTTGCGGAGCACAGGCTCCAGACGCGCAGGCTCAGTAGTTGTGGCTCACGGGCCTAGTTGCTCCGCGGCATGTGGGATCCTCCCAGACCAGGGCTCGAACCTGTGTCCCCTGCATTAGCAGGCGGATTCTCAACCACTACGCCACCAGGGAAGCCCGGCCATCTTATATTCTTGAGTTAAAGATTCTCACACGGTGGAGCCATTCTGAGAGGTCCATCCATTCGATTCTTCCCCAAACTGTGTTTCTCTGTTACTAACAGGCCAATCCGGCAGCCACTACATGGCATGAAGCACGTCATCTTGCCAGACCTTAGCTGATCTGTGGCCAAGCAACGTATGGCATCTCAATTCTGGCTGGGCCACCACTGAGTCCAGACTCTGAGGTACCTGATGGGCAAGCTCCTCGGAGCCCCTC
Source organism: Aethalodelphis obliquidens (assembly GCF_003676395.1). Classification (NCBI taxonomy): domain Eukaryota; kingdom Metazoa; phylum Chordata; class Mammalia; order Artiodactyla; family Delphinidae; genus Aethalodelphis; species Aethalodelphis obliquidens. The sequence goes on along the minus strand of NW_020837969.1, from coordinate 20,968,954 downwards.
ACTTTGGGCAGGTTGGCACAGTGAATCCAGAACCTCTGGTAAGGGCGCCCATATTGGTAAATCTGGTACAATCTAAAATTATATTTCCCTCCTTTTGGCAGCCTCCCTCAGAATCCACACGTGTGGACATTTACCCCAGCTCTTTGTTTTCTACCTTCAACGTCTGTAATTCTCCTGGTGTGTAAGCCTTCAGGGTTTGACTTCGTCTCCCTCGGCCGTGCAGGAAAGTGACTGGGTACAGACCTGGGGACAGTGAGAGGTGGAGGGAATGTAGGTGAGGAGGGGGCCAACCTATGTCCCTCTTACTAGAAACCCTCTCTGGTGGGGTAACTGTAGGGCCTACAAGGAAATAAGGAGGTGCTGGATCATTAATTCTCAGTCCTGTTTTCAGGGCCCAGTCTATCCCCCCAAGAAATGTCCTAACTTTCTCATAAAATACTTGGTGACTCTGTGAATGCAAGTAATTCGGCAACCCACAAGCTCTAACTTGGACTTCAATTTTCAGCTGCTTTAGCTTCAAGAGATAAGAGAATCAGGCTTAAGAATGAAGTAATTTGAGTTTGTTTTACTCTTTCTTAAGCTCTCTGAATGTCTTATCTCCCTTCTGGAATTCCTTATCTTCTTCTGTACTGTTCTCAGGGATGCAGAGTTGGTCCCCACAGCCTTGCCTCTTTAGGCACCTCATTCCTATGACCACAGGTGATTAACTGATTTAGCCTTTTGCTACTGTAAGCCATTAGATGCCCGATTCCCTTTCTGAAACATTAATGGTGGTTTTCAGAATCTTTGTATCTCTCTGAACGGACTGGACTGTAACAGCTACTGATATTTTTAAAAAATTAGTCGAGGGCTTCCCCGGTGGCACAGTGGTTAAGAATCCACCTGCCAATGCAGGGGACACGGGTTCGAGCCCTGGTCTGAGAAGATCCCACACGTCACGGAGCAACTAAGCCCATGCACCACAACTACTGAGCCTGCGCTCCAGAGCCCATGAGTTACAAACACTGAAGCCCGCGTGCCACAACTACTGAAGTCCAAGCCCACGTGTCTAGAGCCCGTGCTCCGCAACAAAGACAAGCCACCGCAATGAGAAGCCCGTGCACCGCAACGAAGAGTTGCCCCTGCTCGATGCAACTAGAGAAAGCCCCGCACAGCAACAAAGACCCAACACAGCCAAAAATAAATAGATTTAAAAAAATTAGTTGAAGTTTTTAATTGCAAGCAGCAGAAATTAATCCTAGGCATCTTCAGTAGAGAAGAAGAATTTCTGGAATACACTGGGGACTGCACGAAATCAAGAGAGTCTAGGCTGGCAAATGGGTACAAACGAAGACCATCTGAAAAAGACGTTGCCAAGTTCCCACTGCAGCCTCCAGGGGAGGGTCTGTCCTTGCCTCCTCCAGCCTCTGGAGGATCCAGGAGTTCCCTGGCTTGTAAGCATAGCTCCGACTTCTAGCCTCCAGAATTGTGAGAAAGTAGGTTTCTGTTGTTTAAGCCACTCAGTCTGTGGTACTTTGTTGTGACAGCCCTACCAAACTAATACACCATCCCACCAGGTGAGGGAAGCGGGAAAACCTCCCTGCTTCAGTGGCCAGGGAGAAAGGCAAGGCCCTGCACCTCACCAGTACTGCACACTAGAGGCTGTCCCTAATCACAAATACAGCTGGATGTGAGGCAGTCCAAAGACACAAGGCAATGGCCACCAAAATGCTAGTACTGATGTGTTTCTGTATACCACAGAGTAGACACAAGGGAGCACGAGGCGGTGAATCCTAGCTGGGGTCACGAAATATGACCCAAGCTGAACCTTCAAAGAGAACTGTGTCTGGCAGGTGGGCTAGAGAAGAAAGGTAATTCCAGGCAGAGGGAAGAGATGAGCAAAAAGCACGAAGACCTCAAATGTCTAAGCCGTTCAGAGAATCGCAAGTCACAAAGGTGACACCAGGTAAGGAGCTTGTGCCTGAGTGTGAATCAGCTAAGTTGCTAAGCTGATGGCCTTTTTGGGGACCGGCACTGTAGGGCACAGGGCATGGAGCTGGGGGGTGGGACATCACAAGGGACATTGCTGGGGGTGGGCTGGGGTCAGACTGTGGAGGGCTTTATGACCTGTTGAGATATTTGGACTTTCTCTTTAAGTCCGAAGAGGGGGGAGCAAGACATGACTGTGACAGTGCTGTAGAGGATGAACTTCAGGACACAGAGCTGTGAAGGCAGGGAGATGGGCGGGTTGGGAAACCACTGTATTAATCTGCTCTCCTAAACGCAGTTCTTTTTTTTTTTTTTTTTTTTTTGGCTGTGCCACACGACTTACAGGATCTTAGTTCCCCAACCAGGGATTGAACCCGTGCCCTGGCAGTGAAAGTGCCGAGTTCTAACCACTGAACTGCCAGGGAATTCCCTAAACCCAGTTGTCTATTCCAGTGTTGGTTTGTGACAGTGTTTTCATCAATCTGTAGTAAAATGATAACTTTTTAAAAGGTAAATTTTTCATAAAGCTGAATTTTATTTAATTTTAAAGGACTTCTTCAGTTCAAAATTATGACCTCCCAACATCTGTGGGGATAAACTGTTTATTCATCGACGCAATCATGGTGTCAGTGGATAACAGGTTTTTAAAAAAATATAGGTGTGTGCTAGCCTTCAAGTGAAGAAGCAGCTGGTCTCTCTGGTTCTCCAAATGTCCCTTTGAGATTTTCCGGGTCCGTGAAATCCACAAGAGTGTGAACTCCTGGATTCCTAGGGGAGGGCTTAAGCTCAGGCTGAGGCAGCGGGGAAGGAGACGGGGAGACGCATAAGGGGAATAAGACGGAGGTGGAATCTATAGGACAACATACTTGACAGTCCAGATTTTACTGTACTTTGCACATGGACTCTCTTCCTGAACGTCAAATATACAATCAGATTTTTTTTCAGTAATATCCCATGAGTGCCTCTTTTGGGTCAATTGTATTATAAACGTATTTTATAAAATACACCAATATATAATTCACTCTCACATTGCTCCCCTTAATTCCATTCTTAGAATAACCATCACATGATTTATAGTTTTACGGTTGACTACATGGGCTTCCCGCAAAAGCTCCTTCTTGAACAATCATTTGACAAGAAGATTCTAAAATGACCATGAGATTCCTCGTCATGCAACTTGCCGAAAGCTTCTTCCCTCAGAGGAGAGGGGATGGGTATTGTGCTGCTTCTCTTCTGGCTTTGCCTTTCGTGATATCAGAACCATCTTCTTCCCAGCTCCTGTTCTGGGAGCCTATTGCCTCGACTTTAACACAGACTGAGAGCTGGTTTCATCAAACTGTCATGAGCAGCAGATGCCCGGGCGGGAAGCTGGGGGTTATATTCTCATTTGTCTTAAATCTCATATTTGACTTTGTTCTTCTCTGGCATTCTCTAACCTACACAATCAAGATGAACTGTGACAGAGTCACAATGAATCTGGCCCAGCCAGTGCCCACGGAGAAGCAGCCCTGGATAATAGATCTCATGATCAATATTGTGCTTCCTCATTTCCTACTTTTTTGTATTCTCCCCCCGGAACAACCGCCCGCCCCTCACACAGACACACATTCCTTGCCTAGATGTTACCACCTTCATTTCCTTTATTCAGATTTTGGCGATACTATTCTACTCTGACATGAAGCCAATTTAGACACAGTCTTCGAACATTTTCAAGAAAACCAAGTATTCTTTCGGACTATTTGATCTTTCCCCTAAAAGAACCCCCCTCATTTTGTCCACATTCTTTCCACATATATTTACTCCAGGGTAACCTTTCAGTCCCTGTTGGGATGACAGAGAGGGTCCTATTCTCCCAGTGCTACATATGTTGTTATTTGAAAGCCCTGAGTTTGTTCTGCTCATAGGATTTCAATTGGAAATGCCAGCTGCCCTGCTCCTACCATTTCTACTATAATCTCTGGTGTATCATTAAGTGGTCTGTGTAGCATAGGCAATACTAATTAGAACAGCACCCTGGTTTACATGCTTCGTTATTTAGAGGGAGTAATACTCAGAGTTAAAGGATCACTCCAAATTATATTTATTTTATTTTTATGACTGCGACTGGTCTTAGCGGCAGCACGCAGGATCTTCATGGAGGCATGCGGGATCTTTTGTTGCGGCGTGTGGGCTTCTCTCTAGTTGTGGCATGTGGGTTTTTCTCTCTCTAGTTGAGGCGCACAAGCTCAGTAGTTGTGGCGTGCAAGCTCAGTAGTTGTGGCGTGCAGGCTTAGTTGCCCTGCGGCATGTGGGATCTTAGTTCCCCGACCAGCGATGGAACCCATGTCCCCTGCATCAGAAGGTGGATTCTTTACCACTGGACCACCAGGGAAGTCCCCGCCCCAAATTATAAACGCTGACACTGCTTGCTACCTTTGCTGCTCTATCAATAAATCATATGCTTGCTCCCTATGGTGTCATTCAACCGTTAGTCGGTGTCACTCTCGTATTCACCTGTAGCTTCTGGAGAGTGAGCACCACCATCTCTGTTCTTCTCAGAGCTACCAAAAGCAACAGCCGCCTAGTAGTTTCTCAGTCGGTATTTCTCGGATTAAGTCTAATTACTCTAGAACCCTAACAGCACATGGCTAACCTCTCCTCTAACATGTATTGGGGCTGACTATTGGTGACTCATGGTCTCCTAACCTCATTTTTTTTCTTGCTCTGCACAATCTCTTGATTTAATTCACTCCCTTTCTGTGGTGGGCTGGGTTTTAAATTATAAATGCTAACTGCCTCCGGGTGAAAAAGAGTTTTTAATAAACACCTTATTACCTCTTCACTGGACCAGCCCAACAAGTTTAATTTTTTAATTGTGCAGAGATTTTTCCATGTAAATAGAAACGATCCTTAACTGGTTCCTTGCCTTTGCCTCTTGGGTCCATCCCCTGGACCAGGCTGGTGCTCAGGAGATTCTGTTTTTTAAGCTATTTGAGTCAGACCAAACTGTATTTGGTTGTGTCTGAACGCTATATGCCTTCTCTCTTTGGGAATAAATGGTAAAAGTTAAAAAAAAAATGTCACTGCCAAGTCCTAGGATAATGATGATTTTTAAATGATTTCTAGTCCACCCTGCTCCCCTGAGCTTCATATCCACCTTACTTGGTTGTCCTTCAGATACCACAAAAACAATACGTCCAAACCTGAACCCTCCCTTGGATGTATTCCCTCTGACAGTGAACTGTAGCACCATCTAAAGGGCCTTCTTTTTTATTCTTCTCTGCCTTTCTTCACATATTTTTACCACAGACACCGATTGAGTGCTGTGTAAATTGCAATACTCAACAAGGATGCAGTGATCATGAGATCCACTGTCCCTATCTGGAAAATGTTGCCGTCAATTACAGAACATAAGGAATATAAACAAACAGCCCAGGCCATACTATAATGTGTTACTGATCACTGTGGCAATTCCGTTACAACACCTAGTCCTTCTTATAGCCTCTTCCCTGTAGATGCATACATCTTAAGGAAACTTCTCTGGCTGTATTCACTCGCATTCCAAAGGAAGTGTTTGTCACAGTTTATATATGGTCATTACCAAAGTTTCCTTTTGTTTGCCTTTCCTTCTCACTCTCTCTCTCCCTTTATTTTAGGATGCAGGTGGCAGATCTTACAGGACCAGCCTTATCAGTATCACTGCTTCCTCTTCAGTGTGTTCTTTGCCTTAACTCTTCATCAGTCACCAAGTCCTATTAATGTGATGCTCTCTCCTTAATATCTCTTGTATTTTCCCCCTCCTAAGCATCCTTGATATCATTCTTTGTCTAAAGTATTTAACTAGGTTCTTTCTCTGTGAACCTGTCCAGGAAATACTAGTCTACACTCTTGCCATAGATTTCTGGAAACCAGATCAGATTTTGTCATTTCTCTCATTGACATAATTCTATGGCTCGCCATTATGTCCAGTTAGATAAAATCTAACTCCTTAGAAAGCTAAACTAGGTCCTATGTGGTCTGACTCCTACATACTCTTACAGCATCACCTGTCCTTCCTCCCTCCCTCCCTTCCTCCCTCCCTCCCTGTCGACTGTCTAGGTAAGAGTGTGAACTCTGGAATCTAACCTTCTGGTTTCAAATCCTGGCTCTGCTATGTGACCTTGGAAAGTCACTTATGTTCTCAGTTTTCTTGTCTATAAAATGGGGACAAGATAGTTCCTGTTTCATGTAGTTATTGGGTAGATTGAATGAGTTAATATATGTTAAATGCTTATAACAGGCCCTGGATGGTAGTAAATAATATATGTTGTGTGTACATGTATGTGTGTCTTGCTATTGTTAAGTTACTTGAAGTTCATCAAAGATTATAATTAGTCTCATTTCTTTTTTTTTTTGTATATGCTGCTTCCTATGGCTAGAATCATCCACTCCCACTTTACCTGACTTACCCCTACTGTCTTCGGAGCTCCAACTTGGTTGTCAGTCTCTCAAGGGAGCATTCACATGTGCCCCCCCCGCCCACCCCCCCTGCCAGGCTGGATGAGTTGCCTCTCCTACGTGCTCCTATAGCACCTGTGCACACCTGGATCATAATATTCATCATACCAGATGTGGGCTCTTGGCATTTGTGGTCTTAAATACTTGTGATGGCCCAAAGGTCCATGAGGTAGTAATTTGTAATAGGTTTATTTTATCTGTTAATCTTTCTATCTATCAATCAATCAGTCTATCTATAGATCGACAGACAAAATAAGGCAAGGCATAAGTAGCTTGGGGATTCAGAAGCTCAGAAGCTCTCGGGATGTATCCATACCGATAGTAAAGGTTCTACCATATTTTAATTTTCTATTTCTTTGTATGTTTCCCATATTAAATTTTGGATTCCTAAATTGGGGGACTTAAAAAAACCTTTATCCCTAGTGCCTTATATTTATATAACAGAGGTTTAAATAATATTTACTGAGTGAATGAATGTGTATTTTTAATTTAATAGATTTTTAACCCCAAACTGACTTTGCCCCTGAGCCACAGTTTGAGGTGCTGACCCTCTTCCCAGGAAAATATACACACATGGTTAACCTCAAAATTTCAGAAGGTTTGAGTCACCTTTGCCCTCAAGGACAGTTTCCCATTTATTCAAGGAGAAAGGGAGGAGGAATGCATTTTTTAATACTAAATACTCCAGAGATGTATGGCTGATAAAGTAAAAGGACTCATTTGAATTCAATTTTTTAAAAGATAGATACTACCCTATCTTGTCTTTGCCCAGCAACTTCTTGGAAAAGTTAACATGATTCGTTTTCAAGAGAGGCAAATTTGGATCATAATTTAGAGAACTTATAGAAAGTCAATTATCTTTATAGGTGTTTGGGGGCTATGATTTGGGGATATAGAAGAAAAGTTCCCCACCCCTGCTTTCACGCGAGTAGCTCACACATGCCTGCTGCACTATCTGAAATTCTTTTCATTCGCTACACTTTGTGACTAAGGCTTGGAACACTCTGTCCTCAGTGGCATATCTGAGAGGGTGAATGCATTTGGGCACTAATGCCTGAAGGAAAGGTGCTTAGACAGCCAGGGTGGCTGGTGACAAAGCAGCCCCTAGGTCAGGGCAGGAAGGGTGAATTCCAGGGGACAGCCTTTAGCTTTGCCACTAGCATGGAGGCTCAGACGACAACATCATCTTCTTTATGATTAAGGCAGGTTCTAAAATTGCAAAAGGAAAGATGAGATCTTTTGGCTAGTAGCTCTTTCAAGACTCTTCCTAAATGTTCTTCCTAAAAAGCCAAGCTTTGTGGCTCTCAGTGGTACAGACTGTATACCTGCATATGACTGAGAGATGTCTCACAGGTGTGAGAGATAACATGTTAAAATGTATATGCATATTCTGAAGACCAGACAAAAGCTTTCCAAAGCACACCCAAATCAGTGCTTTTTAAAGAGGGACCAAGAGTGGGGTGGATGGGGAGCTCGGGGGAGTTCGGGGACCATCCTGAGAATCACTGTAATAAAGGGGTACAGTTCGTGGCACTGAGGTACACACACGAAGGATGTGAAGACTGAGGAAAATGGTTGAGAACTATGATCAAGATTAAAGTCCACGGGCCTCATTTACAGGTAAGGAATCAGGGCCCCAGGTGTTACAGGATGGGCTTTTCCTACCGCACCAGACATCTCTTCAGACCTCATTTTACATCCTAAGACCTCTTCATTACAAAGTGCTTTCTGTCATACAAGGTCCTTTTTTTTTTTTAAAAAAAGTAACTCAGAGTCTTTCGATGAGCTTCATAACAGACCTGCTCTATTATGAAAAAAGAAAAAAGTAAATGCAAACAACGAAGAGTAACTAGGAATACTTGTCAAAGGGACATGGAAATAGCTGATATGAGCAAATATTGAAGTTAAATTGTACTGGAATGACTTAATAACATTTAGTCATATCTCTTAAATAGTTACATTTAATTAAACCACTGCATTCAAAGTTGACTCTCAGTGCTTGTAACTTTTTGAGGAACAAGATGAAATCATCCAATTTAATTTTGGGAGCAAGTACTGTATGTTCTACAGAAAGCTGAGGAATTGATTCAGAAACTACTCTTATAGTTCTGGCATGTTTCATATATTAACAGTTCTTTCTAATCCCTTCTTCTCTGGGTAATTTATGCATCTGTCAAGAGGTCAACCTGGGCTGTAGCTGGTTCAATATTTTTATTATGTAAAATGAACTTTCGTATTTGTTTTTTTCTCTAATAGGTCCTGTATTCTCTTCAAAGGCTCATACAGAGTGGTCTGTCGTGTGAAGGGCCTCGCTATTTGATTCCACTCCTACTACTTTGCATTTACATTACACATTGAGAAAATTATCAACAACAACTATCACTCTCTGAGGGTGGAAACTGCCATAAATCACAAAGACAAGAAGTAATTTTCTGTAATCACAAGACGACTCAGGTTAGTAGCTTTCAGCTATCCCAGCAATTCACATAATATGAGCGCATTCGGGAAACCTAATTAGTCCCAATTCCTTTCATTTAAAATTTATGACAATGTGATATAAGGTAAGCTGGAGTTTATTGTGTTTTATTAGAGAACAAAATGTGTTTCTAGGACAAGCATATTGTGAAATGATAGTTTCTATCATTAAAAAGGCTGCGGTATAATTTGTACTTGAAAATAATATGTAGGTGTTACATTTGAAGTATCATATATTAAAAGGTTTAAAAATAAACCTATGTGTTTTATAATGAAGTCTTTTTATAATGTAAGTAAAGTCTTTGAACTGTCTAGACCAATTTGTATTTTCACTTTAGAATTATAGTTTGAATCTATCTTTGAGATTTAAAGCAGTTCTATTCTCTTTTTTTAACTACTGTGTCTTCTGTGGCATTTATAACAAGAGAACAGTTTACAGTTATTTATATTTGTTTTTAGTTATAAAAATGTGACTATTGTGTGTCTAGGGTGTATCTCTGAAACAGGCCTCTGCAAGGGAAGGAAATTATGAAACACAAAACACAACCGGGAAAGCTCCGTCTTAGCCCTGCTTCCTGAGTGCCTCTTGACTCCTACCAGGGGATTAATGATTTATGACTGAATATCTGAGGGCCAGTTTATCTGGAGGAAAGCACTGTTGTCTTGCATAGGGAGCTAAGGAAACAGCTCACTGATTCATTAGTTCTACAGTTAATTATTGAGTGAAGGCACTATGATATATATAAAAGAAAGATCAAATTTCAGTTCTGCCCTCCAGGAGCTTCTAATCTAGTTGGGAACATATACAAAGTTGAGAGTTCAAGACAGTATCAGGAGAAATGCTCTAAGAGTGATAGTGACAATAAATATGCAGTATATAGAAATACGGAGAGAAATTATTACTTTTATGGATAGCTATCCTTAAAGTATTTATGGAGGAGAAAGAGGCTGAGCTAGACTTTGAAGGTAAGATTTTGGAAGGGAAGCATTTCAGATGAGAAAGAACAGCCTGCTGGCTTCAGCAAAGACCTGAACGACGAGCTATAAACAAGCCCCACTCAGGGAAAGGTGAGTAGAGGTCTTTGGGTAGAGCTGAGAATTTGAGCTGTGGCAGTTATAGGACATGGCTGGAAAGCTGGACTGGGACCAGGTCATGGAGGTTTTTGAATGCCAGATGGAGGAGTGAAAGCGTCATCTCACAGAGGTCTCCTGAAGGGTTTTCAACAGAGAGGGGAGATTATCAAATGCACATTATAGGAAAATTATCCAGCATCGGCATGAACTAGAGGTTCTAAACTGCTTTTCCTGGGTTCATGGAGGGAAATTACAAGTTACAGCCATCAGGCTAAGCATAGCACGTATGCAACGTGGTCTTTGCAGTTGCCTTTTACTATAGGAGGGTATGGTGTCTCCACCAAGTGAATAGTGATTGAAAAGGAGTATTGCAACCTCCCAGCATTACGGATATATTAGAGTGACGGGTGTGAGAAGTGGGAGGAAGGCAAGGGGGACAGAGAGACCAACTAGAAAGCCGTAAGAACAGCTCAGATACTAGGTTGTGGCGGACAGGTGGCAAAGATGGCAGCACTATGACAACAGCTCTGATCTTCTCTTAGTCTAGCATGGGTTCCAATAGGACATTGCATCCCACCATGTTCTGTTGCCAGAGGGCTCCAACAGGAGTCCTTTCATCTATGTGTGGCAAGTCCTCTTGGGACTCTGGTGGCCACAGCGCATCTCTTCCACTGTGACACCCCCTGATGTCCACGTGGTGATCGTGAAGATGAATTCAAGTCTGAAATAAAGTGCTTTGCCTGCAAACATCAAAACAAACGAGGATGGATTTGTTGGGAGTATACTAAGTAGCTGATAGAACAGAAGAGCTGCAAACCAAACCTCAGCAAAGGTAAGACTTAGGAGAAACTGGAGGACATTTCTTTAGTGATCTGACTTCAACTACCTCTTGTCAGTTTCCCAGGGGAGAGAGAATGATTGTCCTAGATTAGGTCATGTGTCCACCCCTGTCCTACGTGACTGGCAGGCTCCAGCATCACTCGAAGTCCAAAGAGAGGTGCAGTTCCTCAAAGGAAGAGTGGGTAAGCAGAAATTTTAAAAAGTATTTAATCTCTGAAATGTCTGGGATTGTAAATAATGGTCATAAGTGCTTGGGCTCAGGCTTGGGGAGAGATTAAGTATTCCCTCGAATCTTAGATCTCCAAAATTATTTTTCACTACTACCTTTGACAGATTCTCTTCTTTTTCAAACTAATGTCTTACTGTTAAATACACACACACACAAGTTGACAGAAACCGCTTCCAGCAATACCTTGATGCCTTCACGCTTTCAGGTCCACAGGTATTACTGTCCTTTCTCCCTGCCTCTCTCCTTTCCTTCCCTGGCTCACAATATTAAATTAAGTTTAAAAAAGTGGGATATAGAACCGTATTCTGTTTTCTCCCAATTTTGTTCTATCTACAGTAAAAAGTATTAGTATTTATAAAGAAAAGACAGGACAAACTCACATGGTAACAAGTTATCTTCTAACAGAATATGATTAATAGTTTTTACTTTTTCATTATCTAGATAGATAATCAAGATCCTTTATGATGAGCTGTTTGTTCCCTTGTTTTTGGCTTAAAACATGTACACTGTCCATCCATAAAGGGGAGTCACTCAGGGACCTGGGCTGATGTTTCCACGATCACAGAGACACACGCTGGCTCACAGAGCTTCTGCCCAGAAGTGATTCACATCTTCTCTGATCACATGTAATGGTCAAAGCAAGCCCCATGGCTTTGCCTGAATCAAGCTGGGTAGACAAGTGTTACCCTAGTTACATGCCCAGAACAGGAAAAACAAACATCTGTGACCTGTTACTGACCACCCTGTGGCTAGAAGCAAGAATGCTGACGTTTCTCTCTTTGCTCCTCTCTCCATGGAAAACACACCAAGCCACTGACCTCTCCTATTAACTTCCTGTCACGTTCTCTCCTCTTTCCTGTTTTCCAAGGAACCACTTTCCATTGCACTTAAAGTCCAAAATAGTTCTTCAAGTTTTTGGTGCATTACGTTCTGACTTCTCTGTCCCTTTCAAATTACTTTCTCTTCTTTCATGACTCACCAACAAGGCATCAGCTCTAAGGCCTGCAATTTGTCAGCACACAGATTAAGACGCCTGGCTAAACCAAACCCTACCTGCCTAGCTCCAGCTTGAACCCTACGTTACTACTTTAGCACTAGTCTTACTAGCTTAGTCATATTACCGGATTCACAAGGAATTTGCATATGTGTATACTGCAGGAAATTTAAACCCACAGACTGTTGAAAATGTCATATTAGATGGCCCCAACTCTACAAATCAATTTCATGGTCAGCTATATATTCTGCAGAATATAATCTTAAGTGTAAAATAAACAAAATGGATTTATATTGTTCACACACTTTATAATAGCTCTTTGAGGCTACTTGTTTATAGTAGAAGGAGGGCAACTTGGGGGGAAGACTTAGAGAAAGGTCTCCATGGGGTGTTGTTCAGATACTACAGATTCTGAGCTTGTAGTTGGAGCCAGATGGAGGGGAATCGAGTTTATGTTGATTGCCACTTAACATTGGCAAGTGCAATAAAGTATTAAAATTTATTTGTTTTACAGTTCTCAAGACTGTATTGCCTGATTGATTCCTTGAGGGGGGAAAGTTTTAAACAGACTTAAGTCTACTGAGATTTTGATTAAAGAGAAAAGCGCTCAGTGTTTGGGTTTTTCTCATGTGTAGGCAGTTATAGCCAGCCATATGTTTACTTTGTAAATTCTAGTTGAGGGCGCAACATAAGCTGTTTCAGTTTGGGTGGAGGTTTTGTCAGACATCACAAATGAGATTTGTACTCTGTCAGGAGTTTGCCAGATTTTTTGCAGGGACTGTGGGCAGGTCCGTAGTAATTAGGGATAACCTACTGCTAGTTTGTTTTAAGAGTAAATCCTGAAAAGCTCTTCCTCACAGTTGAGGGAATGATGGAATTAGAATATTATCATTTGGTGATAGTATCACTCAGCCATAAAAAAAGAATGAAATTCTGCCATTTGCAGCAACGTGGATGGACCTAGAGAATATTATGCTTAGTGACATAAGTCAGAAAGAGAAAGACAAACACCATATGATTTCACTTACATGTGGAATCTAAAAAATAAAACAAATGAATGTATGTAACAAAACAGAAACAGACTCACAGATATAGAGAGCAAACTAGTGGTTACCAGTGGGGGAAAGGGGAGGGGCAAAAGAGGGTTATGGAATTAAGAGATATAAGCTACTACGTATAAAATAGATACGCAACAAGTTTACATTGTACAGCACAGGGAAATACAGTCATTACTTTGTAATAACTTTAAATGGAGTATAATCTATAAAAATATTGAATCACTATGTTGTACACCTGAAGCTAATACAATATTTTAAATCAACTATACTTCAATTAGAAAGAGGCATCAATGGATTGTATGCTAAAAGTGGTGAGTGAGATGAAGAGAAATAGGATATTTATATGGTCTCAAAGTATCTCTCATATTTCTTAAATAGAAAGCTGGGGAGGGGTGGCGGAGGGGTAGGCACTTTACAGTGGAGTAACTAGTCAGATGCCACCTTACCCAAGTGCTTCCTACTTCCTAGACTGGGAGTAATGAGGGGGTGGGCGTATGGAGGGAACACAGAGGCTGTGCAAGGACAATACCTTCTCTTACCATATTCCCATCTACAAGCTTGTGGGTGTAGGGTCCCCTCTCTTCCCACACTCCCCAGGTTACTCTCTTCTACCAAAGCCAATGTTACCCTCTGTACTCAGAGTCCATTCTGCTTGTTTGCTTGCTTGTTTGTTCATTTTTTGAAGGTCTGCTGTGTGCTAACTACTGAGGATTCAGCGTTAAGTAAGATAAGTCCTCATTACCTAGGATCTTCCAGCCAGTGCTAGAGAAAAATATCTAACAGACTGTTACGGCCCTTGGTAATCTGTAGAGGATGCATGGGATGCAACAGGAGTACAAGGGGCAGGACTGAGCTAGCTGGTACGCACGAGTAGGGTCAAATGGGTTCTTCAGAGATTAAAAATACTTTCATATTGATTGGTAAAAAGCCACATTCTGAGCCCTTCCCTGGGATACTACTCCTCACTCACATGTCACAATAATTAAAAGATCAAACCCCGAATAAGCAGAGGTCTCTAAGAGCTGCTCTTGTACTCTGCCCACTCCTTTCTGATTGCCCTTATCCTGCATAGAAGTCAGGGAAGTCTTCCTGGAGGAGGCAATGCCTATGCCAAGGATGAACAGGAGTTCTCCTGGTAACGCACAGCACCCGTCCAGCCCCTGGATGACACGGGCTGTGTCATGCCTGAGAAGCCACGATCACTGAGTATTACAGGTGCATCTGATGCTGGGGAAGGGCAGTGAGAAATGGCTTCAAGAGGAAAATGGAGGCCGGATCAAAAAGAACCTTGTATGCCCCCTGAAATACCTGAACTTGATCAGACAAGCTATAAAATGCCTTTGAAGAAGTCTAAGATAGGAAGCAACACAGTAAGACTTATGTTGTAGAAAAACAATTGTGGCATAATTGAAGGAAAGGGATTGAAGGGCAAACAAACAAACAAACAAAACTGTTTACAGCCTGTTGAAGCAATTCAGGCAAGAAATGAGGACCTTTTCTAAAACAGAATCAGTAGGATATAGAGAAATGGTTGGAATCCAAAAAAATTAAAAAGGTAGAATCAATCGGGCTTTGTGATTGGATTGGAGTGCTGAGTGACATGCTATGCAATTTTAAAATCTATTTAGCATCCAATAGAACGATTTTATCCAAAGTGAACCTTTCTCTGAAAGAATTGATCTTTCAGAGAAACATACTATAATTAGCTCATTCCCAAATGACTGTTTTCTGAAGATTTGCAGGTAAGAAGGATGAATTTGCTAGCCTTTTGACAACTCTGGTGAGGTTCCAGTGAAGGCTGTGTTCTTTGCAGCTTATAAGAAAGTATAAAAACAGGGACTTCCCTGGTGGTACACTGGTTAAGGCTCCGTGCTTCCAGTGCAGGGGCTGTGGTTCTGATCCCTGGTCAGGGAACTAAGATCCCACATGCCGCGTGGCATGGCCAGAAAAACAGAAGTATAAAAGCGACACAATCTTGGCAGTTGTAAGTTCCCAGTTTTAGGAAATCTGCATCCCCATCAGCCATCTCTGGTGCCTACTCTGAACTGCATTCCTTGGCGTGGACCTGTTTTCCCCAGGATGGATCATGCAGCCGCCCAGCTGGAGAAGCAGCATGTGCACGATGTGTATGAGAGCACCGCTCCTTACTTCAGCGACTTGCAGAGCAAAGCCTGGCCTCGTGTCCGCCAGTTCCTCCAGGACCAGAAGCCTGGCAGCCTCATCGCTGACATAGGTAACCTGGGGCGGTGCCACGTAATCTGAAATATATTCCGTCATGCCTTTCCTTTTCAGATTCACTTTTCATTTCTGTTCTAACCAGAAGTCTGAAATTGTGTCCTTGGCATGTCAGCACCTGGAATATTCACTTGATAGCAGAAATTCATACAGTCAAGCCAGAAAGTAGAAAAGCCCCTCAAATCTACATATAGACAGTGGCAATTTTTTCAGAGCCTTCGTGCACGTCCTCCCACAAAAATCAACCTGACGTTGCTTGAATAAATCAGGATTGAAATGGCCGCTTGTGAAACTGACCATTTTAAATTCAGAGTGGACTTCCCTGGTGGCGCAGTGGTTAAGAATCCGCCTGCCAGTGCAGGGGACACGGGTTCGAGCCCTGGTCCGGGAAGTCCCACATGCCGCGGAGCAACTAAGCCCGTGCGCCACAGCTACTGAGCCTGCGCGCTACAGCCCGCAAGCCACAACTACTGAGCCCACGTGCCACAAGTACTGAAGCCCGTGCACCTAAAGCCTGTGCTCTGCAACAAGAGAAGCCACCGCGATGAGAAGCCTGCGCACCGCAACGAAGAGTAGCCCCCGCTCGCCGCAACTAGAGAAAGCCCTCACGCAGCAACGAAGACCCAACACAGCCAAAAAATAAATTAATTAATTTTAAAAATACTTTAAAAAACACTGAATGATTTAAAAAAATAATTAACTTAGAGACATTCACATTCGTGAATACAGTGTTTTGGCGGGTTACGCTGAGTAGCTCTCACGCCTTCTACAGAAGAGCCAGAATTGTGAGATTATAGAAGAGGTCCTGTAACCTCTTATGAATCTCATGGATCCTTTCCCTTAACTATTCTTATTATTAGAGCATATCTTTAATTAGATCATATCTTCATAATCAAGCACATAATGATTTGCTTGGAGGACTTTGGCTCAGTATCTTTTGGAATCTAGAAGTGGTAAATCACAGCCCAGGAGATCTAAGATTAAGTTTTAAGACATGGTAGGATTCCTATTTGGAGCATGCCCGCTCAAAACTGCTTTCTAGCAATTACATGCATACGGCACCGTAAGAATCGTAAGTCTACAGTTACAAGTTCCGTCTAATTTGACATTCACTCTAAATTTTGGTAAGAGAAACAGATGTGCCCAGGGCTTTTGGCTTGTTAAAGATGGTGCGAGCAGGGTAGAATTTGGGGAAGGGGTACATGTCACGTAGAAGTGGAGAGTCTTTAAAAACATCTCTATCATGTCAACTTTAAAAAAAAATCTGGTTTCATAAAATGCAGTAAGTTTGGAACTCTTACCACTCATAATATAAGCAAAGTACCAGAATCTTAAATCAGCTGGGAGGAAAAGGTTTGGGGACAACAGAATATATATGCTACTTTCTCATACCTTACACCAAAAATTCCAAATGGAGCAAAGATTTAAGTATAAGAAAATGAATTCATTAAAGGACTAGATGATGACTATATAATTAAAAAAAAATTCTCAAAAGCAAAAGGCCTCTCAATGTATGACACAAAAAAAGGGAGAACTCATAAAATAAAATACAGTTGATTGTCATTATCCACAGTAGTTAGCTTCTATAAAGTTTCCGTGAACCCTGAATTAGTGAATACTGAGTTATTGCCCTAGGGGAAATACTGGATTAGGTTCCTAGGAGCCTGTGGTCACAATATTTTTGTCAATTGATCAATACCTAACCTTGTTTCATGTGTGTTTCTGTTTAAAGCTTTACACGCATGCACTGCCAGTACAGACTTGGGCCCTGCAAATAAATTTTAGCAATTAGGTGAAGAGGCAGATACAGAGTCTGTGAGTAATGAGGATTAATTGCACTGGTATTTTTGACAACATAAAACTTAAAAGGTTCTACAAGGCAAATTTCTAGACAAATATATAAATGAAGTAAAAAACCAAAAACAAACTAGGTAAAAATATCTGCAATATATCTGATAGAAAAATAGACGATTTTCTTACTCCGTGGAGCCTTCTTCAAAGTCAGTATGAAAAAGACCAACAACCCCCTGCAAAATGATGAAACCATATGAACAAACAGTTCAAAAATGGGGGGAATACAAATTGCCTAACATTTTTTTTTTTTTTTTGCGGTACGCGGGCCTCTCACTGCTGTGGCCTCTCCCATTGCGGAGCACAGGCTCCGGACGCGCAGGCTCAGTGGCCATGGCTCACGGGCCCAGCCGCTGCTCCGCGGCATGTGGGATCTTCCCAGACGGGGGCACGAACCCGTGTCCCCTGCATCGGCAGGCGGACTCTCAACCACTGCGCCACCAGGGGAGCCCCTAAAATATTTCTGATAGGTAATCCATTTAAATGGCTTAACAACAAGGTACAAAAAAAAATGTACAGTGAAAAATATTCTCTCATCCCAGTCTTCCAGCACCAAGTAACCCCCATCAGAGGCACCATGCTCTTAGCTTCTTGTATAACCTTCTTGAGGTATTTCACATAAATATAAGCATATTTGTGCATATAAGTGTGTGCATGGGTGGATTCCCCTTTTTCAATTACACAAATTAGTATGTTACACAAAATGCTATACACCTAGCTCGTTTCTTTTAATATACTGAGTTCACTCCGTGTTTGTTCTCATAGAGCTGCTAACTATTAAAAGCTGCATAGCCTTCTATGCTGATAACACCATACCAACAGATATGTATGTTGTTTGCTACATTTTGCTACTACAAATTATGGCACAAATAATATTCTTTAAGTACCACTGTGCAAATCAATAAATATATCTAGTAAATATTATTTTACCCATTTGTATCTTTTGATTTTTGTACTCTTTACACTTTTTACCACTCAATAAGTAAATAAGAATATTTTGATTATACAGTGAAAGACAAGTTTTAAAATAAAATTGAAATGAAGAAGAAATCAATGAAAAGGAAAGAAAGAAGCCCAAAGGGATTAGTAGAAAAAAAAGGAAGTAGAACAATGTGACTATCTCCAAAAGGAAATATTTTTTCTTTCTAGGTTTTCCACTTAGGTAAAATCATCAACAGTTTAATCTGACTGGTTATTAGATTAGCAATTTATAATTACTGACTAATAAAACTTTGCATAGGTAAAAAACAGGCAGAGGTAATCGGGTTCCAGTTGCCCATACAGGAATTATCTAGCGGCTTCGCTATTTTAGTGGTGCGATTGTTTTATTGGCTAAATTTTATTAAGCTCGTCACCCCACTCCCAGCTGATCTGCTGAGATGTGTGATAATGGCTCCTGATGGAACCTAACTCTTCAGGGCAGGTATCAGGAATGAAGTGAGCAGGAACTGTAGTTTAAATATAAAGAGCGTTGATGATTCAAAGACAGCAGAAATGCAAAGGACCCTCAGGAAATCCTGCGATCTTTGCAATTAAGGCAATACCTTTTCCTGAAATGGGCTAGTAATTTAAGGCCATTAGAAGATGGTGCATGCCAGGGATAAACTTCAGTTTGGGACTGACATATACACATTACTATATATAAAATAGATGAATAATAAGACCCTGCTCTATAGCACAGAGAACTCTACTCAATACTCTGTAATGGCCCATAAGGGAAAAGAATCTAAAAAAAAAAAGAGTGGATATATGTATATGTATAACTAATTCACTTTGCTGTGCAGCAGAAAGTAACACAACATTGTAAATCAACTGTACTCCAAAAAAAATTTTTTTTAATGAAATAAAATGGGCTTCTCTGGTGGCGCAGTGATTGAGAGTCCGCCTGCCGATGCGGGGGACACGGGTTCATGCCCCGGTCTGGGAAGATCCCACGTGCCGCGGAGCGGCTGGGCCCGTGAGCCATGGCCGCTGAGCCTGCGCGTCCGGAGCCTGTGCTCCGCAACGGGAGAGGCCACAACAGTGACAGGCCCGCGTACCGCAAAAAAATAAAATAAAATAAAATAAAATAAAAAATAAAACTGAACCACATTTGGTTAACCAAACCATTTTATTATAACCTTATCCCTATATATATATGAAACCCATATTTCTCTCAATTCAAGCAAGTATTAAACTAATCAATTATGAATAAAAATGGACTGTAACATTTAAAAAAAAAAAGAAGATGATACATGGAAGGTGTTCTGTGGTTTGAGGGCTTTACTTGGATTAGTTTAGGAAGCAGAATAAAGACTAGAACTAGATTCTTTTTTGAGCAAGGTGACCTTTTCACGTGACATCAGAGACAACTATCCTAATAGTATTGAAATGTTTATTTTTGTATACATAACTAAAATTAATTTTTCAAGAATTAAAATTCTTCTTGCCTTTTAACTCTCAATTATTTATTCCCATAGTCTATGGTCAGACTTCATTTGCTAAGTTATTCTCTAATTACCATTCCTTCTCTGAGTCAATACACATTTAGAGCTCCTACTAAAGGGCAGGCACCAGGCCGGCAGAATAAAACATATTGCCTCATCTCTGACTTCAAAAGATGTACATAAAAGGAGAAGTAAATAGGCTATATTCTTCCTTTTCCCATAGCAAAAGAGAATTCTCTTTCAGATAAGGTCTTAGCAAAAAACTCTTAATTTATAAAATGTAGTTCTTTCTGCAAACTTCAGAGGGAACATTCAGATTAATTATTTCTAGCAAATACTCGCCCACCATGGGCCAAAATATCTTGTTGAATTGAGGCAATTATCTGTTTTCTTCCTTAGTTGTAGTGAGGTGCAGAATACAAAATAGAGGGGAACAGAAGCAATGCAGACACTTGCTACGGTATCTCTGCAGAACTACAGAAGGTTATCACTGAGATTTTGTAAAGGAGCATGACTGCTGTGTACAGGAGCTGCAGTACCAAAAATGTTCTGATTTATTTCTTGCATGTTTAAGATAATGAGGGACTAGCCTTGGCAGTATTCTTGATTTCCTCATTAGGATAAAATCTCCCCTCTCTAGCATCTCGGTGTCTGCACTTTGAAAATGGATAATTGCATCATATTCAGGAGTTCCATTACTATCCTTAAAAATGAATGCCATTAGAAATGAATACAGGGGACTTCCCTGGCAGTCCAGTGGTTAGGACTCGGTGCTTTCACTGCCGTGGCCCCGGGTTCAGTCCCTAGTCGGGGAACTGAGATCCCACAAGCCTCGCGGCATGGCTGCAAATAAAAAAAAAAAGAGAGAAACAAATACAGGATATCAAAGGTATCAGGGGCACTGGGAACGTTTCAGGAGATGATGAAATCTGAAAAGACCTCAGTTTCCTCATTGTTACCATATGCTCTCTGAACAAGTCCCTCTAGCTCCAATGTTCTATGAACCTGTTTTTATTAGTATCTTTGAAGTAATTTTCCCTTTCATTTCTCTAAATGTATCCCCTGAGCCAGTTCAAAACAGCAAAAAAATTTACAAGATGATTTTTCTTAAAATATGAGCATCGTCTTTGAAATGTTCGGGATTTCAATTTTAAAATACTTTGTGAATTATATCTTCCCCATGATTGCCCTCAAATATTGGATCCTTTTTTGCAAAAGCATTCTTAGAAACAGTGGCTACGAGATCTAAAATATTTCCAAGACCTCAATCATTTACATTGAAATAATGAAGCTGGAAATCTTATTTTTTATTCACAAGCTCTCCACTGTCTCAGCTGGCATCAATGAATTTTAATTCTGCTTTTAGTGTCTCATAATTTTGAATAGCACCTATTAAGGAGGAGTTATCAAAGAGTGTTGAGATGTATTTCTAAAGCAGCAAACTAATCATCTTTGAATAGTGGTAGATATTTTTCAGGCAAAAAAATTTAGAGCTAATGCCAGCAGGTAGGGATATCAACTCTAATGACATCTTTAAATATTTCTGAAAAAATAAATAGATGATATGTCTGTGGTAGAATAAAATACTAGGTACTAGATCACAGAAGGCTTTGTTTCAAGATGATTATTCCTTTATGTTACTACCTTCTTCACCATAATATCTGTGAGATCTGACTGATCTAAATCTTTGGGCTGTGTAAATCTTGAATTACTTGGGTCTCTGCCACCAGAAAGTGAATGTCAAAAATGGTCTATTTAAGGGACTTTCCTGGTGGTCCAGTGGTTAAGACTCCGAGCTCCCAATGCAGGGGGCCCGCGTTCAATCCCTGGTCAGGGAACTAGATCCTGCATGACGCAACTAAAGATCCCGTGTGCCACAACTAAGACCCGGTGCAGCCAAGTAAACAAATAAATATTTTTTTTAAAATGGTCTATTTAAGAAAAAATAGTTCTTTGTCAGAGTTGTATTCAGAGTTAATAGAGATCATTTAAAACCTAGCACTGACAACAGATTGGATAAAAAGATGCTGAAATCCTTTTTTCATTCAAATTTTAAATTTTTGAAAGGCCTGTTTTATTGTGTAAGTTATTTTATCTATACCCATTGAAAAGTTGTTGACAGTAGTCTGTTTTATATAGCCAGCAAGTGATGAAGGTTTGGCAAGATAACACAAGAATAAATGCCCAGAACATGTAGACCTAAACATAATGAAATATGTGTGTGAAGGTAACTTTTGTAAAGAGACTGGACCTTGTCACTAGGATCCTAGGGAACTATTATTCTCTGCTGGAGGCCAGCTGACATTTCTTGATTGTGCTATTCTGTTAAGAAAGCCCTATGGACATGACCTCATTAAATATACAATAAATAATATTTCTTTTTCCCATTTTCGTTTCCTCTTATCTCCTATATAAAAACATGTATGTGCTCCCTGAAGGCTTTTCTTTTTGTTTTTGTGTGTACCTTCAATCCATGTTGTGTTCTGTCTTGGTTAGTTAATACAGGCAGACCTCATTTTATTGCACTTCCCAGATTCGGTATTGTGTTTTGTACCAACTAAAGGTTTGTGGCAACCCTGCACTGAGCCAGTCTATTGGTGCTATTTTTCCAACACCATTTGCTCACTTCGCGTCTCTGTGTCACATTTTGGTAACTCTCACAGTATTTCAAACCCTCCACCAGCAAAAACATTATGACTTGCTGAAGGCTCAGATGATGGTTAACATTTTTTAGCAATACACTGTTTTAAAATTAAGGTATGTACATTGTTTTTGTAGACATAATGCCGTTGGACACTGAACAGACCACAGTATAGTGTAAACGTAACTTTTAAATGCACTGAGAAGCCAAAAGAGTCATGTGACTCGCTTCATTGTGACATTCGCTTTATTGCAATGGTCTGGAATGGAACCCGCAGCATCTCCGAGGTTTGCCTGTATCAAGTTATTTCTATTCCCTGTGATAAGACAAAGTAACCGACAATGTTCCACTTTCCATTAAGGATAGCGTGTAACACAGGTTTTTCTCTTACAGGTTGTGGAACTGGAAAGTATCTTAAAGTGAACAGCCAGGTACATACCCTGGGCTGTGACTACTGTGCGCCATTGGTAGAGATTGCCCGGAGTAGAGGATGTGAAGTCATGGTATGTGACAACCTTAATCTCCCCTTTAGGGATCAGGGCTTCGACGCCATCATCTCCATAGGAGGTAAGGCAGCCCCGTCACGCATTCACTCTTCACCATGAGAATAACGTTACCTGGTTGAGGCTGCTCTCACAACTCAACATCCATTCTTTGTAGCAAGATCTATGTAATTCATTTTATCTAATTTTTAAAAATATTGCAACTGAACTATTTAACTAAGTTCAAATGTACTTATGGTGGTACATATGATTGTTTTTACTAGTTCAACCCTCAAACTGTTGTTTTCTTCTTTTTGATGACTCATTCCAATTTCTTTCACTTACGAGTAAGAAAGTATTGGAGGAATTGTACTCATTGAAAATAGTACTTTGTTCTATTGAAATGAAGCCAGATTCTTTCAACGTGAAGTAGATCTTTAGAAGTCATATTACCTTTTCCAGGCCACAGGTGTGCCCTTTATTAGCAGAATATTGTGGGACTAAGGCACTGAATGTCACTGGAAGGATGTGTCACCAACCTGCCACTCACTGTACAAAAGTCGCTGGGGAAGATGGTCCCACCTGGTCCCAGATTGCATTGCTTTTATAGTGCCACTCTGCTCTCTTACTGCCAGAGACTGTTCATAAATCTATGGAATACATTCCTCATATTCCCCCAACAAGTGTGCCCATAAGATATACATGCCAAAAACGAAAAGAAACAGCAAAATCCATGCTTGAAATATACACAGGTAAGGGTCATTTTACTCAATACATATAGTCCTGAAACTTAGTGTGTTAGTCATGTTTAAGTATGCTGGGGAATCATGTTACTTAAGGAAATCTCGTGGCAAATCCTTTCCCAAAGTGAAAAATCTTTTGCAGGGCAAATTATTTCCTCCAACACACTTTAAAAAAATTAATGTATTTGAATATAACAAGCTTTATCAAAGCAAGGTGAATCTATATAAAACTGACTGCAGATAAACATATGGAATAAGACTGTTTGCTCTGTCCTGGACTAGATGAGAAATCGGTATTTCCACCATTAGCTGGGGCCTGTATCTTTGCATAGTGAGGGGATGCCGGCTTGGATGCCATAACCTTGGAACTAGTTAGGACTGGCAGGAGGTGGTTGCCATGGAAACCTGCTCTTTGACAGCCCTACTTCTTTGCGTTTGAAACTGTTAAGTCCATTTGGTTTTAAGCATTAAGAGAAGGGATTCTTGTTGAACCAAGCAACACTATACAATGCTCTGAATCTTTAGTAGGAAGAATTTTTGGTTTGGTCATGCCACCTAAAGAACCAGAAATTGGAGGGAGGTCAGAGAAGTGTATTTTTTTGCTCTTCTATTGTTTACTTTAGTTGTAGAGTCTATACAGCTGGCTACCTACAAAGAGCCTGTGCTGCTGAACCACTGTTGCAGGCGTGGGGTTACTGACCAACTTTCTTACTTTGGGGAAATGCTCCATGTTGTACATGGTTAAGTCTTTCTTTTCTTTCAGTTTAAGTCTCCTGCCCACAGAGGAAATGGAGCACACCTGGTTGCCATCTTCCAATGAAAAATGCTTCCTTAGGTGGAAACCCAGCGTGTGTTTTTATGAACTGTAACTATAAATTAACGTGGTGCAGTCAATTTCCAATTAGATTTTACATTTAGAACTATATTATGAGAACTTTCAATAAACCATCTCTCCTATGTCCATATATATTTACTTCGCTATTTAGAATTCTGTATGTTGGCATTTCTTGCTTAACATGAAGAAATATAGTTTTAAATATATAGTTTTCCATGTCACTTAATAATGAGACAGTACACATCATACCTAATTATACATTCCTTATGTTTTACTCACAGATTACAAAAAGAAACAGTCTTTCTGCTTACTTTTAGAATAGTACGACATGTGTCTGGAGAGCTGATTCACTTTGTTATGCAGCAGAAACTAACACACCATTGTAAAGCAATCATACTCCAATAAAGATGTTAAAAAAAAGTATAGTATGACCAAAATTTTATAAAAATTTGTTCATCTGTTGAAATAGTGTCAACCAACTATCCGTGCCAGTGGTTCGCAACTCGCGGTTACACGGCCCCCCACCCTCAGGCGATGCCTGTCAACGTCTGGAGACATTTTTGGTTGTCACAACTGGTTATGTGTATGTGCTGCTGTCATCTAGTTGCTGCCTCCCCAGCTCCCACAAGAAAGAATCATCTAGCTTGTTTACAAATGCCAACAATGCTGAGGTTGAAAAATTCTGCTTTATGCTAAGCCCACGGATTCTGAATGCTTCCAGTTAGATGAGACAAACACCCTTGAAAAATTAAATAACAATACATCATAAAATCCCAAGATATAACAGGACTTTAAAGATGACCTTGTGTAATTTCTGATTCTGGAGTCCAGTCATTGAATTCTACCTACCCACTTGTTCAATTCAACACCCTATCCTACAGGATACATATACTGAGTACTACTTTTGCCTTTAAATTGTGATTATGATTTTTAAACAACAGGGGACATTTTTATCCTTTAAAATTCAACACAGTTTCCTGACATTGATAAAATTCATATAAATATATGTTTAGGTCCCATTTGGGTTACATTTACAATGTTTCTTAATAGAACATGTATGCATAGGCACGTATAATACATTTTATATGTAATGAAAACTTCATTTGTAAATTTTTTCTTTTTCAAAAGCATTTGGCTTAAAAGTTACTTAGTATTATATGTTAAATATAAATATAAAATATAATATGAAAGATTCGGATATTTCCTGGGTGAGATTATGGTATTAAAATGGATTATCGCATAACAAATATTTCAGGAATGAAAAATATAAAGATGTTCTTCCTTAAAAACAAAACTTCTGGGGACTTCCCTGGTGGTCCAGTGGCTAAGACTCCGCGCTCCCACTGCAGGGGCCCCGGGTTTCATCCCTGGGGAACTAGATTCCACATGCTGCAACTAAAGATCCTGCATGCTGCAACTAAGACCCGGCACAGCCAAATACATAAATAAATATTTTTTTTTATAAAAAACCAACTTCTGAAGCCAAGAATCCTGAAATGTTGAAGACCTATAAATCTGATAAAAAGAAATTACTGTATTAAAATAGTCCTGGTTTAATAGCGTTTTTTGTTTAATGGCCAAAACACAAGAATACAGTCAATTCTCATTATTCACCGTGGTTATGTTCTGTAATGTCCCATGAACACTGAATTAACAAATACTGAACCATTGCTCCCAGGGGAAATATAGGATTAGGTTCTTGTAAGCCTCTGGTCACAATACTTTTGTCAACTAATCAACACCTCATCTTGTTTTATGTGTGTTTCTGTTTAAAGATGACTTATTTTTGAACTCATGCCAGCAGCACTATAACACCCAAAAGGAGCTCATCTAACTCACATATTTTCTCTGTAAGACACATCGCAGCCTTACGGCTTACGAACCCTAGACAGCACTTCCACCCGGTGCTGGGGCAGGGCTGTGAGGGATCGTCAACAGAGAGACCACCAACAAAACACCAAAATGCGAAAACACACGGCACGAAACAGACTGTGAAAAGGACACTTGTTGACAGCACCAGAGCTGAGACAGGAAGGCAGAGCATCTCCTCGCTGGACCCCAGCTGGGAACGTGTGCCTTGGGAGGCTCAACTTTTTGGCTGTTCTATGCATGTCAAGGAATGACTACGAAAATGCTAAGCATACTGAGTTCTGAAGTCACAAGACAATTTTAGCAAGTAGGCAAATTTGCAGATACAGAATCCACAGATGACGAGGACCACCTGCATTTAGAAAACACACCCATGGAAGTTCCAGAGCGAATGAGGTGCAAGTTATGGGGGACACTAACGGCCAGGAGTAGTCATAGATGTGAACGTTAGTACTGTCCTAAGCCTTACTCAGTCCTGACTTCTCTGCCCCCTTTTAGCTCATTGACCACGACACTACTTCGAGAAGTGTAAGCTTTCAAACTGACCATTATAAAGGGCCCTTTCTTTGGCGATGGGGATTGGGGAGAACAGCCTGACACCTAGTGAAGTAAAGTAATTGGTCAGAGATCACAAGGCTGGTCACTGGTAGATCTAGGACAAAATACAGTGGTGTCCTGTTCTTTAAATGCATTTGAACCTAATACCTCTCGCACTGCTGCATGGTACAGTAAGAGAAACAAGGGTTTGTGCACTGCTGATAGGAGAGCAAACCTGATTGGGAACAATACAAAGTGTGCCTCTCCTATAATCTTCCTTTGACACCTTTAGCCATATAATCATCTCATTTTAGGCATTTACTATCTCTCTGTGGCAGGTAAACTAAAGAGATGTATTTGCCTGAAACCATTACTAACGTCTGGATTATGCTGAGCTTACAGGAGCTGTTTAATCTTCTCTGTTCCCTCACTACTCATATCTGAGCAGTAGTGTCCAGACTTTCCTGAGTGCTAATTTCCTACCTGAGATAAGTGATAGGCATATGTGTGGAAAAATAATTTGATGTTTTCTCTTGACACAGTGTCATTAAACTCTAGAAGCTAATAGACCAGTGCTTTCTATATACTGTTTGATAAAAATATGCCTAATAACCCACCTAAGACTAGATACAGGCAGTCCTGCTTGACTCTCACTTTAACTTTGCAAAGACTGCAAGTAAAATGATGACCTATAAGCTGCTTTCTCTTAAGTATACACAATTTCATATTATATTAACATTATTATAAACTATAAGCAATCATTACTACATGTCAAAAGTGCATCATACTAAGTGAAGTCAGTCAAAGACAAATATGTGATATCACTTATGTGTAGAATTTTTTAAAAAAATGATACAAATGAACTTATTTACAAAACAGAAACAGACTCACAGATTTAGAGAATGTACTTCTGGTTACCGGGGCAGGGAAGGGTGGGGAGAAGGAATAGTTAGGGAGTTCGGGATTGACATGTACACGCTGCCATGTTTTAAGATAGATGACCAGCAAGGACCTATTGTATAGCACAGGGAACTCTGCTCAACATTCTGTAATAGATAACCTAGATGGGAAAAGAATTTGAAAAAGAATAGATACATGTATATGTATAATCACTTTGCTGTACACCTGAAACGAACACAATATTGTTGATCAACCATACTCCAATATAAAATTCTTTTTTGAACTTTATTTTATTTATTTATTTTTTTACATCTTTATTGGAGTATAATTGCTTTACAATGGTGTGTTAGTTTCTGCTTCATAACAAAGTGAATCAGTTATACATATCCATATGTCCCCATATCTCTTCCCTCTTGCATCTCCCTCCCTCCCACCCTCCCTATCCCACCCCTCCAGGCGGTCACAAAGCACCGAGCTGATCTCCCTGTGCTATGCGGCTGCTTCCCACTAGCTATCTACCTTACGTTTGGTAGTGTATATATGTCCAATATAAAATTTTAAAAAAGAAAGCATACCTCTCTCTTTACCATTCTTCCACCCAGAAAACAGTTGTGATATAATTCTAATAAAAGTCTTTATTTAGGAAAAAAGATGCATCATTTTTATATGGAAAATACTAGCCTATAAACGTGTAGGTTTACGTGTGTATATACCCACTGAGATCTAGTTTCTTCTTTTTCAGTCATACATCATTTTTCTACAAAACAAAGAAGAATCAGAGCAATAAAGGAAATGGCCAGGGTCTTAGTTCCTGGAGGCCAGCTGATGATTTATGTTTGGGCCATGGAACAGAAGAACCGGCACTTTGAGAAGCAAGACGTGCTTGTTCCATGGAACAAAGCCTTGTGCTCCCAGCCCCTCTCGGAATCCAGCCAGCCTGGGAGAAAGAAGCAGTGCGGGCATCCAGAAAGAAGCCATCCCTACCCCCCTCCCTGCTCTGCGTGTCGCTGTCCCGTTTGTTTTAAGGGGCGCTGTGATTCGAGGCGGTCCCGCAGCGTGGACCGTGACTCTGCTCTAGCTGGCACCTGCTGTGCAAATATTTCCAAGGAAGGCGAGGAAGAAAACGGATTCTATAACACGCTGGGGAAATCTTTTCGTTCCTGGTTTTCCTCTAGATCTTTGGATGAATCAACTCTGAGGAAGCAAATTGAAAAAATGAGACCCTTGAAAAACACAGAAAGTTGGGCCAATAGCGCGATATCCACCCAGCCTTCAAGACGCTCAAGTTTCGACTTAGATCATCCAGAGCCATTTTCGACAGGAGAGCAACATTTAGATGAGGAAGTGTTTGTGGAGACTTCTCAGAAACACCTGGAATGGCTGAGAGCGCCCGCCACACACAAACACCTAAATGGAGACCATCCAAGAGGCGTGAGGAGAAATGGAGATGGGAATTTTCTGGGTAGCACCAACACCAGGGAGAATTGTACGGATGCAGGTAACTTAGAAGAGGGTACCCCTTCTGCTAGTAAAATATGGAGGAGGATTTCTGCAGCTGATTCCAAAGATTCCAACCCAGGTGACACCATTTCTGTCGAAGAACAACAGCCTGACATTTTGGAATCTGGTGCCTTTATGCGCTATTACCACGTGTTTCGAGAAGGCGAGCTCTATGGCCTGCTGAAGGACAGTGTGTCGGAGCTCCATATTCTGAGCTCTGGGAATGATCATGGCAACTGGTGTATCATTGCAGAGAAGAAGGAAAGCTGTGATTGATCGGATCATTTCAGACATCTCCTCCAAAAGATGAACCCCATTCTTCTCACTGGGTCTGTGATATGGTCCCCTGAGTGGACATCCAATTTCGTCATTTGGTCTGTATTGAATCCATTTATATTTTGGTCTATAGAGACTATGAATTCATCATCTTTTTAGTCTATAGACAAGCACAGTGCTTGGCATCTGAAGCATCTGACAAAGAGTATTTGTGGTTAAATGTTAATATAAGAGATCTGAAGAAGCAATATAACATGAACTTCAATACAGCTGAATCACTATAACAATACATGTATACTGTTTTTCAGTATTATATAGTGACTTCAAAAGATTCTGCTTTTAAGTATACCTTTTAAAAACATCATTTGTATATAGGAAGGGGGTAATTCCTACTTCTCTGGTTATAATTTAGATCTGTGTGCAAGATAATAGGCAAACTCGTACCAGGGCACAAATGTAATTTGAACCATGTGATAAATTATTTCGTTGCCAAGGCCTTGCTTCTATTTAAAGTCTTCAGAAAGGTGAGAGATGGTGGAGAGAGACAAGAAGGGTTCCGAGAACTTTTCTAGATGATAAGCGAACTTGCTTCACGATAAGTAAATAATAAGGTTTTTGATGTTGCTCAGAGGCTTTAAAGGCACTGTCAG
Organism: Aethalodelphis obliquidens; assembly: GCF_003676395.1. NCBI lineage: Eukaryota > Metazoa > Chordata > Mammalia > Artiodactyla > Delphinidae > Aethalodelphis > Aethalodelphis obliquidens. Next base: position 20,938,895 of record NW_020837969.1, on the reverse strand, counting down.
CATGTAGAGAGTGGAGTACGTGGGCACCGGGAAGTTGTTGCAAGTTAACCAGGTGGTATTCTTCCAACCTTATTAGAAGCAGGAATATCCAGTTACGGCAAGACCAAGATTGACTAATGAGTTCTCATCTGGAATGATGCTTTACTTATGCATTGAAGGGATACTTAGGAAATGAGAATCTGGTTGAAACAGTGCTTTTTATTGGTTCTCAAAACAAACAGATCATTAAGGTACAAGATATTCAGACTTGGTGGAGGACTGATTGTTGGATCTTTAAAAATAATATCTGGGCATTTATCTTACTGAAAGGGACTACATTTTAATAGTTATATTAGGGATTTAGGTAGAATCAAGTCCTATTAATTAAAGGTTCAATTTTTGCCACTTTATAGACAAACGAATAGCTGGGCACTGTCTGGTCACCACATCTGTTTACACTTAACCATGGGTCTGTTTAAATCCATGTCGTGGATTCTGAGACACAGATATAATTAGGAGAAGCAAAAGTAAGTTGACCCAAGAATACAGTTTCAGGCAGTTCCTTAATGAGGAGAGAATCAACACTTGACAAAAGGCTTTTTACTGTATGGGCCACTGTAAACGCAGAGGAAACCCAATTCTTGTTTTGTTTTCCACTGAAAATACTGAAATAGTGTAAGATTTCATTTGTGTTGGGTTTATTTTTCCATTTGGTGATTGTCCTCTAACTTAAAATAATGATGCTACTTTCAAAGAAATGTAAAGGACTTTTTAAAAAAATTTATTTAATTTATTTATTTTCAGCTGCATTGGATCTTCATTGCTGCACATGGGCTTTCTCTAGTTGCAGCAAGCAGGGGCTACTCTTCATTGTGGTGTGCGGGCTTCTCATTGCAGTGGCTTCTCTTGTTGTGGAGCACGGGCTGTAGGCTCGTGGGCTTCAGTAGTTGTAGCACGTGGGCTCAGCAGTTGTGGCTTGCAGGCTCTAGAGCGCAGGGTCAGTAGTTGTGGTGCACGGGCTTAGTTGCTCCACGGCACGTGGGATCTTCCCGGACCAGGGCTCGAACCCCTGTCCCCTACATTGGCAGGCAGATTCTTAACCACTGCACCACCAGGGAAGTCCTAAAGGATTATTTTTAATGTGCATCTGAAAAGTACTGGTGTTTATTACTCTCTCTTGGCTTCGAAATAAGATTGCATCATCACCTTTTCGTTTGATGAGGTTGTCGGGTGGAAATGAGATCTACGATTTATATTGTTCGGCACACAGTTTGCATCAGAGGGACGATGAAAACAGACATAAAAGTGGAATATAAATTAAAATTTAATTTAATGTCTTCCATTTCTTAAATGAGGACATTAAGTCATGAGTGTTAGTGGGGGTTTTTGGTGGAAAGAAATGTTCTCAGAGTCAGAGACATTCTTACAATTAAGGCTTGATGACCTTTTTATTATGAGTGGATTTTTCCTCTCCTTGAAGCCTGTTGTCACATGCATCTTTAATCCCAGCCTTGCTGCTAGAAATCTGTTTCAAGTCAGGGCTTTCTGGTGGTAGCCCACCACTTACATGGAACTCAAGTTTATTAGATGGCTCCAGAAAAGCTTTGAACAAACCTATATGAGCAACTCCCTACACACACACACACACACACACACACACACACACACACACACAGACACACACACACACCCCACTTTGTATAAAATGACTCTCTAGTTCTTTAGAGAGGAATATTTTCACATAATTTTGACAGGGCTGTAAATTTAAAAAACACTAATAATAGCGATCTTTCGCCCTTCATCTGCCGAGCACAAGAATTCTATTCATCCAGACGTTATTTCGTATGCATATATTTGACTTTGTGGTTGATAATATCTCTTTGGTATTCATGTGCAAAGCACTCTTAAATCTAACGTCTGCCTTTGGAGATATATACATACATATATATGTATAAGTCTCCATGGATATATATGGATATGGTATACCCATATACTTCATATATACATGATATATATGCCCTTGAAGACCCAACCTAATGTAAATATCTTGATCATTTAAAATAAATTATGTTCATATTAGGACTGTCCTTAAAAGGAAATACAAATAAGTGAGTTTAAACATACACAGGTTATTTGTGAGTATTCAGTCGGCCTTAACTTGCTCTATTATAGATTTTGCTAATCTGTCTGAAGTACATACTTTGAAAACTTAGACTCCGTTACTAGTACTGGATCAAGGAGTGTCTCTCCTGTTCATTCCCCTTTACTTGTTGGCATCACTGCAGAGTCCCACTCTCTGAAGTGGAGGGGAGCATGTGCGGGGGATTCTTGGAAGGGCCTTAAAAACCTCTGCTGGCTTATTGATGCCTCACTGGCCTACTTGAGGAATTCCATAAACAGTCAAACGATTTGGGGGAAAGTGCGTTAACATGGACAAAGGATGCAACCAGGCGAGTGGCCCATTCAAACTATTATTTTTAAAATTGTCACCAAAGTGATTAAATGACACCAGCAAGTCATGGTAACTAAGAAACCATCTAACACACGTCTTGGATTATCAATTTCGTTTGTTCTTCCCTTCTCACCACACATCCCTATATACAAGATGGTGTGTGATTTCTGTTTTTAGTTTGCCTTTCTGTGTCCTTCCAAATTCTAGATGTCAGTACTTCCTCTGGGTTTTAACTGACCATCAGTTGAACTGGCAAAAATTAGCAGTAATCCAGAGAGAAAATAATCCAGATTTAAATCAGCTAGGAATGTTAACGTACTTGTATATTAATGGCCATCAAAAGAATAAGCACTGGGCTTCCCTGGTGGCGCAGTGGTTGAGAGTCCGCCTGCCGATGCAGGGGACGCGGGTTCGTGCCCCGGTCCGGGGAGATCCCACATGCCGCGGAGCGGCTGGACCCGTGAGCCATGGCCGCTGAGCCTACGTGTCCGGAGCCTGTGCTCCGCAACGGGAGAGGCCACAGCAGTGAGAGGCCCGCGTACCGCAAAAAAAAAAAAATGAGTTGTGAGCACTCAGTTTGGGAGGGAGGGGGAAATGGGGTATAACCACTGGCCAGGCAGCTGCAGTCTGGGAAGAACCAATTAGGGCAAAAGCCTGAGCATGTCTCTCGTATTGTGTAGGAAATATGAAATAATAACAGCAGCTAACTTCTTAAATATCTAACATGTATTATTTTATCTGTAATCCTCACCATTGCTAAGTATACTTATTGCTCCCACTTTGCAGATTAGGAAAACTGAGTCAGAAAGAAATCAATTAAATTGCCCAATGCCACATTCATCTAGTAAAGGGCAGGGCTGAATTTCAAACCAGGCAGCTGCCTCCCAGCCTGTGTTCTTACCCACAACACTGTAAACCCCCAGTCATGGTGCAAGGCAAATTATGAGAACATTTCAAGGGAAGTGTGATTAGCCCCTTTCCAAATAAGCTTTAGTAAGGTTAAGCAAAGATTTCACAGTTAGACAGTAATTGGACAGGAATCCCTTATATATTTTCCCTATCTTTTATATTAACTTTTTTCATTTGTAATTCTCTTTCCATTTGATTTTAATTTAAAAAAAATCGTAACAAAATGCTCTGTGATCACTTTTATCCAACTCTTCGATCCTCTAAAAACTGGTATTATCGTTTTCCCATTTTATAGGTGAGAAAATAGAGGGCTATTCAGATATTTCATTCCTTCCGTTTGTTCGCTGAACCCTGTTATGTGCCAAATACATAGGATAATACGGCAAAGAATATCAGGTGTATCGAGGATACACAGAATATAAGAATTAACTGAGCAGAAAGTGCCAAACTGGAGCAGTTTTTTCCTATTCCTTGTGTACCTACTACCGCATTCTATTGGTTTGCTTGAGAAAAGCAATTTACAAAAACCCCTCTTAGAGAATCTCAACGCATATGAGCATATTTAAGGCCTTCCCTAAAGTAAACTGGGATTTGATTTAACTGAGCTTGCCCTCAACATGGTAACATCCTCTGGCACAAGCATTCTGTGGAATACATTTCAGAAAATAACACACCCAACAGAGTAAAATGCAGACTCTTTAGGATGGCCTGCACATCCCCCGCTTCATAAATTCTCTCAAGTGTTTTTCAGGCTCATCTCTTGCAATTGCAAACACTTTTTTTCTGTTTTGCAATCTGCTGTTTTAAACAACACTTTCATTAGGATTTACATAATGACAAGTAATTATCACATCCCCTGGATATAAACTTGAATTTTAAATGCCAACTGTAATCCTTCTCCAAAGAAAAATGCATGAAACAGACTGCATTCTGTCAATTCAAAGGGCATCTGAGATAAGTGTCATCACACACCCATCCAACAGATGGAAGAACCATGGAAGTGGAAGGGAATTACAGAAGCATCAGCAGACCTCAAACCAGAACACTCAACTCCCCTCATCCCAATCTTAACTCAAATTTATGATTATTGGTTTGATATTATAGACTCCATATCTGCAACCTCGAATAGCTACAAAACTGGAGTGGGAATATTTTAAAAGAACTCTTACCAACTAAGGATTGAAATGGTAATGCACATAGAAAGCATTTGGCATGGTGTGGGGAATGCAATCACGGAAGCCTAAGAGAGCTAATCAAAGAGCTCACTGTGAACTGCCCTATTTTTTATTCACCATGGTCCTCCAGTATGTATTCGTAGGATGCATTCGTAGGAATGTGAATCATTTCCGTTATAACCCACATTCTGTTCCCCTCTAGAAGCAGGTCTTTCCCAATTGATTATGCCTCGTCATCACTCTACCTGGGTGGGAGCAGAGCTATAATGTAATCTATATGGCCAATCTGACGGACCGCTTGTGAGAGGTGATTGTCAAATTGGATCTCTCGTGAGGCAAATCAATATATATTTTGTCTCTCCTTCAACTAGAACTGGCAAAAATATAATTTACCCAACCCAACTGATTATTAATTAATCTACATGTAAAAATATATTTTCTCCACACAAAACATTTATTCTTCTCTGGATATTACCTCCATAAAGAAAAGACAGAGGGTCACTGTCATTAATCTGTAGCCAGTGTAACTGAATGTTGAATTCCATGAAAAATTTACATTTGTATTTATGCTCGTCCAGAAGGGAATTTGGCTGAATGACAGGCATTTCTCTAATGCAATCATACCACTTCCATTAGATTTTCTATTAATGTATGTAGACAGACACCATTAGTAAAGGTTTGCTTTTCTATTCTACTTACTTACACTACTTATTACCCTGGCAATACTTAAGGCTCACTAATGTGGACCCCAGTGGAATTTCTCAGATACTTTGAATATGTATGTAAAAACTGTCCCATTTTCTTTAGATGTTCTCTTAAATATGTATTATGTAAATATATTTGTATGTATATTCCTAGACATCTAGTGTTTGCTGTCACTAGTGACCTTCTTATGCACTTGTAAAAACGTTAAATTAGCAATTACACTGGAAATGTATTTCATTGAATACATTTTGTTTTGGGGAAATATGAAGAGAATTGTCATATATTATTGTGCCTCCTCTGGTGTTGACGTGTATTTGTATCAAAAGTGCAAAAATCCTTTTCTTCTACAATATAGTTAGTTACTTTAGCTTTTCCCAGATGAAGCTAGCAATAGTTCTAAAAGGACAAGTTGATGTAAAATATCGTGACGGTTGTACTAAGTTGGAGGTATTTTGTTTGCATTAACCAATAATGTTTAGGATCTTTTGTAGTAAATATTATTAAAAATAGTGTAATTTGTATGCCTATGAAATGTGTAAGATAGTTTGTTATGTCTAAATGTACTTTCAAAAATGTTACTAGATGAACAAAATTCTGCCTTTCATCTCCACTCTTGAGTGTGACAGGACAGGTATTACCCTCTTTCCATTCACACAGGCACCTCTCCTTAGACTCAACAGAACTGGGCGAATTTGTATTTGGATTCTGTTAGCTCTGTCTAAAAGAAACGAAGCTAGCCATTTAATAACAGAGTGTCATTAAGGGGTTAATAAAGGGATATTATTGACTAAAGCAAAAAGACATCTTTTAAGATGAATAAAGATGTATTAGACTATCTGAAAGTGGGCATGTGTGAAAATACAGTACTAATATTGAAAGAGCATCATTTTTTATGTTATTGGAATGCAAGCACTTTTATTCTTTTTCCTGACCTGCTCCATCTGCAGGCTGTCAGCTCATTATCAGAGTTGGGGGTGTGACGTAAAAGGGGATTGAGGCCGGCACTGCTGTGGCTCCCAGCAGGGCCGTGTTCGAGCAGCAGATGGTGCCCTGGCATGTGCAGTCCTGACCACCTCCCATCCCTTCAGCATCTCCCCGAGCAATGGAAGAAGCTACCGCATCTCCCCAAGCATCCGTGTGCTGACGAAAACTGATGATGTGGGCTTGGTCCTTGGAGTTCACTGATCAAGGGTTAAAATGAAAACCAACCAGTGACCAATTATCTAGCCATCAGTTACTAGCCCGAGCATGGCCGCTTGGGAGACAAAAATGAAAAGTACGACGACAAATGAAATACAACCTGTGCCCATCTTTTGGCAAGAATCAACGAAGCCTCCATCACGCACTATGCACTCTTTGGCAGAAATCTCTCAGTTTAAAAACATCACTAGTTCTTGTCTTTAGAAAACACCACTTCCTCCATCTTTGTGCTCATCTTGCATTTTTGAAACATCTAAGTGTAAATTCAGCTTTAAAAGCTCTATGCGTCACGGGTTTGTTAGCAGTTTTTCGAGTTTTCTCGATGGTTGGAATCAGAAGGAAATCACCAGCTTCAGTGCCTGCTTTTTACTGTAGGCATCACTCCCCACCCAGTCCTCAGGGTCAGGGCACAGAAGACAGTCCCCATGACGATGGTATACCTGGAAGCAGTCTCAGGGGGTGGGAAACTGACAGATGCTTGAGCTGCCAGGGACCTAAGCTGTCACTGACTCCAAGAAGGAGGGACTTGCCCCAGCCAAGAACCAGACCTGCCCTTCCCACCACACCACACTGTATTCCTTCGGGGGGTTTCGGCCCTTTGCATCCATCCAGGTCTTTGTCACACTGCAGCCCCCAGCTCAGGTCCCATCTTCAGGGAAATCACCCCGATCCCACTGCTACACGTCGATTTCATCTTCACCATCCTACAGCCCTGTGCATTTAGGATAACTGACAGCATTACTTTTCCATATTCACCTTTAGCAATGAAAAAGCCTTCCTGCATCATCCATGATTTTGTCCCTTATGTCTCTCCAATTAAAAACGAAAAACAAAAAACGGCAAGTTGACTAACACCTTTCCAGCTCCAGTCACTTTTCCACCTGGTGTCTTTCTTCTCCGTGTCACCCCCAACCCTGACCTCCAGAAACCAACCCGCATTTGCCATTTTAAATGGCCCACCTAAATGGACATAATAACGGAGCTCTCCCACCCACCGACGACTCCAAGCCTGGCTTCTGAACACGAGAAAGGAAGAGTCCAGCTCTGGCTGCTGGAATTCCACTCCTGGGATCAGCTGCCTTTGGAGGGCTGTGTCTCAACTTCACTGACTTCCCGCATTTTGAGTCTCCTCCCAAGATAACTTCTCCTTATAGATCCCGTACTTCTAAGTCCTCTCATCTTTCTCTAAGACTCCCAGGTGGGAAGAGTTAAGTGTTCACTTATCTGTGCGATTTTTATTTGAGGACTGATGATAACTGATGCTGTGGGCTTGGTCCTCGGAGTTCACTGACCAAGGGTTACAACCACCAGTGACCAATATTTAACTGTCCGTTACTGGTTTTTTCTTTCTCTTGAAGAGAAAGAGGCCACGGTATTTGGCTAAGTATACAATGAAGGGCATGAGAGTTGGAGATACAAAGGGAAATCCCTTCCTTCCCACAAGTCACTCCTGAAAACTCAGGGCAGCCAGACCTTCGTGTTCAGGGCTCCCTTGCTCCAGAGGAGAACAGGACCATGAACTTAACCCGATCCACGCCTTTGAGAGGCCGGGGCCCCCAAAGGGTTGATCAATGGAGATGCCGCATTAAGAGGAAGGCTGGAGCAGCCCCACTAGCAGGGAGCCAGTTGGGGCCCCCAATGCTGCCCCAGGGGTGGAAGGAACCTGCCAGGGGGGAGCCCCACACGTACCACGAGCCTGAGCACTGGCCCCATGTTTGGGAACCTTGGCAAAGATTCCTGTGCCCAGGCTTCGGGCTTGGCATAAAGTGGGTGGAGCTGCGACTTTCAAGGGGCACAGTGGGGCCATTTCCACAGGCCTTGTTCTTGCCCTGTAATGAGAGACCACCATCCTTGTGCCCCGGACAAGGCAGTTGGCTGCTTGTGCGCATCCTCATCAGAGGCACCTGAAAGTTTCTCATCAAAAGAAATGCAGTTGGGGCTTCCCTGGTGGCGCAGTGGTTGAGAGTCCGCCTGCCGATGCAGGGGACGCGGGTTCGTGCCCCGGTCCGGGAAGATCCCACATGCCGCGGAGCGGCTGGGCCCGTGAGCCATGGCGGCTGAGCCTGCGCGTCCGGAGCCTGTGCTCCACAACGGGAGAGGCCACAACAGTGAGAGGCCCGCGTACCGCCAAAAAAAAGAAATGCAGTTGGATCCCCAAAGTTCCATGAAACGAGTTGAAGTCCACATGAAGTTGATCGTTAGGGTGTCCTCATCCACTCCCACACCCCTCTGTTTTATTAACGGGGGACCTCAGTGTGTGAGCTCAAGTGACCTGCACACTCCGTGCAGGAAGCGCTCCCTGCTCTGGGGGGAGGCACAGCACAGCCATCCTGAAGAAAGTCCCCCATTTCACCTTGTGAGGCCTCAGCCCTCAGAAGTGGGTGTTTATGGAGAACCTGCCTGGTTTTCACTACCGTGTTACGTCGGTACAGGCAGACCTCGTCTGGTTGCGCTTCACAGATATTGCATTTTTCACAAATTGAAGGCCTGTGGCAACCCTGCGTTTGTATCTGTGTCACATTTTGATAATTCTCACAGTATTTCAAACTTTTTCATTATTACTGTGTTTGCTGTGATGATCTGTGATCAGTGATCTTTGATGTTACTGTTGTAAAAATATTATGATTCACTGAAGGCTCAGAGGGTGGTTAGCATTTTTTAGAAATAAAGTATTTTTAAATTAAATTATGTACAATTTTTTAGACATAATACTATTGCACACTTAATAGACTACAATATACTGTAAACGTAACTTTTATATGCACTGGGAAACCAAAACATCTATGTGACTTCTTTTATTGTGATATTCACTTTATTACCATGGTCTGGAACGGAACCCACAATATCTCCGAGGTCTGCCTGTAACGGATTCAAAGTGAGTGGAGTAACCACCCCAAGAAGGGTACTGAAAACATAGCAACAGACAGTGCTATTTTCTCCATCATTTTAAAGATGGTGCTTTTAAAACTCTACATTTCTTTATATCTTGTGTTGGACAATTTTTAAACAATTCCTTTTGGCAAGGAGCTATCTAGGGACTGTTGGAGATCTTATGGGGATAAGAGACAGTCCCTGGTCCCAGAGAACTGAAAACTAGCAGGAGAGATAAGATGTGCACAGTTCTCTCTTTCTGGAATATTCTTCCACCCCCCCCACTTGGCCTGACTTAACTGCACATCCACCTCAACTTAAATGTGCCTTTCTGAGGTCGGACCATGCTAACCCAGACCAGATACTAAGTCATGTTCCTTCTCTATGTTCCCAGAGCCGTGTGCAGCCTTCCTCTTGAAACTGGTCACACACATTACTTCCTTAGCATGTTCTTCCTCTAGCAGAGTATCTGTGCGGCGAGGGCGGGGACTCTGTCTCCCCTTCCACTGCAGAAACTTACAGGCCTGGCAGAGTGCTGGCCCCAACAGGAGTGCCCAGGAAGACGGTTCACTGTTGCCAGGCTCAGGGCAGGAGGGGCTCCCAGAGGAAGATGCAGAGAACCACGGGGCCCCGGGGTAGACGAGGGTTGTCTACGGGAGGTGACACAAGGCTGGACCTTAGACGGTGGCACATCGACAGGTGAGAAGGGTAGAGATTTGGACAATGGCGAAGAGGGTGAAAACTGACGAACTAAACTGACGAAGATGATGGTAACAGTGATGGTGCCCTTTATCACCCGGACACTTTGCGCCAAGAGTTTCATTAATTGTCACACAGACCTGAGGGGAGGCGTTGCTGGGCCCCATGAGGGCCTAAGAGGTCGGGCCACCTGCCAGAGTCAGGGTCCTCCGCTTTGCACTTGGGCTTGTCTGTGCAAACGCTCTGGTTCTACCCACTCGGCGGGGAGGCAGCTCCTGCCAGAGGGAGAAAAGGACAGGGAAGAAGACAGAGCAGATGGCAGCTTTGATTCTCATAAGCCTTGAACACCTCACTAGGGGGCTGGGCTTCAACCTAGAATGCTGGAGAGGCTGGAGGATTTTCCAGCAGACGCTTGGCCAGAAGACTGCGGAGCAGCGCGCAGGTGTGGAGGGAGGGGCTGAGGTGGAGGGTCCACGGCGGGGCAGAGGCGCAGGGCGGGGCTGGGCCAGTAGGTCTGGGAATGAAAATAAGACACGAGCAGAGCTCAGGGAGAATGAGCGAGAATCTGATTAGAGAGCCAGGGAGAAGAAAAGGAGGAAATGGCTCCCATATCCCCTCTGGCTGCCCAGGAGGCTGGGAACAGAGCCCAGCCGGGAGCTGGGAGGAGAGGCCCTGCAGCGAAGGTGGAACTAGGGCGCCCTCTTCTGGACAGTAAAAGCCGGCTGTGCGCCGTGCTGTCAGCCCCGGCCCAGCACCACCTAGAGGTCTTTCCAGAACCGGCTGATGCTGAGTCATCACTAACTTCCAAACACTTGGTAACTAAGAAGCTGGTAACCAGGTAATAATTCAGACCAGTCTGTGCAGAGACGAGAGGCGGTCCAAGCCAGCGGCTCATCTTCTAGTGCATGCTACCTCACATAGAAGCTGTTCAGTGATACCAAAGAATCACACTCGACAGAAAGCAGAAGAGAACATAATCTGTGGAAGAAAAGTAAAGGCAGGTCTCCCGGGGAATGTTAAAGTACGTGCAGAGTTGATAGAGGACTGAAATCGTGATCATTAGCGGCTAAGGCGACACTGGAATACTTAAGGCTATCAACTGTTGAAATGTGGAAGGTGTGAACAACTTAAGAACATTGCACTTAAGAATTTGCAATCTGGCAAAGAGAACAGGAGGAGAAGGAGACTGGGCTGCACGGGTGGGAGACGACTCAGTGGGAGGCCTCTGGGGCTTCCTTGCTAGACACACCCAGCTCCCTAATTTCCACATCCATCCCGTGACAGACACGTGTCCTGGGCCACTGACAATGCCAGTGAAATGGCTGCTCTGGCCTGAGAGTCATGAGAAGAAAACTGTCAGCGACCTTCCAGCACCTACTGCTCAGACCCCATTTCCCTCCAGTCTCATCTCTTACTCTGCTCCCCTGTGTCCGCAGCTCTGGCCTTACTGCCTCCTTGCTATTCCTCAAACATTTCAGGACTCAGGGACTCCGTACTTGCTGCTCCCTCTACCGGGTCCCTGAAGTGAAAGCAATGTTCCCCTCACTTCTTTCCAGCTTTGTCTCGGATATCAGGTTCTCAAAGTGGTCTTCCCGATCAACCCATTTAAAATTCCACACACATACACACTCCCTATTCCCCCTCCATGCTTCTTTTTCTGCCCAAAGCCCTCACCATCTTTAAATATTACATTTTACTTGTGTATGTTATCTGCTCCCCACTCCCCAAGATGCAGGGCTCCAAGAGGACAGGGCTTTTGTTCTGTGGTTTTGTTTTTTGTCCGCTGCTCTATCTCCCACACCAAGAACAGTGCTGGGCACAAGGCAATCACTCGGTAACTATTTGATGGGTTCCAGTGAATCAGGTCTTGGCTCAGCAATACCCAGCGCTCACCCCCATGGAGACTACGTGACTGACCTTGGGCCAACTGGGCTGGGGCGGGGGGTACACCTGGCGGGGGGGTTCTCTGCAGCCTTTAATTACCTACATCTGACTGCTCCTGCTTTCTCCTTTCCCAGGCTGGGGGAGGTCTGTGTGGAAGCGAGAAAAAAAAAAACACACTTTGCCTTTCACCTACGCAGGAGTTTAGAGTTGGAAAACCGAGAATTGGGTGCCTCAATTTTCGGATTTTGAAGGGATGTCCTTTCTCAACAGCTGAGGGTGATCACCCCCGGCTGGCTGCCTGGGAGATGGTGTTCAGGACACAAGTGGAAAACTACAGTCAGCACAGCGAGCTTGGACCAGGGGGAGATAAGAGAGCAGATGGCTTCCTTTCTCTGAGGTGTTAAGCCTCCCCTCCCAGGTTCTATCTCTCGCTGCTGTTAAGACCGGCGGGCTTAACCAAATGGCTTGACCCATCCTGAGCCTCAATTTTCTCACCTGTACAATTTCTTCACCTGTAAACTCAGGTTAATGGTAACAGTCCTGGCCAAACTGAATAAGATACAACCTGTGTTCGCGTTTCAAAGCATCAGGAAAGGGAAGAGCTGTCAAGGGAGGCTGCGAGCACAGGGTCAAATGTAACATCCTCTCCAAATGGGGGCCCCAAACATCTTGTTTTAAAGGACAAACAGGACAAGAATAACTGGTGAGTAATGATGCTGAGACATCGGTCCTGTTCTTTCTAGTTGTAAAAAGAAAAACATTAGAGTTTTGTATTGAATAGGAAAAAAAGAAACGAAATTGAAAGAAATAGAGGAAGCAAGCATTTGTAGCATCAACAGATCAAACTCCAAACTTCTAGGTTATACAACGGCATTTTCCCAGTAACATATCCAACTAGAAATTGCCCGATGGTGTCAGGGCCAGGTCAGGGCCAGGCTTAGGCAAACCTGGGCAGCGTCCCCACTGGTTTTCACTGTCCCCCCACCCCCAGCACTCTGTGCCCACTCTGGTTCCTCTGTGCCCCCAGCAGGCATTGGTGGTCCCATGCTATTCCCAGGAGCCCAGGGACTCCAAGTGTCCTACAGACCATACATCCCTGGGAAACGTCTCAAGCCCAGAGCAGTCAATTTCCAGAACTCGGCTCTCTCCTCTCCAACCAGCGACCTCATTCGCTCGCGCCCAGCTTTCTAATCCACATTCATTCAACGGCTAAACGAAACTCCCAAAGCTCCCCTCTCCGGGGAACTCAGGCCTCCTCCTCTACTGCTTCATCCACTGCAGCTCCACGCAGCCGTCAGAGTCGCCCAAGATGCACACCTGCTTTAAAAACCTTTCCCGGGCTATCCTTTGCTTACAGAAGTGGTTCTCAGCCTGGCTGCAGGTGAAAAACGCACATGCCAGTGAACAGAATCCACTCCAAACCCACTAATTCAGACCCTCTGTTTCTAACTCAACTCGGATGTGCAGTCGCAGTTGGGAACCTGGCTCCTGAAGTCCCAGCTCCTCTTCCGGCCACAAGCCGTCCTAAGCCAGGGCCTCTCTCCCGCCTCCTAGTTCACCGTCATCTGCACGAACAGCCCGGGGATGCTCCCCAAATACACCTGACCACTTCATGCCCAGGCGGTTTTGCACATCCCTCTGTGGGTCTAGGACCTCATGACTCAAAGTGCGGTCCCCAGACCAGCAGCATCCACCTCACCCGGGAACCCAGAGCCGCAGCATAAGGAATCTGCATTTTAGCAACATCCCCAGCTGATCTGTAGGAACATTAAAGTCTGAGAGACACTCTGGATCCTTTCCCAGCTCGCATCTCTGCAGAGTTCACATCATGCTTCCATCTCTCACTCGAGTAACTCTTCTGTGAAGTCTCTCCACCCTCATCCTCTTCCTTCCCAGCCCTCTCCCCCAAGGAACTAACCCTCCCCACTTCACGATACCACGTCCGTAGCACCCAAGCACCCAAACCAACGTACTTCCCTGTGCCCGTGTTAAGTAATGTTAGGACCAAACAAAATTACCTAGCTGTTTGCTTCGGGAAATACAAGCTCCTAGAAGAAAACAATGAACCAGCTAGACAGCTGACTTACCAAGACTCATAGCCTGTGCATCAAGAGTGGCCCCAGGTCCTCACTTCACGGTGCCCGCCGATCCAGAGGAAGCTAGGAAGGCGGAACTCGGCCCAATCCCGACCCCACCATGCAAGACGCACCTGAAACTCACCCAGCCCAGGCCCTGGAACCGTACAAATACCCTGCCCTCATCTCCGTTTTCAAGACACTACCAAGACGATCAAGGTTATGTTCTCCCTCATCGTGGTAGATCTCAAGGTTATGTTCTCCCTCGTCGTGGCAGATCTAATAGACTTAGCTCTGCTGAAGCAGCAGGCTTGTCCAGTGGCCTTTCAGACAGTTGACAGGCAACGCACCAACCACAGAGCACGGCAGCTGTTTATCTGTATGGTGGATATGACCCCATTCCCCCGGCACTGCCCCTTCCTGGGTTCTCTCTCTCTCTCTCTCTCTCTCTCTCTCTCTCTCTCTCTCACACACACACACACACACACACACACACCCCACAGACTCACACACAGAACATCAAAACAACACAACCAGATGACTGAAAAGCTGAGCTGGCAACAAGAAGAGAGAGGAAAGCAGAGTGAAAGGAAGGATGGGCCAAGAGGCAGCTGAGAAGAGAGACGGGGCCAAGGAGGGGAAGTTTCCCATCAGGCAGCTCCTGGGCTGAGCTTAGCAGGACTCCTGCTCACCCCTCCTCCCCGGAGGAGCTCAGGACGACTGAACTGAATACGGCAGAGGAGCCAGTTTCAAATCCAGACAGCTCAGTGGAATTTTAGGATGGAATATACAACCTGAACCTGAAACGAAAGGCTCTTCTGTATATTCTAAGAGATTTATTATCTGTATGGAGTTGTGAGTTATATGTACTGAGTACTGAATACACGTATAATATGTACTTGATCACTCAACTGCATGTGTGTGTATACAGATATATAGAAATATACATATATATACATTTACTGTATATATATATATATATATATACACATTTACTATACATATCTACGCACATACACACACAGTTACTCTATGTATGTATATACAGTAACTGTGGTACACATATATCAGCTTGGGTACCTCTGTGTAAGAATGCTTCTATTCCTTCAATGTTATGTGACCTCTCTCTCTCTCTTTCCCTCTCTGTCTGTAGTTCTTTAAGAGCTATCAAGACAGAGAAAACATAGGTTAAAATTAAATAATAGAGACAAAAGAATCTTTTGAGCTTATGTTGAAAGGATAGGAGCAAGAATAATTACAAAGTCATGACCTTAGTAGGAAAAAACGTACTTGGATTTATCCAGAACTTTCTAATCCAAATATGAAAATATTATCAGGTAATTTTTCAGCACTGATGAATTAATTATCTATTGCTACATAACAAATTACCCCCAAATTCAGTAACTTAAGACAACAAACATTTATTTTTTCACTCAGCTGAGTGACACAGCTGAGTGGTTCTGAGCTAGTGGTTCTGGGTCTCTTACAAGGTTGTGGTCAAGATACCGGCAGGGTCTGCAGTCATCCAAAGGCTTAACTGGGGCTGGGAAGCCACTTCCCATGAGCTTCACTCGAAGGGCTGTTGGTAGAACATCTCAGTGTCACGTGGACCTCTACAAGAGCCCTCACAGTTTTCCCCAGAGTAGGCCATCCAAGAGGAAGAGCAAGCAGGAAGAGCCCGTGACTTTATGAGCTGGTCTCTGAAGCCTCACACTGTCACCTCCTCTTGAGTCAGTCACATACACACTACTATATATAAAACAGACAACTAATAAGGACCTATGGTAGAGCACACGGAACTCCACTCAGTACCCTGTAACGGCCTATATGGGAAAAGAATCTAAAAGAGTGGATATGTGTATACCTATAAATGATTCACTCTGCTGTGCCCCTGAAACTAACACAACATTTTAAATCAACTAAACTCCAATTAAAAAAAGAGAAGTGAGTCAGTAAGTCCAGCCCACACTGAAGTACATGGTAATGAGGCTCCTCCTTTTGAATGTTAAATAATTTGTGGACATTATTTATTTATTTGTTTATTTATTTATTTTTGGCTGTGTTGGGTCTTCATTGCTGAGCGCGGGCTTTCTCTAGTTGCGGCGAGTGGAGCCTACTCTTCTTTGCAGAGTGCGGGCTTCTCACTGCGGTGGCTTCTCTTGTTGCAGAGCACGGGCTCTAGCTAGGCGTGCGGGCTTCAGTAGTTGTGACTCGTGG
This sequence comes from Aethalodelphis obliquidens, assembly GCF_003676395.1. NCBI lineage: Eukaryota > Metazoa > Chordata > Mammalia > Artiodactyla > Delphinidae > Aethalodelphis > Aethalodelphis obliquidens. Next base: position 20,922,729 of record NW_020837969.1, on the reverse strand, counting down.
CCCCAGAGCGCAGGCTCAGTAGTTGTGGTGCACGGACTTAGTTGCTTTGTGTACATAGTTTAAACCGTCACATTCCTCCCACATGCAAAATACTCTCATCCCTCCCAACACCTCCCAAAAGTCTCAACCCTGTATAGCATCAGCTTAAAGTCCAGGATGTCACCATTTATTTATTAAAATATATACTTCACTACTTAACTCAACAATTGTTTACTTTTTTTAAGATTTTTTTTTGGATGTGGACCATTTTTAAAGTCTTTATTGAATTTGTTACAATATTGCTTCTGTTTTCTGTTTTGATTTTTTGGCCCTGAGGCATGTGGGATCCTAGCTCCCCAACCAGGAATCGAACCTGCACCCCCTGCACTGGAAGGCGAAGTCCCAGCCACTGGACCGCCAGGGAAGTCCCCAGGATGTCATCATTTAAACCAGGTCTCAGGACAGGTGAGTCTCCTTAGGTGAAGTCTTTAAGTACGGATCTTCAAGTAGAGTTCAGACTTTAGTTATGAACTAAAGATATTGTCTGAAGCATCTATTAGTTATCTGTCACTCTGAGACAAGGTACCCCAAAGCTTATTGGTTTAAAGCAACATTTATCATCTCCGTTTCTGTGGCTCAGGAATTCAGAGATAGTTTTGCTGGTAGGTCTGACTCAGTGTCTCTCAGGAGGCTTCAGTCAAGGTATCAGCTGGGGCTGTGTCATCTGGAGGCTTGATGAGGCTGGAGGACTTGCTTTTAAGATCAGTCATCGACATGGCTGTTGGCCGGAGGCCTCAGTTTCTCACCATGTGGACCTTTCCACAGACCACTTAAATGTCCTCATGACATGAGAGTTAGCTTTCCCCAGAGTAAGTGATCCAAGAGCAAGCAAGCAAGATGGAAGCCAGGATGTCTTTTATGACCTAGTCTCTGAGTTGACAAATCATCACTTCTGCTGGGTTCTTTTGGTCACACAGAACAACCCTGATATGATATGGAAATGGACTACACAAGCGGACTACACTTATGAATCCAGGAGGCAAGGCTCACTAGGGGCCATCCTGGAGACAGGCCAGCATGCAGGCTAGTGAATTAATGTTAGAAGCTGGACCCAGGAGCAATGTCAGAGGCCATAGAGTCTTGTAATGTTTCTGCCACTCTTCATATGATCTTCATACAGCAACAAAACTTATGGGTACCATGAAAATGGGGGCTTATATAATAACTGTTTCTACCAGATGAATGATTATTGAACGGTGATGACTGACCAAGAGGAGTTGTGTGAAAACAGCCCAGAGACACAGGTGTTGCAGACACATGTTTATCTGCAAAGAGGGTACTTTAAAGTCACGTGAACCTGGCAATTGTGGTCTTGGAAAAAAATCACTGGCTTTCTCTCTTCCTTGGTTTGTCTCCTCAGCTCCAAAAAGAGCAAACAATAGCTTCTTCGATGACATTTTATAGGAATTCAAAATTACATGTGTAAGGCAAACAGCAATTATTAAATTTAATTTAAAAATAACTATTGTAAAGATTACTTCATATTTCATGATATTGTATGGTAACCATGTGAGTTGATCGATGTCTTTCAGTTTTTGGAAAGAAATCTATAAATTCATAAAACATAAATCTCTCCCATTTTATATCTCATATAACCACATTTCAGAAAACTAATAAAGAAAAAAATCATCCATTACCCTGCAACTCTAACACAACCTCATCACCGTATTTCCTTCCAGCCTCCTTTTCTATGCACTTTTCCAGTAATTGAAGTCAAGAGTGTACATAGGGGGCTTCCCTGGTAGCACAGTCGTTAAGAATCCACCTGCCAATGCAGGGGCCATGGGTTCGAGCCCCGGTCCAGGAAGATCCCACATGCTGTGGAGCAACTAAGCTCATGAGCCACAACTACTGAAGCCCGCGTGCCAACAGCCCGTGCTCCGCAACAAGAGAAGCCACCTCAATGAGAAGACTGCGCACCACGACGAAGAGCAGCCCCCACTTGCCGCATCTAGAGAAAAGGCCCGCACGTAGCAACGAAGACCCAACACAGCCAAAAATAAATTAATTAAATAAATTTTAAAAAACTGTACTTAAAAGTCTGCTTTTTGTTTCTTTCACTTTATGTCAATACAGAAACTTCATATAGAGTTTGACAAAGAAGCTATTCAAAATGTGTCACACTCGGGGCAGTGAGCTGAGGGTGGGAGTGGGAGGTGAAAGCTGGGAGAAGGAGGGAGGCATCACGGGTCAGTAAATGCTCAAGAAGGCTGTGTCATGATCAGCTGAGGTTCTGAGAAGCAGAAGTCTTGGAGGTTATAAGAGTCCAACTAGGAGAAACAGTAGGAGGTGCTGAGAGATTCTGGAAGTTGTGGTCTAGAGGTGAAATTAGTTACCTAACCAATCTTTGGTCCAATTTCTCTTCTATAAATCACAGATGTTACGTGCACCTACCTTTATAGGGTTGCTGGTGGGGGGTTAGTCAAATTAATATATGTAAAGGGCCCAGGATATAGGAAAGATGTTATTACTAGAATGATAAGATTCCATGAATCAGGATCTAGGGTTTCCCAAAAACTGTTTAGTGGCCTAAGAATCCTTAACAGATCTCTTGGGCATACAATTTAGGCCCTAAAATAAGCTAACTCATGACTAATTTCTATTGTTTAATATAGGACGGTCCGTCTGGACATCAGGTCAGTGTAGGACTGATCATTACTCAAAACCATTGATAACAAATGCCAACGACGACAGGGACAGGATGCTGGGAGGAGCATGAAACCTGGAGGGTGGAAGCCCACCTCCAGGGGGCAGCAGCTACTGGCCTCATTGCACTGTGGGAGTGTAGACTAGGTTGCCAGGTGACAGCAAGAGAACATTTGCATCTTTCATCAGAATTAATGTGCCACCCCACAAAGCAAGGTGGTGCTACAAGGATGTTCTGGGAAAGTTACACACACAAACCAACAGTGGTTAGGTAACGGGGTTCCCAGCACAGGGAGGAGAGCTACACTTTCTGTCTTATCCCCAACTGTTGGGGGTTATTTGATTTGTATATTAAAATACAGTTAATTTATAAATTTTTTAAAAAGCACACAGAGACATACAAAATGTTTCAAGCAGTCCTACACTTAGAGCCAAGAAACCCATTAACTTTATTCAGCCCAGCAGTTCTCATATCGTTTGACCTGGAAGCTTTGTGTGCCTCATAAAATGTATTAACACCCTAGAAAGCACACTTTGGGAAAGGCTGCTCAGCTTTCAAAAAGAAGACCCAAGCAAACCAATCAACAAAAACACATAGGATGTTGTCACGGTGCCATATGCCCGGAGCCCCCCAGAGCTGTTCCTCCAGTGGTGCTGGCAGACCTCTGCCACCTGCCATCCTTGTATCATCAGCTGGGACACAGCAGTTACTCCTGAGGCCCTGACCCTCTATCTCTTCTCACTGCTCAGCTCACAGCGAACAGGTCTGAGCATCACATTAGCACTTAAAAATGTGAGTTTCCCCCTGAATCCTTGGAAAAGTTTTTTTTTGTTTGTTTGTTTTTTTTACTATTTCTCTAACAATCACCTTACTACAGAGGCTTTATGAGTATGTGAAAGATAGAGAACTAGCTCCTCCAATGAGGCTTGAATACACTTGGTACTGCTGGAACCCTGCCAATGGTGTTACGATGAATTATAATGACAACAGCATATTTCTCACTTGCTTCTCTTTTATCTTCTTTATCAGCCTGTGAACATGGAGAGCAGGCTGTGGTAGCCTTAGATTCCTTGTCTGTAAAATGAGCATAATAATATTCACCTCACAGAGTTCTGTCAGCAAGAATTTTTTAAAGACCAAATAAAAAGGCAAATGTGTGTAAAACAATACCGGAGATGTAGCAGTACCCAATCACTGACAACTACTGATATTCTTTCTATACTTCCTCTTGGAGGATGGAAGGAACCATGGATCTGACGTGTGTACAATCACTAGAGTAAGTCACAGAATTGTAGTGCTTGCAGTTGGTTGAAATTTTTTAAAAGGTTGGAAGGATTTTAGAAATGATCTTTTACAGATGATAAGGAGAGAAACTGAGGCTGAGAAAAATCAAGCAACTTGACCATGTTTTTCACATACGTGTAAATTACCACCAGCCCACCCCCCCCCAACACTTGGATCTCACACTAAGAACACAAAACCTCACTGAAAAGTTCAAAACAACATTCAGGACTCATCTGAGGCGAAGACGCCCATAAATCTTCACTTCACACGGTCCCAGGGATTCTGTAATTTACAGACATTTGAATGGTTAATAACACACTAGAACTTTCTGTATATCAATACTAAGTGACCTGCTGCAGTTCCCAGTATGTTACTTAGGTCCCTGTTTGCCTGTATTTCACAGTGCACAGGTTCTCTTAGGCAGGCATTGCAGGAATTAGGCAGCAAAACATCAGCCCATGCCATCACTAGATGGCGCTGCACCCACTCGCGGCGGATCTGGGGAAGCCGGCAGAGGGAGGGACAGCCCAAGCTTGAGGAGAAAACAAGAGAAGTTTAACGTCCGGGTTCTATTTTAAATGTTCATACTGGGCCAGGACAGCAGATGAGTTAAGTTTGCCATTATCCTGCATACTTCAATCTAATTAAATTTAATAAAAATAGAGCACAGCTGGAGAAGTGGCTGCCAGCCCAGCCTCTCTGGACTCCATTGTGGGCAAAGGGAGGATCCTGACAGAAACCAATCTCCAAACTGTAGATCCGCCCCCAACTGAACAGGAAGTGAACGCACTCTGGACCTTCTTTCTAAGAAAACGGTGACCATCTGTAATGTTATTTTAGAGGCAATGGGAACTGAATGATAAGAGCTAGTGAAAGAGAACCATTTTGAAAGAAGTTAAATACAAGAGCACTTAATGTTGGGATAATAAAGGGACATGGAAGAGGACAAACAGCACATAGAAAATAAAATCAGAAAGAAGAAAAATGAATGTTTCGGAGCAGCAAAGTGTGGTGACTTGGAAAGTGAGGCTTTTATAAGAACTCCGAGTTGCAACATTTCAGAGCTGGAAGGAGCCTTATAAGGAAGCAGAATTGGGCCGGAGAACTAAATAATTTGCCCCGAACTACGTAGATAATTCGTAGCAGACAACCACTGGACCCACATTTGCGCTAACCCAGAGCTCTTTCCACAGAAACACGTGGCCCTCTGCACATCTAACTGAAAACCTTTCACAAAATCCAAGGAAAACCACGTAGAAACACCCTCCCTTCTGTCTCCACGGGCGGTGTGCACACACATCCACCATTCCAACAATACAGGAAATTGATGGAAGCCATCCGAAACTTCAACGGCGGGCACAGCTGCCACAGATAACATATCACACGAAAGGCTGGAAATCCGTGCTGTGCACATTCACACAGGAAGCCCAACTCAAGCTGTTCTGACCCTATTTAGTAATCAGTTACATGCTCACAAAAGAATGCCAGAGCAAAAACAGAAGGGAAAGAAAAACCACACACACACACACACACACACACACACACACACACACACACACACCCCTTTTTCTTACGAAGAAGAATCAGTCCAAGAAATTTAAAGAGAGGCCCAGCTGGTTTATAGTTTTGCAGGAAATCTGGTAACTATTCTGTGATGCCATTGTCTCCGCCAGCCCAGGGTGATGGCCCAGCAAGGCAGGCACTGGGGTCATTCAAATACATCAAAACTGTATTTACCTCAATCACACTTACATTTCAAGTGAAAGTATTTTGGACACTTACATTTACATTTCAAGTAAATCACACTTACATTTCAAGTATTTTGGACACTTACATTTACATTTCAAGTAAATCACACTTACATTTCAAGTGAAAGTATTTTGGACCTAAACATTTCTGATAATTTTCAGATGGACTGGGGTTTGACAGGAAGTGTTGGGCAGACCTGTGGTTCTGCCACCCACTTCAGGGCTGTGTGATCTTGGGCAAGGTACCTAACTACTCTGAGCCTTTCTTCTACCAAAATGGGACTGAATACCTATGACCTCACAGGCTAGGTCTGAGGAAGAAGTGAGAGCCGACTTCCTACAGCACAAAGGAGCATCCGTAGATATTCACCTCCTTCCTTCAGTACTTTTTTCTAATTCACTTCATTGGTGTGGACTTGGCCTCAATTAAAGAGAAATGTGAGAAGAAAACGGTTCACTCTTTGGAGCCACTGCTGAGTTCTGTTAACCCTAATCTAGGCCAGGGGTTCTCCAAACATTTTGGCCTCAGAATCCCTAAACTTTTTTTTTTTTTTAACACTTACACTCACAAAAGGGGATTCTGAGGAGCTTTTTTAAAAATGTAGGTTATCAGTATTTACCATATTAGACATTAATACTGAGAAATTTTTAAAATATTTATTTATCAAAAAAATAATAATGCATTACATGCTAACAAAAATTATGACGGTTTTTCCAAACAAAAAGTTTAGTGAGAAGGGTGATGTCATTTGCAAATCTCTTTAATGTCTGGCTTATAGAAAACAGCTGGATTCTCATATCTGCTCTGCTTCTACATTCAGTCTGTTGTAATGTCTTGTTCTAGTTGAGGTTTATGAAGAAAAATCAGCCCCCGTGTGTGAGAGGAGTTTAATAGGTTTTTTTTTTAAAAAGATAATTGTACATATCCTTTGATACTGCAACTAAATTGCTCATTTCTTTAAAGTTAATTTTCAGTGTGGAATCTGCAAACTTGTCAATGAACTTTTAAAACTCTTATATGAAATCCATTCATCTATTTTGCTCTTTGTACAGTTCATTTTCTCATGCATGATTCTGTAACATTTGGGAAATGATGACTCACTGAACTATATCGATCATTCCAAATGTTGACCTATTTTATCATACAACATCAAAAAAATCCCACTATTCATATATCACCACCAATCTCAACAGAAAAGTCTCTATAAGGAAGCTCTCAAGCTTCCTGTGATGGACACAAGTTTTCTATAATTCTAATTTTCTCTTGAAAGTTAAAATTTTATTGCTGGCAACTGTCATTGTTTCACTTGACAAGCTCACTTTACTCATTTTGGGCAGAATATGTATGAAATGCCCAAGTCTAAATAACTATAGTTTGTCTTTCCTTCTCTAAAGTAAAAGTGATGTTCCACGACAAAAAAAGAGCCAATTAGCTCATGATTCAATTGCCAAGTGTTCTTCCCCAAGGAAACCAACATATTTCACTATTCAGCAGAAATGTTCTATGTGTATTTCCCATTTCACACAGAATATGAAATAGACACGAGGTCGAGATTTCATAAAATGAATAGCTCTCACTGATTTATTGAGGACATTCTTCAATGAAACTGGAATCTGTTTTGCTGTGACAGTTTGGTGCCTCTGCTTTGGTTCACGTCCTACCCTCTTTTGCTTCTGTGCCATCAGTGGAAATGTCACCACAGTGGAAAAGTCAACATCTTAATAAGGTTATGAAAATAGTTTTGACGTTACAGACTCTCTGAAAGGCTCTCAGAAACCCCTGCCCCCGGGGCTCCACAGACCACACCTTAAGAACCTCTGCGCTAGCCTCCTTCCCACACCTTGATGTTCCTCCTTCCTCGGCTCTCCAGAGCTCCCAACTTCAGTGAGCTCTGGCTGCTCTGAGTTCCCCCCTGGCAGCACTCAGTGGGATGTCCTATTTCCCCAAGTTCTCTGGTTTACAACTGACTATATCCTCTCTCTTCTTCAACAACAGCAACAAAAACGACTGCATACCTATTAACGTGCCAAACACTGTTCTCAGAACTGAAAACACAGTCATCAAGAAGACAAGCAAAGTCCTTGCCCTCATTATCCTTATATTTTCGAGGGAGAAGAAGAGACAATAAACTTGCAGATAAATTACATACAAGATAGTTTCCAAGTCCTGCGATAACCACGGACTGATGCTGACTGAGAGAGACAGGTGAGGCCGAATGAGATGGCCCCAGAATGAGAGGTGTCACGTTTGTGCACCCAGTGTGACTAATGGTAATTAATGGGTACAAACGGGGATGGGTGACGTTTCCAGTAAACTAGCTGGCGTAGAGCTGGAATAACTAATGGGAAGCTGGGAAGAGGAGGAGGGGAGAAGGCATGGTTCTTCGTGTTTCAGAGGGCTACCGTGGCCCTTGCTGGGGCAGGAGGGATGGCAGCAACCAGTCCTCCAGGGGGAACGCAAGGCACTGGGGGGAAATGAGCTAAAAAGAGTGGCTGGGACTTGGACAAGAAGCCACTCTGCCCTCCGAGGGCCGATGTGGGGCTGCTGAAGTATTGTACTAGGTGCCACCTGGTCTGCCTGGAGGCTGGTGGGAGGGGACAAGGAGGGAACGGAATTACCTGTAATAGCTACGACCTTCCAATACCCTGGTTGCCACACCCAACTTACACTGACATCCAGAAGCTGGCTGTCACTTCTGCTCCCAAGTATTACAGAGCCACTTCTAGGATACACTAACGTTTCCATCCAAACAGTACACACCTAAATTAGGGCAAGAATAAACAAATAAAACTAAAAAACAAAGAAATCACACCTAACTCGAAAGAATGACTTGGACGTTCCACTAAGAGAAGCACTTTGCCGTGGAGGCAGTCATGCCACACCCTTGAGAAGGTCTCTCTAGAATTAATTCTTGCCTGGCTTTCCTCTTGCCTTTACCAGCAAGACCATGCCGTGGTTCAGGCTGAAGGAACGTGTCCTCTGCGGGGGGTGGGGTGGGGGTGCAGCTCTCCGGAAGTTTCCCGTGTTTTCTCTCATTGAAGCTCTTCTGCTTAGTCCTGGGAGTGGTCTCTCCTCTGGGGCTCAGCTTTTCACGCCTCCTTCCCCTGTGATCCCTCTCCTTTGACTTCATGTTCCTCCCTCCAAGACCCACAATTTTGTTTCACAAGTTTCGCACTTTTCCCGTGAATTATTGTAACCGCAACAAAGGTATATTTTTCTCTTTCCCTGGTCACGTCTCTTTAGCCACTTCCTGTTTTTCAGAAGGGACACGCTGGAGAGGTCGCGGGTCTCTCCGCAGGACACCACACTTTAGGCAGATGGTGTATAAGCGACTGGCAACGTGAAAAGCCTCCCTGCTCTAGAAATGCTCATCCAAGGGCATCCATGCAAACCTGTCTACCCATTCAATCACCAACGGTTCCCTCTCCTAATGAAATCATAAAATTCTGGAGGGTGGGGACCTTTATATCGCTATAGCCCCAGGCCTTGAGGATTGCTGAGGCTTTTACGAGAAGGATGTCAGAAAACACGCTCCACTCTACTACTCAGCCTTCTTCATGCAGTTCCCAGAGGCAGCTGGTGTGGGTGGCAGTGATAAGGGCAGTGGGAGGGCGGGTCTTTCTCTAATCTCTGTTCCAAGAACAACAGTACTTCTGCTGTAACTGCCCCTTCCCTGATCACGTCGCTTATCATATGCTCCCCTTTTGCGTTGCCTCTAAAATGCTTAAAGCCAAATTTCTACGCCACATTTAGCAGCCCTCCAGGACCTTATCACCAGCATCTTAAGAATCAGATACATGCAAGGCAAAGGACCACAGCTTCATCATTTCTGCCCCATCTTCCTTTCTGAACTCTGACCTGTGTCTTGGCTACAGTCTGTCTTCCGAAAATAGACCCTTGTATAAACATTAACAAGCTGGTCCTGCATCTCCATCGCAGGGACATTTTTCACTTTTCAAAATCCCATGAATCACAGTGAGCTTTCACTTGGGGCCCTGGGGAACAGGGCAGGGAAACAGCACATTTCAATAACGTTAAGGCAAGTCAGCGTCACAGGGGAGCCAGTAGGTTCCCACAGCTGCCTAACCTAGTCTGATACCACCAGCTCGCACTCTAAGTAACACGTCATCAGCATTGGCTGCCTATTGCCTAGGATGGGGGTAGGTGAAAGCCATGAGGGGGTGGGCGGTGGCCAAGGGTCAGGGAAGCCAGCCGGAAATCACAGAGAAAATAAGCAAAGCTAGAGATGAGCTGTCCACTTTTTCTTTGTCCATTCTTCTGAGAACTCCTTTATAGTAAATTCACACCCTGCAAAGTGCATCCTAGCTGGTCCCTTTATCCCTCTTCATCCCAGATTTTTAGCTTTATATCCATCTTTAATCCATACCTCCAGCTCTTCGGTTTCTGCAAACAGCTGATTCACCGCTTAGCTTCTTGAAATGGAGCCTGCTTTCTGTCTCATTGAGTCTGCTCAACCCCTTGCTGTGAGCGTCTCCTTACAGCCTTTGAGAACCCTAAGAAACCACTGGCTCCATCGCCCCTGGCTGAACCAGTAACCAGTGGTAGGCCTGGGAGAGACTGCACTCAAAGATCTGATCAAAACCATGCTTCTGCTTAAAATCAGTATTAAAAACTAAAAACAGAGTTACCATATGATCCAGCAATCCCACTCCTGGGCATATATCCGGAAAAGACAAAAACTCTAATTAGAAAAGATACATGCACCCCAATGTTCACAGCAGCACTATTCACAATAGCCAAGACATGGAAGCAATCTAAGTGTCCACTGACAGATGAATGGATATAGAAGATGTGGTACATACATACAATGGAATACTACTCAGCCATAAAAGAACGAAATAGTGCCATTTGCAGCAACATGGATGCAACTAGAGATGATCATACTAACTGAAGTAAGTCAGACAGAGAAAGACAAATATTATATAACATGTGTGGAATCTAAAAAAAATTATACAAATGAACTTATTTACGAAACAGAAGCAGACTCACAGATCTCGAAAACAAACTTATGGTTACCAAAGGGGAAAGTGGGGGGAGGGATAAATTAGGAGTTTGGGATTAACATATACACACTACTATATATAAAATAAACAACAAGGATTTACTGTATAGCACAGGGAAGTATATTCAATATCTTGTAATAACCTATAATGGAAAAGAATCCGAAAAAGAATATATATATATATATATATATATATAAAAAACTGAACCACTTTGCTGTGCACCTGAAACTAATACAACATTGTAAATCAACTATACATAAATAAAAATTTTTTAAATCAACATTAAGTAAATAAAATGAAAGTTGTATTTTTTGCCCAAATCTTAACTCTCTAAATATCTTCCTTCAACTTTTTCACTTAATTTTTTCAGTATAATTAAGCTCATGGAGACGTGAAATAAAAGAAGCTGAAATCCTAACCCAGGTAGAATTTCTATTGTGTAATATCTGCTCATTTATTTTTAGATGAAAATTTATCCTGTTTTGTAACCTTCCACCCAAGGCCTCCATGGAAGGTAGTAAGCATCGATAATGTTCAGTTTTAAGAAGCTGAGATTCCACAGTTGTTATTTTTCTTCAGCTCCGCACAGCCGAAGAACGAAGCCTGCACACAGCCTCGCTGCGGACACTCCGGCTGCATTTTCACCGTTTCCTAAAGCAAGCGCACTCTGGCAGTTTCTGTTAAGGAAGAGGAAACTTTCCTCAGCTTCACTCCCAGAATACAGAGCTTGAGTGTGTGGGAGGAATCAAGTGGACTTGACAAACACGTGACACTCACACCAGGGGGACAACAGATGGACGGCTTCAGCCTTACCTGCCTAGGTTTGGTGAGGATATTTCCTATAGAAGAGGACCAGTGTGGCCCAATGGAAAGAACAGCACATTCACAGGTACTTTGACGGATTTAATTTTGGGTTTGGTTCATCACTCCAAAAATTGAATGTGTGAGGAAAAGCACTCATTCCCCAACAATGTTATGAATTACATGGCTATGAGCAGAACAACTGTTCTGGTTTATATCCTAGTAGGTGGCCACCAAGGCAGAGCCAAGGAACCCAAAAGCCAGGTATTAATCCCCTGTCCATTCCTCACCATGCCCATTCCATACTGTACTAGTCGGGGTTCTCCAGAGAAACAGGATCAGTAAGATGTATCAAGAGATTTATTTTGAATTATCTTCTCACACAACTGTGGGAGCTGGCAAGTTCAAAACCTGTAGGGCAGGCCAGGAAGCTGGAAATTCCAGTAGGAACTGATGCTGTGATCCAGAGTCAGAATTCCTTCCTCATCAGGGAAACTCAGTCTTTCCTCTTAAGGCCTTCAACTTATGAGATGAGGCCCAACTCACATTGTGGAGGATAATCTGCTTTACTTCAAATCTACTAATTTAAACGTTATCACATCAAAAAAATATTCTTATAGCAACATCTAGACGAATGTTTAACCAAACAATTGGGCACCACAGTCTAGCCAAACTGACACATAAAATTAAGCATCACACCCAGTAAATGCTCAACAAATTGATTTGATTGGATAGGAAACCCCAGACAAAACATGTTCCCGAGCCACTATTTCTTCAGCTGAACAACGTAAGGTTTAGACCTCATTCCTCCAATCCTGGTAGTCCGAGAGCAAACATTTAAGTCTTGAGAATATGGAAAATCTATGGCCTCTGGTCTCCTTGGATGAGTTGATGACTTTTAAACAGATGATAACACCATCACCACATGGTTACCCCCAGTGTCCACAACAACAGAACAAATACTATATAAAGTTCTGCAAGGCAAAGAGCCACCTTCCTGCTGTTCTGGTTTTCTCTAGCCTAATCACACAGAGGGGCAGGCCTCAAGTTGCTTATGGTGTCCAAATCACCAGATCTCCATGGGACAAGGGCTCCAACTCTAAGAGTGAACAGGCTGCTCAGGAATTTAGAACCTAGGAGTAAAGGAAACGCCTCTTAAATTGAAGGGAGTTCCCAGAGAAGCTTCCAGAAAGGCTCTAGTTCCATCCTTTACCCCTGGTTCTTTGTTGTTTTTTTAACCAGTCCAGGAAGGAAATAACATCCAGTGTCTTTGGCAGATTATCAGAAGAGGGCCACCGAGGAGGAAGGAAAGTCAAAACACAGTCATACCTTTTTCCTCATCTTGGTGCCCCGATCTGCTATTGAATTCTTTTCACCAGAGTTTGTTGTATTAGCTTGCTTGGTAGTTCACAACAAACTCCCACAAACTGGGTGGTTTCAACAACAGAAATGTATTGTCTCAGAGTTTTAGAGGCTAGAAGTCTGAAGCCAAGGTGTGAGCAGGGTTGGTTCCTTCTGAGGGCGGTGAGGGAAGGATCTGTTCCAGGTCTCTCTCCTTGGCTTGTAGACGGCCGTCTTCATGTCCACATGGTCTTCCCTTTATGGGTGTCTGTCTCCAAATTTCCTTTTTGTAAGGACACCAATCATATTACCTCTGTAAAGGTCCTATACAGGTCACATCCAAATAGTCACATTCTGAGGTACTGAGGCTAGGACTTCAACATATGAACTTGTGGGGACACAATTCAACCCATAACACTTGTTCTCTGCCTATGGCTGTTAGTTTCCCTTCACTGTAGATGCAATAAAACAGAATCATAGGAAACTGGTATTTCTGTAGTACTTTATGTTTTTCAAGGGAGATAATAATCTCCTGGATGGAAGGAACCTCATCTATTTACCTTGAATACCCTAGAGCAGGAGTCCCCAACCCCTGGGCCACAGACTGGTACCAGTCGGCGGCCTGTTAGGAACCGGGCCGCACAGCAGGACGTGAGTGGCGGGCGAGTGAGTGAAGCTGCATCTGCTGCCACCCATCGCTCCCCATCTCTCGTGTTACTGCCTGACCATCCCCCCACTTCTGTGGAAAAACTGTCTTCCACGAAACCGCTCCCTGGTGCCAAAAAGGTTGGGGACTGCTGCCCTTGTCCGTGACACTCAATAAGTGTTTGTGGAATGGACCAGTCATCCTCTCATTTTATACTTTCCCCATCTCTCTAAATATTTTCTTGAGCCCCTAATCAGAGGTAGCATCCAATGCTATGCTTTGCTTGGTTCAACCCAAGGTTCAAGCAGATGAAACCAATACAAAGGAGACCCTAAACACCACGGCAAGTCCTGCTCTGAATCCCTACATCAAACACAATGGGCATTTCTTTTAGGTGATGTTCCACAAGGAGAAAAAAGGCAAATATTTGAGTTCAGTTCTGGTAACACACAGATCTATTTCTGTTTCCTGTCCGACTCCATGCATATGAGGACTTTCTACACCAGGAAGGCAATTTGGTTCAGAAATGTTTTCTTTCATTTAGGGTTCTGTTTGTTTGTTTTGTTTTCTGAACTTTCAGATCACTGATTGTGCCAAATAATTAAATCATAAATCTGGCATTTTATGCATGTAGATTACATCTTTTCAAAGTTGTTTTTATATGTGGAGTTTATCTGAAGCAAATGTACAGGCAAGGAGAAACCCCTGGATTTACTGCCAATAGAACTGGGCTCTTATGAAACCCCAGATGTCATGTAATTTATTTCTACAGTGTAGAATAGATGGATAAAGCCAATGGTTTGTTTTCCATGAGGCTTTGAGGGGTACTATACCTTAAAGGGGTTAACACAGACACAGGTCTGGAATTTCAAAGATTAATTCTGCCATGTTGGATCAAGCCCAGGAAAAACCAGCCTCCGAGTTAGGTGATGTTAAGAGCTATGTTCATTACCCTTTATAGCTCAGAGTCATCCTTCTCTACCAAAGGGACATAACTCTCAAGTAAAATAGATGATCACTTCCTTAGTGATACTGCTTCCTAAGGAGCAAACAAACTGGTACCCGGAGAGAGAATAAAGGGATGCGGGTCCTTACTGTTGGGTAGAGAAAGGTTCTTTTTTAAAAGAAGATAACATTTAAGCTGAGATCTAAAGAGCAAGAAGCCAGCTGTGTGAAGCTCAATTTACAGACTTAGTGATGGATAAGATGAAGGCAAGTAGGGGTGAAGGAGAGGGAGAAATCATGTAGGACTCCCAGGCGTCTGTCTTGTGCACCTGGCTTGGCGGTGCTAATGTTCCCAGAGATCGCAGAAAGTGGGGAGCAGAGGACTGAAGGAAAGTCAAAGGTTACGCTTTGGGTATGTCATGTTTGTGATGACTGTGAGAATTCCAAGGGGAGATGTCAAGTAGATACGGATGCAGCAGGATCCTGGCTGGAAACCAGGATAATTCGAGGAGAGTTTAATAGAAGGACTATTTACAAAGGTGTGAGCGGAGTTTAGGACAAGCAAAGAGAGACTGTGCGGTACATCTCGAAGCTAGTAACCACGCATAGGCTTGAAAGAGCAAGTGAAAGGGGAAGTAACTGGTAGAGAGAGAGAGACAGAGAGAGACAGTGCTGGTTAGATGGAGAGGGCGTTCTGGTAGGTGCCGTGGCCCTCAATAGAGAGATGCAGTCTGAGGTGAACCACAAAGAAGGAGCTAGGTACTAAATTCATTGGCCTCACTCTCCTCCTGCCTTTCAGCCTTCTGCTGGAAACTTCTATTGGCCAAACCCAGGTGAAGTGAGAGAGTCTGTTGATGTGGCCCACAAAGGTCAAAGTGCCAAGGGCACAGAGGAGGGTCAACAAGAGTAGAGAGTGGATCTAGAAGGACAGACAAAATATACAACACAAGGCAGTTGGATATACTGAGCTCTATTAATGGCAAAGTAAAGTGGTGCAACCTCTATGGAAACAGCATGACAGTTCCTCAAAAAAGTAAAAACAGAATTATGACCCAGGGTCTTGAAGAGATCTTTGTACATCTATGCTCACAGCAGCATTATTCATGATTGCCAAACAGTAGAGGCAACCCGAGTATCCACCAGCAGACAAATGGATGAACAAAATGCGATATATACATATAATGAAATATTATTTAGCCTTGAATAGGAATGAAATTCTGACACATGCTATAACATGGGTGAACCCTGAGAACATTATGCTCAGTGAAATAAGCCGTCACAAAAATACAAATACTATATGATTCCACTTATATGAGGTACCTGGAGTAGTCAAATTCATAAAGACAGAAAGTAGAAAGGTTGTTGCCAGGGGCTGAGAGGAGGAAGAAAGAGGGGGATGGAGAAATGTTGCTAAATAGTATAGCGTTTTAGTTTTGCAAGATGAAAAACGTTCTGGAGATTGGTGTCACGACAATGTGAACGCACTCAACCCTACTGCACTGTGCACTTACAAAGGGTTAAGATGGGGACTTCCCTGGTGGCGCAGTGGTTAACAATCCTCCTGCCGATGCAGGGGATACAGGTTCGAGCCCTGGTCTGGGAAGATCCCACATGCCACGGAGCAACTAAGCTCATGCGCCACAACTACTGAGCCTGCACTCTGTACACTGAGAGCTACAACTACTGAGCCCACATGCCACAACTACTGAAGCCCGTGCGCTATAGGGCCCGTGCTCCACAACAAGAGAAGCCGAGCACCACAACGAAAAGTAGCCCCTGCTCGCTGCTACTAGAGAAAGCCTGCGCACAGCAACAAGACCCAACGCAGCCAAAAATAAATAAATAAATTTACTAAAAAAAAGGGTTAAGATGATAAATTTTATGTTACATGTATTTTACCGCAAATTAAAAATTAAAACATTTTATAATTTTGTTTTACTTCATTTAAAAATATCAACTGAACATCTTTTCATATCAATTGAACATTTTTTCGTACTACCTTAGCAGTTACATAATAGTTGATTTTATTACTGCATATCTTATTTAATCAAATCACTGTTTTTTGAAATTTAGGTTTTCTACAAAACCAAACATCATAAACAAACTGCAACGGACAGCGCTTAGCTACCTCTTTGACACACATGCAATTATTTCCCTAGAATAAATTCCTAGAATGGAATTGCTGGGTCAAAGGAGAATATGGCTGTGTCAGGGGTGAGACTGGGGTGGGAAATGCAATATGAAAGCTGAAATATGAAAACCAATCAACAGAGACCTGAAGTGGGGTGCGATATAAATTAAGTGCTATATAAATATTTTTGATTGGAAAAGGAAATGTGATTTACTCATTCATTTATTCCTTATACAAAATGTACTGAGACTGCCATGCACCACTGTTCTAGACACTGTGATATCACGTTGTCCTATTAAACACTCTCTTCTCTCTCAAGGAACTTAAAGACTAGGGAAGAGAGAAACAAGTAAATCACCAATTTCAGTGCAGCTTGATACATGAGGGAAGGGAGAGATGCCCAAGGGCTAACGCAAGGAGAAGAGGAAGTTCACCAATCAGGGGAGGCTTCTCCATGGAACTAGCTGTGTGTCAGTGAGCAGGGTTTTGAGGGACAAGTCAGAGTTATTCAGACTTCGAAAGTGGATAACCACATGGCATAGCCCCCCTCCAAGATGGCGCCCAATGACCCTCACCTCCTGGTTATTTGTGCCCTCATGTAGCCCCCTCCCACAATGGATCAGGGCTGTTCTGAGCGCCCAATAGAGAACGATGGAGATGACAGTGTGTGAACTCTGAGGCTAGATTATAAAAAGCACTGCAGTTTCCCTCTTGCTCTACTGGATTGCATGCTCTGGAGGAAGTCAGTGCCCAAGCCATTCAAGCAGCCCTGTGAAGAGGCCCATCTGAAAAGGAACTGAGGCCTCCCACCAACAGGCAGCGCAACTTACCAGTCAGGTGACTAAGCCATCTCAGCAGGGAATCCTCCAGCAGCAGTGGTGACTGCAGCCCTGGCCAACATTTAACTGTGGTCTCACGAGGGAACCTAAGCCAGAACCGAGAGTTATATAAGTGATTACTGGTTTTGTAAGCTGTGAAAAAGTTCTGGGGGATTTGCTTCTTGGCAATAGTTAATTTAATATACTACGTATCAAGCAGAGCTTAAGATGTCTAAAAGTGGGAGATATTTGGAGTGACCCGAGAGAAGGTTACATGTGGGGAAAGCGCAGGAGCTGGAGCTGGAGAGGAAAGCAGGGCTAGATTATTCCTGGCCGTGGTACACTCTGCCGTCCTCCCCTTCCTCCTTGCCAGCAGAACCAACCTTGTTGACGTGTTAGGTGGCCATGTGGATGAGGTCACACTGCGAGGATGCGTGTTAACAAGGTCAGTGGGCTGAGGGTAAGGCCTTGGCTGGAGGAAAGCCCTCCAAGGGTGAGCAGAGGCAGAAAATTACAGCTGCCCAAGAGTGACCAGTGAAGTAGGAAAGAAAAGGAGAAAGTAGAGTTCCAAAAGTTAGACTTTCAAAAAAGGGGGAAGGTTAATGGTGTCAAAGGAAACAAAGAAATCTAACAAAGGGACTTCCCTGGCGGTCCAGTGGTTAAGACTCCCTGCTTCCACTACAAGGGATGTGGGGATGAGGGTTCGATCTCCGGTTGGGAACTAAGATCCCTCCTGCCACGTGCACAGAGCAGCCAAAAAAAATTTTAAAGAAAGAAAATAACAAGGCCCGAGAATTGGGCACTGGAAGGGTCACCATGGCAGCCCCTGTGTCCTTTGTTGGGACTGTGGGAGCTTCAAAACACTGGGTCCAACCCTCTGACTCTGGTAAAACCCCTCACCTCTCTATCTCACCCCTTTGTCTCCTCCCATTTTCTCTTTTCTTCGCTTCCCATTGGCCATCTGGCCTCTTCCCTGCTCCCACCTTAAATGTCTTTGCTTTTTGCCTCTCAGTGCTTGGAAGAGTTTCCCCACAAAGGTCCACACTGCTCTCTCCTTCGCCACCTTCAGGCTGACGCCCCTGTCGTCTTCCACGTGCCTGAGTTGGAACCTCCCATCCCCACTGACACACATTCTCTATTCCGTCCTCCCCCCTCTTGCGCCCCTACTGATCACTCTACAGGCCACACCTTTTACTTGATGGTGCTCATTGCATCTCCCCTTCTCTAGGGTGTCAGCTCCAGGAGTTTGAACTGTATTCCCAGAACCCAGCACTCAAGTGTTCTTTAAATATCAGTTAAATGCTGCAAAAACAAGGCACAGTTCCTGTTTTCAGGACTCGTGACCTCCAACCAAAGTGTGACAGCTGCTACCTTTAAGGCAGGCACAAAGCACTAGGAGGGCTCCGAGGAAAGAATGACAGAGGAAGTAACTTCTGAGCAGAGAATACAGGAGCAGGGGAGGTGGAGAGTGAAAGGGACATCATATTCCGATATGTCTGGACCATGGGGTGGGAGTGGAGGCGGGGCGTGATTGAGACCAGACTGTAAAAGGTTTGGAGACAAGCACACTAAAGAGCCTTACCTTTATCCTACAGGCCAGAGATTTTCAAACTGTCCCCTGCGGAGCCAGGCCACTCGATGCATTCCAGCCTCCACTGCTTTACATATCGGGCTTCTGATTAGTCCCTCTTTTGAAGGCTTCAATTCCACCACCAGACTTTGAAAACCATCTCTGTTGGTAGTGGAAACTGTGGTCTTAACCACCACGTGCAAGTAGTATCAATCACTCCCTTTGATTGAGGGCAGGCAAGGTCTGGGGGGGGGGATAGGGGGGCGTGAGAACGTGCAGGTTTTTGGACTCAGCTTTGACAGCAGTGGGGCGTAGGAACCGAGCTTGGGCTTTGAGTAGAGCTCGCACTTTATCAAGGCTCAGCAAAGGACAGCGGTGGAGCAGACCTGCCTTCCACGCACATAACACACAAGTCCCGCTGCCTCGGGGTGCACCTGCGGTTAGCCCCTGTTGCACTCCCCGCTTCCCAAGAGATGAAGCAACTCGCTAAAGACACACCCTCACTTGCTGGCGAAAGTGGGGTTAGCTCTCCCAGCTCTGCCGTTTTTAATGCATTGTTTCAAGTCCTAAGCCACCAGATAAAAATAGTGCAACGGCTGGAGTGAGTGAGGCAAGGGCAAAGAACGAGGGGGGGAGGGGCGGGAGCGAGGCGGGTAAGCAAGGGAGTGCGGGGGGACTGGGCCGGTTCCATTAGGACCAAACCCGCTTCCTTATCTGCAAAACCGGAGAAACTCGTGCTCTCTGAGCCACCTGCTCATTCGGTGACACTTCTTTGCTTTCAAAAAGTGTATCAGATACACGAATGTGCCAGATTCCCATTTTTCTGTCAATTTCTAGGAAGATACACCTAAGGGAAGGAAAGGAGGAGTTTTCCCTTCCTGTATCACACCCATAACTCAAAGTGCTGACCTTCAAGAGTCCGCGCGGTCCGAGGGTGGCGCGGAGCGGACTGACTGCCTAGTGGCTACGTGACTGCGCGCTCGCCGCGCCCCTCGACGCCCGGGACGCGTGCCGCGGGCTGGCTCCGCCCCGGCGACCCGGGCGAGAAGGGGCGGATCCCCTCGCCCTCCCCCTCCTCCCCCGCCCCCCTCCCCGCCTCCTGCGCAACTCCTGGCGTCCAAGTCGGGGGAGCGTGCCATGCAGACGCACTTCCAGACGCACGCACCTCCCCCTCCTTCCTGGATCCAAGACGCCCAAGGTCGGCACCCCTGAGTCTTGGCTTCCTGCTTCATAGACTCACGACTTGGTGAGGCTCCCTGAGGGCCCTTCCAGCTGCTCTAAGGTCTGAGGCTGTGGTTTCATGAATGATGCTTTTCCACTCTGCAAACATTAATGAGACCATATCTGTGAAGTGCCGTGAGTTCCTTGGGATAAAAATGCTGATTAATTTGTCATTCATTGCTTATAAAATCCACTAAAAATGGCATTTTAAAATCAACATTTACTTAGATATAACAACCTTCCTGTACAGCTTGCCAAATACTTTAAACATCAGGCTGGGCTCTGAATCATTACTTCATTTTTACGGATGAGGTGAAACATTGTTTCTTATAATCGTAATCATCATGATATCATTATTACTGAAAGTGGTCCATTCTGAGTGAAAAACATAAATTGCTAAATACACGGATCTCTGAGAAACTCTCCTGGAGCCACTTTCAAAGAACGCTCCCCATCTGACCTTAAACAAAAGGAAAGGGCAAAGCGATGTTATCTTTTAAGTCAGGAAAATAAACAGAGTTTTCTATTTTCTTCCCTCTTTTGTAAGCACTGACATTTGAGAGGTTTCTCACCAGCACGTGAGCCTCAACAAGGCTGGGGCCATCTGGGGGGGCACCCTACTGTATAAGTTGTGAGGCAATGGAGGGGGGCTGCGGTTTTTCGGGAAATATCTTCCTGCTCTTTTATTGGGTGCGTGGCGTCGTCTCCCTGACCCCTGAAAGTGAGGCAGGGTAGAAAGGAATGAGATTTGTCGGTATCTACTTGCTCCCTTAGTGAGGCTTGGGTGATGAATGTCCAAGGAACCCCAAGGGTAGAGGTCAAGCTGCCTAACTGGTCTGGTGTGGGCGTGGTGAGGGTGATAAAGGAATCCCATCTGCAGAGCCCCTCGGATGCAGTTTAACCTGTACTGCAGGCCTAGGAGACAGACTGCCATGATTCTCTCTGTGGCATAAAGCCCAGGAAAGTTCCCTCAAGTAAAACAGCTGGGAAGTCACACAACCAGCTTTCAAATCCAGCTATCTGAACTCCAGCTTCAGAACTGTCTCCTTGTACTCGAAAGACACAGATGTCATGAATGTTCTCATGCATCATAAAAGTGTTGGTCCTGGGATGGCAGAGACTACGGGGGAGTGAGATGTGGGTCTCTCCAATCTACCATGATCTGGCTTCAAAGCAGTGGGATTCATGGAAAATAAGGCTACACAGCAGGAGTTGGCAGACTATGGTCCATGGGCCAAATCCAGCCCGTCACTGGTTTTTGTGTGGCCAGCAAGTTAAAACTGGATTTTACATTTTTTAATAGTTTAGCGGGGAAATAAAAGAATAATATTTTGTGGCATATAAAAAATTATGTGAAATTCAAGTTTCCATGTTCACAAAGGAAATTTTATTGGAATGCAGCCATGCTCATTGCTTGCATACTGTCTATGGCTGCTTTCGCATTACAAATGCCGAGTTGAATGGAATCAATGTTCTGTAATTCAGCAATACTGAACCATTGCCCCTAAGGGAAATACAGGGTTAATTTCCTGCAAGTCTCTGGTCACAACATTTTTGTTAACAGATCAATACATAACCTTATTTTATGTAATTCTGTTTAAAGAAACTTTATTTCAATATATATTGTTCATTCATTAAGGCTGAACTCATGACCAACTGGGGTGTAACTCATGCTTGGACAAAACTTATGTAACTCATGAATTTTCCCCTTTTAAAGCACATCACAGCGTTCTTACACATAGGAACACTAGACAGCACTTCAGAGCACTACACTTGGGGGCCGTTTGAAACAGCAAAATCACTCACACAACGCAATAAACGTGACACTAAATAGATCCCAAAAAGGATGTTTGTGTACAGTGTGAGAGCTGAAATACGAAGGCAGAAGTTTGCCTTGTTCACCCTCAGTGCTGGGAACATGGGTGTCAGGTGACGCATTTTTTGCTGCTCTGCCCACACGTGACTGCCAAAGCACCAAAGGTATTGATTTGGGGGTTACAGGTAAATGTTAGGGAGTAGGGGGCTTCCCTGGTGGTGCAGTGGTTGAGAGTCCGCCTGCTGATGCAGGGGACGCGGGTTCGTGCCCCGGTCCGGGAAGATCCCACATGCCGTGCAGCGGCTGGACCCGTGAGCCATGGCCGCTGAGCCTGTGCGTCCGGAGCCTGTGCTCCGCAATGGGAGAGGCCACAACAGTGAGAGGCCCGCGTACCGCAAAAAAAAAAAAAAAAAAAGTTAGTGAGTAGGCACATTCACAAGTACGGAACCCAAGAATAATAAAAATCAACTCTACTCGCAACAAAGACCACATGGCCTGCAAAAGCTAACGTATTCACTGCGTGGCCCTTTACGAAAACAGTCTGCCATCTCCTGCTCACCAGTATTCTCAGCCTTCGCCTGAAGAGAGTGAAACAGGCAGAAAGGAACTGACTCCTCCATAACGGTGTCCAAACTAGCGGGAGCTCAGAAAGAAAAGCAAAACAAAACCAGTGACGAGGTCAGGAAACTGGGGGCTCACGTAGTTGAATGTGGGGAGAATTTTCAAACTGTGGGGCAAAGCTTCAACGTCTTCCGTTTGCAGATCTGGTTTTCATTCAACAAACATTTATCTATACCTTTGAATTTGCAGGAGTTGGTGCTGAGAGTTGGAAGCCAATCAGTTACTAGTTTAAATAGGAACGCCCTCCCTTCATCAGTGTCCTGAGAACTGAAGTGTAAGGGGCCGCTGGGAGGAGAGGAGACTTGAAACGTAAGGCCTGGCCATTTTATAACTCGAATCATGGGTCTCTGAAACGGATTAAGCACTTTCTTTGCTTGTTAGGACTTTCTAATGTCCAGAAAGGGTTGGAGGCAGCTCACAACCCAAGCACGTGCTACAGAAGGAGGAGGGAGACTAACAGGATAGGTGCAGAGGTCTGAGGGGTGATGCAGTACCATCAGGCAGGCAGGAGGGGCCACGGACTTATTCCGTTGAGTTTCAACTTAAATTCTGAGGCTCCACCTCAAAAGACAAGGACAGGGGAGAGAAAGTCAGTTCTGAGAGCGCACTCGGTGGAAGACAGGCTTTCCGCAGCCCTTAGCAGTAAAAGCCTTTTCTGATTGAGGTCTCTTCTGGTGGACCCAGAGGATGGAGGGGCCCCAGCGGCACAACGCAAGCAGATCCAACCCAATGCCTGACTGCGTCCTGCTCTCCTCTTGGGGCTTCCCCAATGAAAATGCAGCTCTCTGTTTTCTTTGGAACCTAAGGATTAAATGTCTAAGTATTTACTTTTCTGGTGTCTGGCTGTATCCAAAGAAAGAACTCGAAGTACCAAGAAGAGTGATGGACTGAATAATTCTGAAAAAACCCTTCACAAGGAACTCTTTCTGGCCTAGCCTTTGGATAAGAGTTAGAAGGCATCCGTTCATGGGCTTAGAGAGACCCTATTTAGTGTCATTAATTGAGGGGCGATCCGTAGACTTTAGAAGTATTTGAGTACTGTGGAAGGTGAAGGGATCAGAGGCCAAGCCAGGAATTTTTTTCAGGAAACAGTTCGGGGTCCGCCCTCGCCCATGAACAAGTCACAGCTTTATTTCACAGAGAGGGCTCAAGGTGATTTCATCCTGGAAGATTTTCAAAGTCCGCCACCCCCGGAAAAAATTCCAGCAATGCTTCTACTGTACAGACAGAAAAACCGTGTTTCTCCTAAGCCCCTTGTAGAGTCTAGTATACCTGAAGTCCCTTTATGCTTACCCTGACCCTTCATCTAGGTGACGTATTTCTTCGTCCTGTTTCTTGACATGGAGACAGATACTCAGAGAGTTTAAGAAGTAGAGTCCTAAAATTCTGATCCCACTGAATTTCCCCATTAATCAATCATGTCCTGTTTCTCCCAACTACCGGTACTTAGTGGTATCAAAAGAGTAGCCATGAATGGAAGATGAAGCCGTGGGATGTAGGCTGGATAACGACAGCGTGACCTTCCCCATCTTCCACCCCACAAACACACACACTGCAGAACTGGCATCTCAGCCTGGACATAAACTGATGTGATTCTCCAGCACTGCAGTGTGGCCTTGAAAATCCTTGCCGGGGGTCAGAATGCATCCTAGCCACCGGAAGCACTAATCGTCCACTTTAGCATCTGATCTTATGAAGTGGATCTCCCTTGAGGAGTATCATACAGTGAGTCATTGGACTGGGTCTCTCTGCCTTGAAACCCATTCCTCCCTTCCGCCTCCCTGACCCCTACACTCCATCACGAGCCCCTGCAGGTTTCCAGGCAGCTTCTTATACCTGAGACAACCAGGTTCTAAAGATAATGCTAAAAAAAAAAAAAAAATCAGATGAATAGATTATAAGCCCTTTCGTGTAGAGGATTAATTTGAAGGATTTGTCAAGTCCAGAGGTCTCTTCCTGGCTTGGTGGAATCCCAGACTCCCCTTGTGGACCAGGCTGGAGAATTCCAGTCTGAAATCTCATCTTTGAATCAGGATGCAGCTTCTTCCCATGGTCCAGGCAGTTTACACTGACGCGCTTAAAGGACACAGGGAGGAAGGTGTAAGTAGCAACTGGAGTCTGACCCGAAAGCCTCCGCCCTTCAGCCTCATTCACATCTTTTTATTTTTTCCTCCCCAGATTGTTGCGACCACATTAATTCTCTTCATGGCTCCTAGTTGCTTCTTCCAGAGGTGATGCTTTAGGCAAAGATAAGAGGATATGAGGAGAGGCCCTTTATCTGGGAAGAGAAATGTAGAATAGAAAACAGAAGGGGGTAGTTAAATTACATACAATACGTTTCTTATCCATTAGGGACAGATGTCTGGCAGTTCAAAGATTTTAAAAGTAGCCTTCCCCCAAATGCTTTTGTAAGCCTAGATTTCTATTTGTGAACTGTTTGTGCTGAGTGAAATAAATAATCTGAAGACTCTGTTGCTTGTTTTTTTAAAAGGAGAGCCACTTGGGTAAGTGAGTAGGTAAATGACTGGAGAAGTCAGCTAAGAAGGAGTCACACCTACCAGGATGCACATAAAACAGAGCTCGGGCAGAAAATGGTCAGAGTAATTTGAAGCAGAGACAGGAATGCAATTACAAACAGATCTGGTAAAACCGGAGACAACTGAGATCTTCATTACAAAGGGGGAGAAACACACGTAGCGAGCATCTGGAGTTGAATCTTACTCTTGCCATTTGCCAGAACAGAAAGACCCAGCATTCAATGCAAATACTTTTGTCCATCTTTGCCCTAATTAAAATTTCTTCCAGGCTCCACTAGTCCTAACTCTGAGGATAAAAGCTTATTTAGATCCATTGTCTCATAGGGTGCAAACTGATAATCCGCCATCCAGTGCTCAGCTGCAGGCATGGCCTGGAGGAAGAGATTCCTGTATCCAGCACACCCAGACTGCAAGGTGGCCTCCTCTCCTCCATCTTGCTGAGCCCAGAGCTGCCGCTGGAACTTTCGTGGTAGAAAATACCCATTCTTCATCCTCTGTCTTCAAAGGCAAATCTCCTTGTAGAGCAGATTGACTGTGTTCTGCTCCAGACACATTTTTGGAGCTCTGGAAATATGCCAGGCACTGTGTTCGGTGTTGGGAACAGAGGCAGGAATAAGGTAATGTTTGCCCCTAAGAGGTTGCTGTCTGATAGTAGAGCCAGACCAAAACCAAAACAAACCGAAACACAAACCCAGACAATGACAAAAGAATCTGGCAAAACAGAACCCAGAGGGAGACTTCACCCACCCTGGTGGGCTTCTTAGAGTCTCTGGAAGGATGACTGGGAGTTAGCTGGGCAGGATTTTAAATTTTCCATTCATCTCTTTCACAGAAGTGTTTGGAAATGTGAGCAGGCAGGACCCTTTGGTCACCTCAGGAGATGCCTGTGGCCCTGCCAGGTGGCTCCCAGCTCACTAAGTAGGACAGTGAATAAGAGCAGAGCATTTGCTATGGGTTCCCAGACTTTTTGCCAGTCAGGATATCATTTTATTTTTATTTTTTTAATCCTCAGAAACTTCACGTTTTGAAAACTGATGTCTTTCAATTAAAGTGCATTAAGTATACCTAACTAGTTTTCTCATAATTTAAATAAGTTAATAATTTAAATGACATATAATTATTAGTAATTATAATTTAACTGCCAGTTGAAGCTTCTGCTTATCACAGGATAGCAAATGACACTACACAGGGGAGGATGTAATTTCTTATAAAATCAACCAAGTGTTTTAATTAGTTTGTACAGACTTACTGTGCTACGGCATGATTTGAATTAGCCTTTTCTGGTTTTTTTTTTAAGATATTGAAGTAAGAACTGGTTCTTTTCTCTAGGAAACACTAACTTGGTGAATCAGGGACTGGGTCTGAGTATCAGAGAGTCTGGGCAGGGCAATTTCAGACTTTTTTTTTTTTTTTTGGAGTACGCGGACCTCTCACTGTTGTGGCCTCTCCCGTTGCGGAGCACAGCCTCCGCGGCCATGGCTCATGGGCCCAGCCACTCCGCGGCATGTAGGATCTTCCCGGACCGGGGTGCGAACCCGTGTCCCCTGCATCGGCAGGCGGCCTCTCAACCACTGCACCACCAGGGAAGCCCCAGACGTTTTTTTAATTGATGTGCACACGTATTCCATTTAATTGAGTTTCTGGTTGCTGCCAGTCACTCTGTTCCATTCCACTTCTCCATGACGCCTCCAGCCCCTTATGGAAGTGATGCAGAAACAAAATTCATCATCTCCAATTAAGCTAGGGCATTCGGGAACCTAACACATCAAGTTATGGAGAAAAACCCTGAAGTTCCTGGTAATTATCCAGGAAACTTCTCCCCTTCCCACGGCCCTGGGATCTTTCGTACTGTGACCTCCAGGCACGGTGGCCTCTCTGTTCTTCTCCGGGTCAGGACATTCCACGGTTTCAGCTACCGTTTACCCTTCCATCCATGCCTTACGCCAGGCTTCTCTCAGGAACTCTTGTCCTATATCTTGTCCACCACCCACAGGACAGCTCTGCTGAGATGCCCTCAGAAGCCTCAGTGCTCTCACAGTTGAACTCACCGCACATTCCACCCTCACCTCCAATGTGTTTCTGCTCCTGATCTGCGTATCTCAGAGGCAGCTGCCGCCCCTCCATCCAGGCTCTGGAGCTGTGATTTGGTGTGTAATCCTCACCCCCAATAGCTCATTCCAAAAAGACTGTCACCAAGTCCTGTTGATTCCACCTCCTAATTAACTGTGTTCCCAGTGCCTAATCCCCTCTGTCCCCATGGCGCTCTCTGGGTCCTGGTACTGGTGATCTTGAGAGGGAGGATTTCTGAAAGGGACTCAGTACTGCCTTCCTGGCCTCCAGCCTTCTTACCGAATCCACCCTCCACACCACCTGCAGACTTTTCTTTTAAAAAGTCAGATCTGGACTTCCCTGGTGGCGCAGTGGTTGAGAGTCCGCCTGCCGATGCAGGGGACACGGGTTCGTGCCCCGGTCCAGGAGGATCCCACATGCTGCAGAGCGGCTGGGCCCGTGAGCCATGGCTGCTGAGCCTGCGCGTCCGGAGCCTGTGCTCCGCAACGGGAGAGGCCGCAACAGTGAGAGGCCCGCGTACCGCAAAAAAAAAAAAAAAAAAAAAAAAAAGTCGGATCTGATTCTATCGCTCCCTTCCTTAAAAGCTCTGCAAGCTTCCCATTGCCTGTAGGGTAACGTTCAGATTTTCTAGAAGGGTATGCAAGACGCTTCTCCATCTCACAGGTCCCGCTTCTCCTGCCACACCTTCCCTAACAGAACACCTCCTCCCTCCTCCCTCCCTGCTTCCTCACCAAGCCAGGCTCCTCCAGGCTGCCCAGCGTTGCCCCTGCCTGGAAAGTATTTCTGCCCTCTCCCCCTCTTTCATCCTTCAACACCCAGCTCAGATGTCATCTCTTTCTCTGGGTGTTGGGGTGGAGTCTCCACTCCAGCACATTTTAATGATTGAATGATTTTAATGAAATGATTTCTCTATCTGTCTGCTTGAAAAGACTAGAAGCACCTCCAAGTCAAGAGGGATGACTTATACTTCCATGGCTTTCCTCTGTTGGTACCTAGTAGGTATTCAACAAATGTTGGTTGAATGAATAACCAAGTAAAAATGGAGGGCTAATGCTGCTGAATTCTAGAGACCCCCATAAGGAAACAAAGCTGTCAGGTCTTCACCACTCTGCTCATGGTGTCTGGCCACCCAGGCTTGGATGGTATTAATCTTAATTAATATTAATCTGATGCATATGGATAGTTTATTTTAGGCACAGGTTTAAACTAGGAAAGAATAAGAAACAGACATCTAGAAGTAATGATACTTAGTACTATGCATTGCACACGGTTGTAATTTCTTTGCTATTATTATGTCTATTTTACAGATATGAAAACTGAGGTTAAGTAACAATTTCCCTGAGATCACACCCTTAGTGTCCATGGTGGTTTTACTCTCAGAATCTGTCCAGAGTCTGTGCTCCCACCTGCTACATAAAATGACCTCTAGTATAACGTTAAAAATAACAACAGCTAACAGACTCTGAGTGCTTACCACATGCTGGGCTCTGTTCTAAATGCTTGATGTGATTTATCTGATGGGAACGCAGACAGTTTAACCTAGTCATGCTCTGTTTTCCTTATCTGTAAAATGGGATGATGCCTCCAACCTTTTGGGTTTGCAGTGAGGATTAAGTAAGAGAGTACATGGAAACACTAGAATTGTGCAGACCTACCTGCTTAAATGCACAATTATTCATGCAACCCAATGGCTACTCACAGCTTTAGGGAATAACGACGGAGAAAGCGGAAATGACACTCCTGGCTGACAGCAAAGTGGGTCCCAGCCCTAGAAGAGTCAGAAGTGTGAATGAAAGTCACACCAGAGCACCTGATAGAGGTAAACTCAGAGAGAAATGGCTATCACTGCAGCATTCATGTGCTGTTTTATTGGAGAGAAAAACTTAAGCCCCTCCAGGTGACTGCTGTCACCCTAATGTGACTTCTAGCCCATTTGTTGCTGCAGTTTGAAACCTCAGGGCAGTCATAGCCTCTCTAACCCTGCTTCCACTTCTGGAAAATCAGATGGTGGGATTTAGTTATGTTGAAAGTTCCATCCAGTTCAACATTCTCTGATCACACAGCCCAAGGCTCTGGTTGACCAAAATCCTTTATCAGCCTGTCCTTCCTTGCTGTCCCAGAGCAAAGCATCCTCCTTTGTTCCTTAAAGTCACCCTCTGTCCTGTGAACACATTCTTTCCCCATCACAGAGGGACTATGAGGCTCTCTGTATTCCCTCTATCTCCACTGGCAAGTTTCCTTTGTCTTCAAACCTGTGCACATGTGTCCCTGAACTTAACAAAACTATGCCCAGATCTGCTTTCTCCGACTACCCGGCTATGGCTTTACCTGTCTAGCTTAGTGAAAGACCATTAATTCTCTCCCCAGTGCCTTACCATGTCTTGTAACCTTCCCTCTGTGACAACTTCATATAGCTGTCCTTGCCCAAAGAGGGCAACGGATAAAGAATTCCTTAGCCTATCTAGCAGAGATAGATTGAATACCTGTAAATTAATAGAAGCAAGAGAAATACAAAGTGACCTTTCTGCTTTGCATTAAATTAAAGGAAGCCTAAGAAACTACAGTGGTTTTTTTGTTTTCTTTTGGTGTGGTTTGGTTTTTTTTTTTTTTTGAGGGATGTGGGGTGGGAAGGGGAGGCACGTGGAGACATGAGAGATGGAAAGAGATGAAGGAAGAGACAGAGGGAGTCGTCCAGGCCACGTGGGAGGCCAGGGGAGGGTCCGGGAGTAAAGCTGGTTTGAAAGAACAAGGAGAAAAAAGTCATAGGAGAGAGGAAGCATTCGTGTGAAAGAACAGTGGCCAGCGTGAGGGGAATCCAAATATCAAGAGGATGAGAAAAGGAGGAGGCCAAGGAGTTAGTGTGAAAATTCAAATAAGAAATGGCATTTCCTTAGGCAATATAAGAAAGAGAGTCTGGCTCTCTGGGTGTCTCCAAACACAGAGGTGGGTACAGGAGGGGTGACGCAGACTTAAGAATTTTAGCGAGTATATTTTCGCCATTGGAAACCCAGCACTGGTCCTTCTTTTGTTTGCTCCCTCCCTGTACTGTTTCTTTCTTCTTTTGTTGCTTCAGTGAGGGTTTTGTTGGGAGCCAGTGTCCCTTATATTTCCTGATTTTATCTCTATTTGTACTATTCTTGGCATGGAATGGGTTTAGGATCAGAGAAAACGAGAAAGTGGGTGAAACCAAAGAAACGAAGTTATCAGTCTTGGAAATTACTTTCTTATTCTGTTGGGTCTGCTTTGTCATGAAATGGCAAAAAAAAAAAAAAAAAAAAAATCATCAAAATTGCAATCCTGAAATTTAAATGGCCGCTAGTCCTTTGATGTCAGGCTGAACTGTCTCCTGGAGTCGTTGAAAAGGGGGAGTTCATGGAGGGTCCTGTTGGACCTCTCAGGGTCAGCCAGGTGGAGGTGTCCATGGGTGACCCTGTGGTGAAGATTAATCTGACCCAAGAGTGTTTACGGCATCAGGTTGGTTAAAAACAAACAACAGCTGTATGCGTATCCTGCCTTACCAGTCAGGTTGCTTTGCTTCTGGAAACTTATCTTCTTTCCTTTCCGGATGGTGGCAGGAAAACATATCCCATTTTCAGTATTCTGGGTCATGGGGTGAAATATCCTTTAGCTCTTTGAGATATTGCAACATTTTGCATGGTCCCAGGGGCTTCACATCTCTTCTTGCGTTAATAATCTTTACAGTCTGTGTGAACTCTTCATTTCCTGCTTTCCTGGAATGATATTAATGATCTATTCATATATTTACATTTTAAAATACTGCAACAAAATAGAGCTCGCCTTATGTTTGTTGTTGAAAAAAATACATCCTATCGTTCAGCCTTGGAAGTCAAGAAAACTAGTTTCTCTGGAGCATGACATTAAATCCCCCTTTTCCTTGATTAATTATCTGAGTATCAGGGCTAGGAACCATCACTCAGCTACAGACTGGTGATTGGGAGGAGCCTATGGCCTTTGGACAGTCTTCAGCTTAAAAGCCTTCATAAGCTATTTTTCATTAAGAAAACTCTCAAATCATGTGCCAATAAAAGTTAGTTCACACTTATTTCTAAGACGCCTCTAGACTTGATTAGCAGTTTTAAATAATACGTATCTATATTGAAAATTTTAAAAAACACATTACTTTTTTTTTTTTTTTTTTTTTTGAGGTACACGGGCCTCTCACTGTTGTGGCCTCTTCCGTTGCGGAGCACAGGCTCCGGACGTGCAGGCTCAGCGGCCATGGCTCACGGGCCCAGCCGCTCCGCGGCATGTGGGATCTTCCCGGACCGGGGCACGAACCTGTGTCCCCTGCATCGGCAGGTGGACTCTCAACCACTGCGCCACCAGGGAAGCCCAAAAAACACATTACTTCTTAGTAAGCTCTACTGTTTAATACCACAAATATTTGACAACTTTGAAAAAGACTGGAAGGTGGTAAGTAGTGAAGAGTCCTTGGAAGCAAAAAGCTAGGACCCCGTGTGGAATATGTATCTTTACCTTAGAGCTGTTACCACTGACTTTTAAGTTCAGACACCTCACCAAGAACTCTTATCAGTGAAGGATACCTTGGCCTCCGACAGCTGCTGCCGGGTAGCTGGTCTCACCAGCCTGCAAGAAGGCCTGGACACCAGCGACAAGGAAACCGAGGGGACAGGAGCCAACCACGAAGGGACCACTGTGGTTGCTGGGACCGCAGCATCTGTGAGGATGCCGTGGCTTGCAGCAAGCCGAGGAGAATATTTTGAATTACAGAACGTTCTTTCAGATCAGCTACCGCATTATCTGTGGTTTGGTGATGTACAAATACTCTAGCAGCAAAGAAAAGAGATCATCCAACTCAAGCTTGAGAAGTGCGGGAGCTGGCCACAGGCTGGGGGAGACACAGTTTTAGTCTTGTGGCTGGTGGAATGTTGAGTGGGTATTATCTGAACCGAAATATGGATTTTTACAACTATTTACTATATTTCTTTTTCCTTCCTTCCTCCCTCCCCCGTCTTTCTTTCCTTCCTTTCTTCCTCTCTTTCTTTTCTTCCTTCCTTCCTTTCTTTCCTTTCTTTTTCTTTCTTTCTTTTCTTCCTTTCCTTTCCCTTTCTCTCTCTCTTTTCCTCCCTCCCTCCTTTCTTTCTTTCCTCTTCCTTCCTTCCTTCCTTGGAGGATTATTATAGGTGGAAGAGAGAGAGAAGAATTGGATTGCTTGGAATTATCCTCAGATCTTTGGAACAAAATTTATACTGTCCAGTCCAGTAGCCACTAGCTACCTAGAACTGTTTAAATCTAACTTAATAAAAATTAAATAGAATGAAACATCCAGATCCTTAGTCTCATTTGCCACGTTTCAACAAGAGCCGCATGCACTAGAGCAGGGTGTTCTGCCATGCAGTGCTGTTCTCGAATTTCTTGAGTCCCTTTGCAGATACTACATAGCTACTTTATTTCTTTAAGCGTTCCTGCCTCTTTAAACTTTTTCATTTATAAAAGGAGGCTAATAAGTTCTCCTTCAAAGGAATGCTATGGGATTTAAATGTAATATTATTGAATAAGGCATATATTTCAGTACCTAGCACATTATTAGGCTTAATAAATGGTAGCTCAACAGCAAGTCCTCTCAGATGTGAGCCAAACACGTTTGTATTTGTCAAGTACCTGTAACCTACAGAGCTTTGAAAAACATTTTCCTTAGGAATCAGACTATTTTTATGGGAACAAGTCACTATTTTTGTGGGAACAACATCACCAAATCATGGCTGATGATGAGTCATAAAAAGAGTAAGGCTTTTGCTTTCCACAGTGCTCTGTATCTTGATAGGAAAAGAGAAAGAAATGAAAATCCCCTATGAGGAACAACATTTCTTGCCCTCATTTTTTTTTTTTTTTTTTAAGTCTAATGAGATGAAAAATCTCTGCAAAGAGGTGTTTATACTACAGTTGTCAACACAGCCTTGGGTCCAGACAGGCAAACCGGCTGCTCTAATGGGAACTGTATATACACAGAGAGGGTAATTACTTTGGGCTACAGCTGCCAACATGATTTAGCAAACTCCCAGTCTGAAAAAAACTGATCATTCCCTGCAGAATGGGCCCAATTTCACTGCAACTGCGCAGACCTACCTGAGCTTTCCCTGCCACAGACTCTTTGAGGTTTTTTGTAATTTGCATTCCTTAGACAAATGGAATTTAAATTCCGTAGGCAAATTTCATCCTGATGGAACACCAAGATGACATGCATGCCATGATCTCACTGTTTAGGATTTCTGCTTTATAATCATTTATGTATGCTTCAACAGGCAGGTGGGGAAAAGCATTTGGGCTAAATTCCACTTTGCTTTCATGAAGGCTCCTTTACCTTTCAATAGCTCTTGGTTTTCAAAGCACCTTCACAGATATGTCAGTTGCACGTCATGATATTCTTGTGTGGTGGGCAGCACGACGAATTGCAGAAAGTCACAGGACCGGCCTTCTGGTCCTGGGCTGCAGATTAAGAAGCCTGTAAGTAGTTATGCCCCTTGTATCCATGAAGCAATGCAAGCTTAGAGGGGTTGGGTGGGTTGCAATCTGACCACACGTCAGATCGTTCTGCGCTTGCAGGTGGGGAGGAGCAGGTCCTATGCCTCACAGGGAGGCATCCCTGGAGTCTCGGTACACTGCAAATCACGTATTCAATTTGCAAACAGAACTACAAATTCTTTCAACCTGAAACAACACTTTGGCCTCACCTTTATCTTGACCTTCTTAATTTCTCCTTAAGCATCTCAGTAATCGGGTGACAGAATAATTTCTTGGCAACCTTGACTAATGTGGTTATTTTGCCATGGATCCTCCTTTTCCTTGCATTCTTCCCAATTCTGATGCAACGTGAGTGAATCGGCCCTTACTGTGAGTTTGCCTCCGGATTAGAGAAAGATCGGCAGATGGGAGACGGTCTGGGGTAGAGGTACCGAGCTGGAATTTCAGCTCCTCTTTCTGGCTCTGGGCACCTTAATGCGTCACTAAGTCATAGCCATAGTCCTTAGAAGGATAATACCTATGCTTTGTGGGGTGCATGTGAAAAGTGGACAAAGGTGGCATAAAGACCCTTGAGCGTAACGATAACATCCCACACACCTCTCTACTGCCTTTGTTTTCCCCTGGACACACACACCCCCCTAACCAGGGGTGTTGGAAAAGCACCGATATGGATTACCTTCCCTAGTTTTTCCTTTCCCAAAATCTCAGCTGTTCCCCTTAGCCCCGGGAGGGGAAAAAAAAAAAAAAAAACCCTCTTAAGAATCCATTTAATTTTGTTAGAATCATCCAAGTTATGCCATCTGTAAATTGGTAGGCAGGATGCTATAGGGCGTTATCATTTCTATCTTAGTATCTCTGAGAGCAGATTTTCAGGACTTTGGAATCTTCAGGTCTGAGCACTGTGTGAACTAAATATAAATAGGTGTTGGAATAACTGACTAAATGAGGTAAATAGGAAAATGGGTCGCGACCAAAGCAATCTGAATCTACCTGGGTGCCCGTGAGAGCATCTCTTCCATTCTGGTAACCACATGTAGCCTATTACTTACTAACTCATGACTCCAGAGCTGTACAAACAACTGAATTATTAGGTATTTCAGACAGTTTGATTTTCCATTTTATATGGCTCTGAGGAAACCAGGACTGGAGGCAGAAGTAAATAAAAAGGCTTCGGTCTGTGTGTGTCTTTTAAAAAATTTTATTGAGATTGGTTTTTCTCCTTTACTACGCCCGGAGTGAGTATTTGTCAAAATCAAATCTAAGATGCATATCACATTGTATCGGAGGAATGAGACTGGTTGAAATTCCAGCACAAAGAACTCTCTAATTTAGAATCCAGAGCATCTCTGTAGAATATCTATGTCATCTTCGCCAGTTTTTGAACTTTAAGATTTCACTAGGTTTAACAAGTTCCAGTCTCTGCCATCTCAAAATGGGCATTGATGAACCAAAGTGAGGACTTAAGACAGACAGCATCCTAGCTTCTCTTCCTTTTCAAATAACAGACGCTGATTCAATCAATTCCATTTGGCAAATAATAAATTTATTAGGTGCCTACAAGTACAAAACACTGAAAGCTGCTGTAGGGGATTATAAAGACATGTAGAAGAGCCCTGCTCTCAGAGAGCTTACAACCTAGGCAATTAGTCACAATTAGTAAGTTGTGGCAATATCACTTTAGGTGGCTTAAAGCAGAGTTCTTGAAAATGTTCACATCCTTCACATTCTCCTCTGGTCAAATATGGAAGGAATCCTTTCAACAGGAAAGCCAAACAGTGGGAAAGAGACCTTTTGTGGAATGAATCGGTGACCTTGGCTTTGCTCATGAGCATCTTTCGGTTGCTGTTGCTTATTCTTGTAACTTTCTCAGTATCGTTTCCTCGAGACCTTTGTTTGGAGAGCATCTCTGTGCTTCCTGAACCTTCACCAGGGTTTCCTGTTTGTTAGTGAGTGGCTCAGTTGCAGTTTGGCCTTGGAATGATTTGCAGTCCGATTTTTCCTGTAGCAAATCTGTATTTTCATTTTAGTTGATGCTAGGATGGTATGCCTTGCCGTCTGTGGCTTTACGGGTGGGAGTGAGATGTGATACAGTGGAAAGCAGGCCAGACGTTTCCCTTACTTTAAACATTTAATAGTGCACTTATTGATTATATTCTGTACAGATATAGAGCAAGTTATAAACCTCTTATTACTTTTTTTTCACTTAGACTGTATTCATGTAAAGTGTATTTACATTAGCAAAAAACAAACGAAAAAAAAAACAAACCAAAAAAGCCTTGAGGTACAAAATCCAGAAGAATATCTGAGGTATAAATACAAGTATATTTTAAATAATAATCTTTATCATGCTTTATCTGTGTTGGAAAGCACAGTGGACAGGTAGGCGTACATGTTTCTTAATAGAATGGTATATACAACATATACTCTTACAAATCTCAAAGCCATTAAAGTTGAACATACAAGTATATCTTCATGAGGCACGCTAATATCCAAAATACTCAAATTAAACTTGATCTGTCCCCTGCCCCCTAATTCTTCAAAGAACCTTTGAAATAACACTGACAATGGTAACTAAATTATAACAAAATAAAAGTCCTTCTTACAACTCTCATTCATACATTATTCACTTTTGATCCATATAAAATAAATTCACTAATACTGTCTTTTGAGCCAACCTTTACCGTTACAGTAAAACCTGTATAAAGACCACCCTTCCAAAGCCCTGCACTAGTGTGTTTTTGATTGTTTGTTTTTTACTGTGATTACTACTTTCCATTACTACTAAAATATATTTCCAGGGGCTTCATAAAGGAGAAGAAAAAGAAATGTAGGAAAAACAAAATTTAAAAAAAACCCTATTTGCTGAGAAGGACAAATCCAATTAACATATGCAGCTTTCAAAAATGCTGTTAATAACCATAACAACAAGCAACTTTTGTGGTTGGGTTAAATTTATAAGGGTTTCCTTGGGACACAGTTTCCTGTGTTCCCATACATAGTGCCTTAAAGAGCTTCTCCTAACATGGAAATGCAAAGAATTTGCGGACACGTAAAAGGTGTTGATATTTGATTCAGGAGTAGATGTTAAGAGTGCTCAGTTTTCACATCTCAACTTAAAAACCAAAAAACAGAACTGTGCTTTGGAGCTAGCAAGGGGGAATTTCCATCCCTGAATTCACCTGTACTGGATAAAAACAACTTTGCTATCTGCAATCAGGTCTAGAGACAAACTGTGTTTAAAATGGGCTCTCCAAGTAAATTTATTACAATCACTTTTAAGGTAAAGAAGAGGTTGGTGGAGACGGAAAGTGTTTACTAACTCAGGAAAAAAAAAAAAAAACCAGACAAGAGTGGGTTGTCTGACACCCCAAAATAAATGGGTTCACTTTCTGGATAATTCCATGGGTATTAACCTGATGCATCACGATCCTTCTTGGAGGTGTCTCAGTGTGCCAGACACTGTAGCCCAACTTACACATCTATGTCATTCGACCAGCAACAAACACACATACACACACCCCTCTGTGCAAACCTTTCTTTGCTCTTCTCAGCGAGAAAATATGTCAAAGAGGACCAACTATTCCAGTGGATACACCAGTCCCTCCACACACTGCAAAGAAAATGACATAGGTACACGTACACAGACACCGACATCGCAAGAGAATGACGTCTCTTCATTATCTTCCCTAATGTATTTATAGTTTTGCTTCTCAGAAGCAATTCGAATAGGAATACTTTTTTTTTTTTTTTGCACAGTCATATATTCCAGTCAAGGTCCATAATACAGACCTTAAACGAATAGAAAGCAGCTTTAAAAATGTATCAAATCACTATAGTCAATTCCCACACTCCATCTTGTAGTTTTGTTTCAGGATCAGACACTGAACCCAATCTTCCAAGGACTGGCAAGGGTTCTAGAAACAAAGGCCCAGATAATGGACATGCTTCGGGAATCACCTAGATTTGGTGTCTTTGGTTTCAGTGCTCTGATTACTGAAGGAGTCTCGGATCTTTACAACTTCAGCTGCACACAAATGTCCGAAAGATTTCGTGTACCACTCTGGCATGTGGCCCCTATGACAGACAGGAAAGGAAACGCAAATAAATTATTCGAGTTGGAAAACCCTGAATCAGCTGAAGGGAGTTCTGAATATACTTCTATTTCTTGATCAGCAAAATGTGCGAGCAAAGATCCCTCTTATTATTCCAAAGTAATCTGCTGGCATCTCCATTACACTTTTGGAACCAGAAGTTTCTCAAGGAACAACATATTGAGTGCAGATACTGAGTGAAACTGTTCAGGAAAGAAAGCTCTGGCGTGTAGAACAAAAACAGACCATACAGATACTTGCAGTACGGAGCTGTAAAGACTTCAAATGAGGACTTATTTAACAGGAGAGCCACTTTGGAAAGTTTTTAGAGGTTTGTTTTTTTCTTGTTGGTATTGCTGCATTTCGTTCATTTTCTGATAAGAATTCGCACTGATCTATGGCACAAAGTATAGGTCTAATTAATTACTAAAAGGGCATGTCACATTATTCAAACCTCTTTGAATATACAATGAGAAACATCTGATTGCTAATTCGAACTCTCATTTCCTGTGGCTTTAAGTTCGTGGCAGAACCACCACATGCACATTGCTTTAGTACCATATTCTCTAAGGGGTGGAAATTAGTAAGTGGTACCCAGAGGACCAAGAAACGTGAAGGAGTTACTTTATAAGCACGGCTCTTCACAGAGCATCCAAGATGCAGGGATGTATTCACTCAAGATGTCAAAAAAAAAAAGAAAAATCAGCACTAGAACATACCTTAAGTCAGCTCTGCACATGTAGGTGAGTTTGGATTTCCCTGACCCGCAGGGTTCGATTAGATACCTGGCCAGGAGCACATTGACCCTCACTCCCACCACAGGGGCCCGGTCGTGATCCACGGAGGTGAGTAAAAGGGCACACGCTCCCTTGGGTAAATTAGTCCTCCATGTTCTGTAGGGACAAAACGAGAGGGGAAAAAAATGGAGTTTTCTGGAAGCCGAGTTTAAAACGGGGCCTCACTCTTAGAGAAGGCAGCTGAAGGGCGGGATGGGGGCCACGCCGTGCATCCATCCTTGTGCAAGGACTCCTGAACGACTAACTTCAACAGATCCCCTTCCGCAGTGGTGTTTAAGCTCACACAGTCAGTTCTTGGAAAGAGGACCAATCTGAAGTGGGTCTGAAAACCCTTTTTCTATTTCACAAATGTAGTAGAACATGGACATCCAAATGTTAGTCCGTTGGAGAAGTTCTGGACTAATGATGTGACATTTCCTCAAAGATTTTTGGAATTCTTCTTTCAATGATATCTTCAGAGAATTTATGAATCACACATGAATCAGCCTTAACCACAGCTCACTTGGGACCCAAATGTTACTTCCTGGCTTCTGCTGTTTCTAACGAGAAAATCTATCCTAAAGGGGGCAAAAATCAGCTACCACTGAACACGTTCAATGGAATGTGCCTCTCTTTCTGAGCTCGGTTCCAAAAGAGCTCAAACCATTTTCAGGGATGGACACGCTGTTGGAATAAACGAGGATATATTTTTCATAGTTGGAAGGGTTCAACGCTTTTCTGGAAGCAAACGTTCTATTTTAAATAATGCTGGCATCTTATAACATTCAGTGCCACAGAGGCTCACCCTTGCCGCAGTAATCAACCCGAAGCTCTCACCTCAGAACAACGTAGTCCCGAGCAGGGTGGGGCGCCATACTGTTTTGCACATACTGGTAAATTTCAGTTCGGCTGTCCAGGATCTCAATCACTTTTGAATCCAACAAGTCCACGTCCCAGAGGTGCTGCTCTTTAAGTAGGCGCTTTAAGATTTCCTCAGGCGATGCAGGGACTTCAATGGTTGCCCTCCAAAGCCTTAGAGGTGGTCCTTCACTCACCTGAAAAGAGGATGTACTCGTCAGTGCTGAGACAATTCCCACACACCTAGTCTCTGAAGGCAAACTACTAGCTGGGTACGTCGTCCTAATGTTTATTTCTGGCTTTAACAGGCTGCTGACCGCAAGTACATTCACGATCAGGCCAGAAAGCCAATAGTACTGCTGGCGTCACCTCCGGTTGTATCTGTTTTCCTGGGACCCATATTAGGGTCAATGCAATAAAACTAAGGTTTATCTGCACTCCCAAGCCTGCATGGCCATCTGACTGCTCTCATTGTTTCTACTCAAGGTGGTAGAGACGAATCAACAAATACCTCCACGCACCGATCATGCAAAGCAACACAGGATGCCTCTGCCCTTAAGGGGCTTTCAGGTTAACCACCCACCCACCCAGCACTCCCTGCTCATTAAAGGGCCAAGAGAAGAGTGACTGAGAACAGGTGAGAGCCCAAGGGGATTCCAATCAAATGATGGAAATATCTAGGCACGTCACAAAATGCCCAAAGGCCCCATACCATTAGTAAAACATTCCAGGGAATTCTAGTGTGTTTCTGTGGAACCAAAGGATTTCATTAGATATTTTGATTCCCCTGACACATGTTCAATGAGCACTATTCCT
The DNA here is from genome assembly GCF_003676395.1 of Aethalodelphis obliquidens. NCBI lineage: Eukaryota > Metazoa > Chordata > Mammalia > Artiodactyla > Delphinidae > Aethalodelphis > Aethalodelphis obliquidens. Next base: position 20,882,424 of record NW_020837969.1, on the reverse strand, counting down.
CACTGAACTGGTTTCCACTCTTACCCGGGGAATATGGATCACCTGGCTGCCTAGCTCTATAAGGAAGGGAATGGGTGACAGATCCCCATGGAGAACTGTGTTGGCAAAAGGGTATCTCGTCTCTGATGAACCCAAGTCCTGACCACTAGAATTCAAATGGCCGACAACGGGGAGACGACATACCTTCTTATAGGATAGCTCAGCCTGCTCAGATGTAGAGTAGCTGACCCAGCCTTTGAATTTCTCTTTGACCTCTTTAAACAGGCTGTCCACACAGTCCTGGAGGAAGTGTTGGTAGCTGGCTGACTCATCATTACAAAGGCGTCCTAACGCTTCTAGGGTAAGTGGCTTCAGCTCTTGTTCGGTGTAGGAATTTCGACATCGGCTCATTTCCTCAGGAACCTGGGAGGGACACGAGAGACATAAAGGAGGTTTGTTGCCCATCAGAGGAAGAGGCAAGATCCTCAAGGCAGTGCAAGCAGTCCAGTCCCCCTGCTTCCAACAGATGGAGGAGTGTCCCTGCCGACCTCATGTGGTATCATGAAGATGCAAGCAGATCACCTTCATAAAGGTACCTAGAAAGCTTATTTTTGTCTGAGGTCCTCTTCTTTAGAAAGTTACAGTAGGAGAGTAAGTGATTAAAATAGGGTGTACGTTGACGAAGACAGATTTTTTTTTAATTGAAGTACAGTTAGTTGATTTACAATAGTTTCAAGTGTACAACACAGTGATCCAAAAACTTTATAGATTATGCTCCATTTAAAGTTATTGTAAAATATGGGCTATATTCCCTATGCTGTACAATATATCCTGTCGCTTATTTATTTTATACACAGTAGTCTGTACCTCTTACTCCCCTTGCCCCCCACACCCCTCTTACCTTTCAAGCCACTAGTTTGTTCTCTATTCCTGTGAATCTGTTTCTGTTTTGTTATATTCATTCTTTGTCTTATTTTTTTAGATTCCACATGAATGCAATAACATACAGTACTTGTTTTCCCCTGCCCGACTTATTTCACTAAGCATAATACCCTCCAGGTCCATCCCTATTGTTGCAAATGGTAAAATTCAAAATTTCATTCTTTTATTTTTTTAAAATTAAATTAAATTAATTAATTAATTAATTTATTTTTGCGGTATGCGGGCACTGTTGTGGCCTCTCCCGTTGCGGAGCACAGGCTCCGGACGCGCAGGTTCAGTGGCCATGGCTCATGGGCCCAGCCGCTCCGCGGCATGTGGGATCTTCCCGGACCGGGGCACGAACCCGTGTCCCCTGCATCGGCAGGCGGACTCTCAACCACTGTGCCACCAGGGGAGCCCCTCATTCTTTTATTTTAATGGCTGAGTAGTATTTCATTTTATACACACACACCCCCTCCCCACCACATCTTCTTTATCCATTAATCTGTTGATGGACATTTAGGTTGCTTCCACTGGCTACTGTAAATAATGCTATGACCATTGGGGTGCATGTATCTTTTTGAATTAGTGCTTTTGTATTCTTTGGATATACTCAGGAATGGAATTGCTGGATCCTAAGGTAGTTCTATTTTTAATTTTTTAAGGAATGGCCATACTGTTTTCCATAGCGGCTGCATCTCAGATACAGAATTTATTTCAGATAATTTGTTACTTCTGCTTTCTAAGTAAAGGGGTATGGAGGTAGGCAAGTTCATTAGCATATTAGCTCTAATGAGCTTATACATTATAAAATATATAAATAAGACATTCTCAGATTCCATATATAATCTTCAGCTGTGGAAAAGACCTTTTGGTTAAGATGTGAACAAGTTGGGACTTCCCTGGCGGTCCAGTGGTTAAGACTCCACTCTCTCAATGCAGGGGGCACAGGTTCAGTCCCTGGTTGGGGAACTAAGATTCTGCATACCGCACAGTGTGGCCAAAAAAAAAAAAAAAAATGATGTGAACAAGTATAGTGCCCAAGATTTTGTCCTCATTTACATCATCCTTGACAAATAACAAAGCTTCCCATCTCCTTACCTGGAAAAGCTTCTTGCACTCAGCAATCATATGGGCTAGCCCTTGAGTGGCAGCAAGATTTTCATTCAAATCTTTCTGATCTGGTTTTCCCAAGCTTTGTTTTCTTTGCATTACCCTAGAGAGAGAAATAAGGGAAGAGAAAGATTCAAATATATATATATATATATATATATATATATATATTTTTTTTTTTTTTTTTTTTTTTTTTTGCGGTCCGCGGGCCTGTCACTGCTGTGGCCTCTCCCATTGGGGAGCACAGGCTCCGGACACGCAGGCCCAGCGGCCATGGCTCATGGGCCCAGCCGCTCCGCGGCATGTGGGATCTTCCCGGACCGGGGCACGAACCCGTGTCCCCTGCATCGGCAGGCGGACTCTCAACCACTGCGCCACCAGGGAAGCCCCGAAATATTTATATATTTTTAATCAATGTGTTATTCGAGGAAACCTAAAGGAGAGAAAAAGACTTTCACTGTAGGCTATTTGTCATTAAGCGGTTAAGGAGAGCTTTACTTTGGTGCACAGAACACATGGAAGAGACTGTCTCCGATGAAATCTAGGTTATTTAAAACCATCACGTTAAATAGGTTCCTATTTAAACAGGGCAGCTTGTAAGGTCTATACCGTGTGGGGTGGCAGGAAGGAAAGGCAGCTTTGAGGAGTCTGTGGGTGGCAGGCACTTGTCCAGGGGCTAAACAGGATCATTCTTTCCAGTGTAAATAAACAGAAGCCCCTCCTGTCAGTGAGAGAAAAGTCTATTGTTCCCTAGAGCTTTTGTCTTAATCTTATCTAATCTCTCTCTTCTTCTCACCTCTAGCTCTCTATCCCATTAAACACAGGACTAGTTAATTAAGCATTGTATGGCTTTCAGAAGCAAAGCTAACTTCACTAGCACAACCAGGCCTCACCCTACAGCTGAGAAATATTTGTCAAGTTCCTTTACAGCTGAGGAAAAGGATCAGCAGGATGAATTTAGCAGAAGGGGGTTAGTGACACTTTACCATGAGGCCTTTATACGAAATATTCATATAAGTAAGATGACCCAACTGGTTCTGCCATTTTTTCCTATCAGCATAGGCAAGTTATTCAATACTTACTCAAGTGACCTGCCCTGCAGTCTTGCCTCATGTGTAAAATAGATACTAACAGGAGCTTCACCTCCTACGATTGTTATGAGGATTAAAGAAGATAATCAATGTCCAGGATGTAGCCCCATGCTGGGGACAGAGTAAGTGCTGAGCAAAAGAGCCTTTGTTATGTTCCAGATTCCTGGACCTCCACAGTCACTTCGATCTTGTCTACATCTAAGGAGAAACTTTGCAACAATGGGCTCAGCTGACTCTTAACTTTGAGGCTCAACGTCATCCTTAGTCATTTCAGATCCAGCTCCTTTCAACTTTCCCACACAGGCCGGCAGCTTGGTCCTACTGAAGAAGCCAAGACAGCTTGGTTTTATTTATGCAGAAGCCAAGGCAGCAGGGCTCTCGTTCCCCACCCAGTTTTTGAGGTCTGTAAACTCTCTTGTCTGTTTGCCGGCAGAAAGTATGATGACAATGTTACAGAGAGCACTGGGGGGAGGATCAGGGGACACACCTGCCACGGCAAAGCAGTAATGCACATCTCTCTCAAAACCTGGTTGAAACTAGATTGTCTAGGAAGTCACGCCCCCAGGGCCGAGAAGAAAGAATGGAAGCAGCACAAGGGAGAAACTCCTTTTTTCTGGATTCGGGTATGAACCCAACAAAAACACAGGTACAGCCCTACAAGGAAACAGAGGCTTCTTCTGTCTAAAGAACGGAGCATGCGCGTGCGTGTCTCACCATGCACGTGCGCGTCTCAACACCACGCGTGCGCGTCTGACCGTGCACGTGCGCAGCTCACTGGACCCGTACCTTGGAGAGGAATTCTCTCTCTTGAGGGTGTTGAGGTGGAAGAGGGAAGGCGCCAAGCACACGGCCAAGTTGGTGGGAGTCATCTGGTTCTCCTTCACAGCTGCTGTGACATCGCTCAGGAAGTAGAGGAGCGTCTGCAGGACCTCCCTGTTCTCGTCAGGCAGGAGCATGATGGCGGCCTTGATCGCCTGGAGGCGCTGGTCCTTGGGCACATCTGCACGACACCCGCATTTACCCCAGTGATTTTCCATGTACGCTCGCAAGGAAACGTCCCAAAGCAAATAGCGACATCAAAGACCTCAGCCCAGCACTGAACAAGCACTTGCAAAAAGTGTACTTGAGGTTAATACGGAAGAAATTAGGGATGGCCACCAGCGTCACTACCCTCAAGTGCTTCCTGCCTGTGGAGGAGTTACAAGTTTTAAAAACCCACAACGCCAATATACTCCTGAATCCACCTCAGAGTGCAGCTCCAGATGATGCCTGCTCTTCTCTTTTACTTTACAGTTCTTTACGGTTCTTTCTTTTCTAAGTACTTTTTTGAAACTCCTAGTTTACCATTCTTAATTACTGAACATTATAGGCTATACTTTAGTTTCAACGAGAAATCCTATCAAAGACATACAAGAGGATGAGAACCGAGATTTCTTCACCTTGACTACAAAATGTTCAGCATCTCAGCGGACTCTCCCAATTTCAACTGATCTGTTCATTCTTTAAATGGGGAAAGGAAGCTGCTAATATATTCCATTTAAACAACAGATATGTTTAACTAGTAATTTCTTTAAGTTTTAGAAAGCCCTACTGAGAGGCTACTAGAAAAATACACGCTTGAGAAATAAACCCATAAAAATATATAATATAACAATATAATGTAATGTATTATAACATTATATAATATATATGTATAATACAATTATAATGTATTATATATAAATAAATAAAATAATACACGTAGAAAATGTGGAACACAACTTTCAGGTCTCCTTTACTAGGCAAATTTTTCTTTTAAAAGGCGTGTGGTGGAAAACTGAAGTCACTCAAATGCAGCTCCATAGGACAAACTGATTAAACAGCTCCATGGTTACAATACATAACAAATACCTTGGTGGGGGAAATGTGACCTGTGTTTTCATAAAATCTGAAAGGACGAAGCAAATAATGAAATAATCCAGACCAACTCCATTTCTCATAAAATAAAGTCCCACGTGCCAGTTCTAAAGACAATTCAAGCACTGAGAGAAGCTGCTTTTAAATTACATTGCTGTAATAACACACTGAGCCAAGAAAAACACAAGGCTGTAGAAGCTATAATCCTGATCTTGATCATTAATTCAGACCACTGTTTGCTTTAAGCTTTACTTAAAAGTGAGATGGGCATGGGTATTGTTTTCCCAAGTATTTCTGGTAGAAGCTGAGATGAATAGCAGAAAAAGATTATTTATTCGTTTTACAGCAAGATAAAACACACAGACACCTGTGAAACTTTAAACACAACAGGCCCTGCTAGAGAAATGTGAAGCAACTGAAATGCCTACAGACAAGGCGGAGAGAGAGATCTCGGAATCTGCTCTTTTAAGTATCTTAGATAACACTGTTCTGGAAACGAATGAAAAAAACGAGCTCCTGGATCAGAATGTAAAAATGCATAGTTGCTTCGGTAATTAGAGAATGATGACGAGGGCAATTTATTTTTGCATTATTCAACAGGTACACAGAAACCTGTTCCACAAACAAGAAGGCAAGGAAGAAAGAAATCGATGACGTATTTCTAAGAGATCATCATGTAGGTCCAAGAGAATGACATCAAAGGAGGTACAGGTTTCAGCTGACCCCACTTTTCCCCACTGCCAACAACGTCAAGATCAAAGAACACTTACATTGGTAGATCTGCAGAAAGGTTTCCGAGAGTTTGTTCGTCATTAGTGGCTCAGGAAGATCTCGAAAATACTGCTTCAACATGTCTGCCACATCATAAGCAGACTGCCCCTCATAGTTGACACAATCTATGGTGCTTTCATTCATCTGGCGCAGAGCCTGAATCCGGGATTTGACACCTGATTTTCTGAAGAGTCCAACCTATTGTAAAAAAAAAAAACATTAAGCGTTTTTTCACTGCAAAACTAGAAGAAGATGCATGCATCTGGACTCCCACGATTAAGCGGGACATGCAGGCAGCGGCTCTCACCTGATCCAGACAGTGGTTGCGGAGGTAGCGCATGGCCTGCTGAATGCTCTGGGGGAGGGGCTGTCCTGTGCGCTGCACGTTGACTGTCAGAGGGACCCCGAATACGTGCCGGTCCTTGTAGTCTGGAACCTTGATCCTTTTCATAAACTTGGGCACAGCCCTATTGAAAAAATATTGGGGGTTGGAGGGATATGTTTACTTGTCTATGTTTCTGTCCATCTGTGCAGTTAAACCCTTGGGCTCCAGATCTGTGCTAATAAGGTAGCTATTTAAATTTAAATCAAACAGAACTACAAATTCAGTTCCTCAGTTGTATCAGCCACATTTTAAGCACTCACTAGCCATTTGTGGCCAGTAGTTACCATACTGGACTGTGCAAATATAGAACATTTCTACCACCACAGAGAGCTCCATTGGACAGTGATGTTCTACATCCTCTAAGGGTTGGGGCTGTGAGGCCCAGTAACAGCTCCTCAGTTGGGGATTCTCCTTCCACTGGTAACTCTGAGAACTGGGTTTGTGTTCCTAAGGGAGGTGATGGGCTTCCTTACAAAACGGCGGCACAGGAAGGAACAGCAGGAGAAAAGAACAGTCAAGACCCTAAGTAGGAGCTTCAGGACAGAGTTGAAAAACAAGTTCCTATTTGTCCTGAAAATGGACAAGAATCATTTCTAGGTTCTCGATGAGATCCAAAGTATTGGATCCGGATGAGAAAACAGCAGATGCATGATGTTGGTCTGACATAATGAGAACCAACTCCGGAGCTCAACAGTGGGGGCCAAGCTAATGACCCGAAGTCAAAATAAATTCTCCTGCTGATGACCCCAGAGAATATGACATCTTTAGCTTTCTAAAGGAAGCCGGAGAAGAACAATGAGGGTTTTGTGAGCCTACGCCAGGCTCCCTGGAGTCCTGACACCAGGTCCAGCCGGAGCAGTATATGCAGCAGCAGGAAACCAATGTCATGCATTTAATGCTGTGAAGCAGAAATTTCAGCTCTACAAATGACCTCTCTAAATGGGACAAGAAAGGGCAAGGCCGAACAGGAAGGGAACTTTGTGTAGAATTTCTCCTCACTCCGTGGATTCCCACAGTGCGAGGCTTTAACATTTGGTTTGGACTCACTGGAAAAACTGCCCAGAACCCAGGAGGTATTATGGACTTTCAGATTCTTGAGGGTTCGGTGGTGCTGGTGGGGGCAACCCAGAAATGAGAGCGTAAAGTATGCAGTTTTAAATAGCCAGCCGGGAAACCCTGACTCGAAGCACAGAGGAACACGGCGCGAGGCAGACTGCCTTGACTTTCGAGTGCTTACACCACAGCCATGGCGCGTTCCTGTTTATAGCTCTAGGAAAGGTGAAACTGAAGCACACAGCCAAATTTGTGTTTCCATACAGTTAAGTATATGGTATCACGGCTATAAGTGTGCATAATACTCGCTTTGTCGGGGGAGAAAAGCCCAGCGGCGGAATGTGCAAGGAACACATTACGATCTCCACCGAGAATCTGAAGCATGTGGGGATAAACCAGTCAATACTTATTTCTGTCATTCAGAACAAACAACTTCTGTATTTAGCAGGGCTCCCATAATAACAGCCTTTGAACAGGAGATGCTTTGATGCCCAAGTTAACCTCACTATGAGTCCCAAGGAGGGGAGGAGCTGGAGAGAGAAGGGTTACATTGCTCCGCTGACTCTCTGGTTTGCTACCGAGCGCTACTCATGAATTGGGCCACTTCTCCATTTTTATAAAGAGCGGTAATTGTGCAACTGGATAATGAACACTTGGACCGGTGAAAAGACTTCAGGATACGCAGCTGACAGTGCAGAATGCGCTGGGATGTCAATGTAGAGACATTTCTCTGCTTTGCACTCAGTAGGAAAATTAAAATATGCACATAATGGGTCCTATCCATGACCCATCCAGCCTGACAGTCTGCATCTCACACCATACACACCAAGGGCCATACTTCTGAAAGTATGGGCAGCTCAATGAATTTTATCTTCGTATATTATTTTAGTCTATGATATCTTAGAGTGGTGAATTCCTTAAAATGATTATCCACTGCTTAAGAGTCTGTTGGAAAAAACAAAACTAAACTCTTTAGTTCAGGTAGATTCTTGTGATGCTGCAAATACTCACATCAAAAATGATTTCTAAAAATGTGCACAAAGAGGGGTACACAACCAGGTACTGTACATGAAGCATTTCAAAGTTGGTCTCATAACCTTCTGACCTAAACAGTTTTCTTCCCTTCCTTCCCAGTTATGATCTGATCCTGTACGTGTATTTGCCTGTGGTGGGCTATTCCCACCACTGGGAAGGAAGCGCCTGGACAATGAGATGGAAGAGTCGAGCATGCTCATCCCATCAACTGGCACTGAAAACTCAACCAGCCCTGATGGAAACTCCCTAAAGCTAGATTGGCTTAAGCAGGGTCAAAGGTAGCTTCAAGAGTGCAGAAACTGACGGCATTAGGATGATGGACTAAAGATCCAGGATGCAACTGTCACATCCTCAGTGTTGGGAGAGCACTGGTTGAGAACATTTTCAAATACAGTTCACTGGACAGTTTAAACCCTTACCAGCTAAAACCATGCTTATTAGAAGGCGTGTATTTCTCCAGCAGGGCGGTCAACTTCAGGAGGGAGTATTTCTGCAGCAAGTTCATCTGGGCCACAGATTGGCAGTTAATCTGCAGCGATACAGAGTTTAAGCTCGGCCGATGAGAGCTCTGGAAACTGTGCCATCTCAGCCTGTGCCTGCGAGAGAAGGCGGGGAATGTGAGTGAGTACGAAAGCTTTTTAATGGGTTGATGCAGAGTCAGCAGTGGGCCGCTCACCGGCCTCTTATCTTAGGAACTGAGAAGACTCAACTTCCATTCCAGTCTTTTTTTCCCCCCGTGGTAAAATATATATAACATAAAATTTACTGTCAACCATTTTGAGTGCACAGTTAAATACATTAAGTATTAAGTACATCCACAGTGTGGTACAACCATCCGTACCACCCATCCACAGAACCTACTTCATTCGTCTTCCCAAACTGAAGCTCTGGTACCCACTGAACAGTGTGCACTCTTTTAGGGTGGTAGGATTTCCCCATCTGTCACTTTCCTTAGCAACTTTCGTGGCTGTGAATGTTGGACTTATTCCCACCTCCCTACGCAGGGAGGGATCCCTTCTGATCCCTCCTCCTCAAACTGGGTGGAGAAGGGAAGAAAAGCTCTTACCTGCTGGACCTAGTCAGGGAGGCCCCGACCCCAGAATCCCTCCTTTCCGGGATGTCTGAGGGCTCCTCGGGTTCGTTCAGTGAGTTGCCCGTGCTGTCCAGGTCGCTGGGGGTGGCTCGGTCATTGTCGACGTCCAGGTGTATCTGCTTGGGTGAGGACGGGCATGGAGAGACCGAGTCCAGGGCCGAGTCTGAGTCTCCCTCGTCTGAAAATTTCTCCGACCACTGGTTGACTATCCTCTGCATCCCCTTCACGTGGTAGAGGATGTCGTCCAGCTCGGGGAAGATGTCCTCGTTCTCCAGGTCGGCCAGGTCACCGGAACTGGAGTAGAGGATGGAGCCGGGCACGTTGTCATAGATACTCAGGCGGCTGGTCATGGAGCTTGAGGAATTGCGTCTCTTAAGCTCCTTGGGGCTGTCGCTGCTGTTTTCCCTCCTCAGGCTGATATGGCCAGGGCCGTGGAAGCTTCCAGTCCTCCAGTTCACAGAGCTGCTATTCCCTGAGGGAGAGAAGTTGCCGTTGGAGAGGGCTTTGGGGAAAGTGCCAGGCTTGTGATCTTCTGGGATGTAGAACACCGCGTCCTCCGGGTAGCTCTCGCAGTTTTTAAAGTTCTGTTCCATAACGTTGTTGAATGTGGACTGATTGAACGGATCGAAGCCCTCTAGGTACATGCCTCCCCGCTTGTTGCAGGTGCTGAGGCTCCGGGTCCTGGTGACGGGACTGGGCGTGCTGACGTTGCTGCTGGTCTCGGACTGGCTGCTGCTGCTGCTCGTCTGCGTGGAGTTGGAGACGCTCCTCTTCCGCACCGCGGGGACGTTGATGCGGTTGCCGTTGAGGGCGGAGATCTCCACGCAGTTCAGCTGCTTGAGCTTCTCCTCGTCCACGCCCTCCTGCAGGATGGGCCCGCTGATGATCAGCCCCAGCTTGGACGGCACCTTGTGCTTGCTGTGGTGGGAGCCCTTGAGCCTCAGGCTCTCCATGCGTTTCAGCAGGCTGTGCGTCTTGGACTTGGTGTTCTTCTCGTGGCCTTTCACGCTGAAGCTGAAGCTGGACAGTTCCTTGGGCGAGGGCAGGCTGCAGAAGGAGTCATCGTTGCCTACGAAGGTGCCGGAGGAGCAGACGCTGGTGACGGAGTTAGTCCGGGCCGTCGCCGCGCCCCCGAGGTGGGTCGCTTGCGTGGCGAGGCTGCTGGTGCTGCTGAGGCTGCGGACAGAAGCCACCTCCTGGCGCTCGCTGAGGTCCGTCAGCACGCTTTCCCGGCTGGGGGCGCTCTTCAGGTGGGGATCGTCTGGGGACCCAGGGACGGGGTCCTGCTTCGGAGAAAAGACATCGAACTCTTCAAGCCGGGACCACCTCTTGCTGTCCCTCTGGAAAGTCCATTTGGCACTTATCGCGCAAGGCTCATCCTCGTCCGAATCCTCACTCTGCAGAGACAGAACGGAACCGCTCATGCCCTGCGACTGGCAGGCCGCAGGGGGCAGTATGTGCGCCAAGGGCCAGGGGCCAGGAGACGGATCATAACGCCAGCCGTGTCACTTCCCCCTTGCATCTTTATTTTATTATTTTTTAAAAATAACCAAGATGTATGTAAAGAATGTAACAGGAAGAAGCCTGACCATGTGTTTCAAGCGAAATAGGAGTTATTTAATGGAGACACTGGGATCTATAGGCTGCTCTTTAATTGCTCACAGAGGAAACCTCTGAGATCTGTGAAAATTCCAGGCATGTAAAATATTTTGAACTGGAGTTAGCAATGGGTAGGACTCCCTCTGGTCTGCCTTTAATTTTGCTGTCTGTTGATAGTATGTGTTTATATTCCCTTTTGCAATTAAAATGGTGGTTTTCAAACACTTTAAGAAGACGGGTAACCGAAATCTCTAGCTACCCTAAAAGTACACAAGATCTCCTCTAACAGATTAACGGAGACACAAAGCAAGGTGAGCCATCCCATCTCTTCAGTGGGTCAGTGGGTACTTCTCAGCCTCTTACCTGTTCCTTTTCGTTCCCTCCCCCACCAACACGGGAACCAGAGTTAATGCCACAAGTGTCTTGTGACGTTTCAACCTCAGACATGCTCCAGCCTTTTAACAAGGCTTCACAAGTACCCAGTCCTGACAGCACGTAACATTCACAAACACGAAGTAACATCCCCGCTGCTGATGCCTGATTTACCGGTGGGACTCAGGGTTACCGTGTGACAGACTACTGCATCAAAGCCCTTGAGGCGGGATATCAAAAGGCACAGTTCAGCGTGAAGCATGTCCTTCCCACTGGTGTGGAGAATCTCCTGTGACCAGAGTTTCCCAGGACAGTGAGTGGAAAGCATTAAACGCTGACTTGCAGGCTCCTCTCCACAGCTCAGCGGGTGTGAGGTTCCAGCTCATTTGTTTAAAAGGTTTAACTCCCCCAAGAAGGCAGCTTGCTGTAGGTTAGATAATTAAAATGGGTACTCTGAACAGTCAGAAATATGTTCTTTGACCAAACTTACTCCTGTTTACTCTAATTTGTGACACTCACTCCCACTACCACACCCACCTCTTCTCCTAAGATCTCGTAAGACGTCCTCACATTTCATACGCAGAAGAAAATACCATCTGAATCAGTTACGTGCCACCATTTCACTAGAATGTGTGGGATTTCCTGTCCTCCGTCTTCCTCCTCTCATTCCTTTTCTCCCTCCAAATCTCTATTATTCTTCCATATCCTACCAGCCAGCCTTCACTGCCATCCCTACGGCTTCAAAACACAGTTACTGTTACATATGGGGAGACAGAGTTCCCAAGAACTTCCGCTTTCATTTCTGGAAGGAGGCAATGCAAAAGCCACCGGAATTCCTTAAGCCTCAACCGTTTAATATGTCATAGGCATTGAGCTAATGGGGCAAAAATCACAGATGATCTTTTCAGATCAAAAACAGCAGGCAAGACACAATTTACTGGCTGGCCGCAGCTCTTGGTTTCCACTACATAAGGCCACACAGCTTTTGGTAAACCTGACTGGATTATAACATTTAAAATGTCGATAGTTTTGGACCACGGAAGTAAGAGTTTGAGAGACAAAATCTATCACAAAATTCAGAACCCAGTTGTTGATCTGCCCCCTTTCCTCCCACCACGCTATCCATTTTATATACTCACTCTCTTCCGATGAGGACTAATTTCCAGCTTCATCACCGCGCATTTGTTTAAAGTATTCAGACGCCTACAGAGCAAAGAAATAACATTAGCAGAGACAGGAAACCACTGATGGGTGGATAAATATTTTTTCCAAACAGCTGACGTGTTTAATCGAGCTTCTTTGAATCCATTAATATCTATAATATAGAAGAGTACTTGAAACTTCTTTAAAAAGTGAATAGTTTAAAAATATTTATGTTGCACAAGTTTTCTCATTTAAATTTAATATTACTATTTTATAGTAAAATGGCACACTGTGGTGGTTCTGTCCGGTGCCTCTTATTCCTCACAGAACAAGCGACCCTCAATGAGGACAGTTATTCTTTCAACGACCCCTAGGTTGAGTCATTAGGTATCTCCACCCAGTGCCAAGAAATAAAAGGCAGTGATGTCTTCTTTCACAGAAAAAGAAACATGAACAAGGAACCAAGCAGAGTTGCTCGTAAATAAAGTGTATTCTATCTCAAATCAAAATTCAAATATAAAAATAATCTCTGACAAATAATAACCTTAGACAGCCTGTTAAAAAATGCAGTAAGTTCTGTATAGAAGTGTGAGCCCTCTTTAACACCCAATTCTTTTTTACAACTTCCCACACAGGACAGGATAATGCGTGGTATAGCCGCAGCAACAGCACAAATGACTGATTTAAAAACCTGTATACTTCAGCTTCAAAGGTCAACATCTTTAAGAGTTCAAACATAAGCACTTGAATCAGATTCTTCTTTGGAAAAGGAGTCACATTTTTACTCTGAATATTTTTTACCCCTGCCAAAGAGTAATAATTTAAAATGAGGAAAGTAATTTAGCTTCACTGAAAATGAAGTACTTAAACAAAACAAAACAAAACCCACCTCAATGGTAAGTAGTGAAATAGCTGAAAAAAAGAAGCCCTTTACACGTGCAGGAATAAATGGCACGTAAAAGTCTGCAGGACAGCTTTTCAAGCCCCAGTTCTTTCTAACATCTTCCAGATGATCATCGCTTAGTCTTCCTCAAACGGACCTTTAACCTATCTGCCGTCTGGTACCATCAGTTTTCCAATTTTTCCTAAGATTGCAATTCTTCCACTTCCACAGGACAAGCGCATTTAATTCACACAAACTCAAACTGACCATGAGCCCTCTTCAAGGCTCTATCTTTCCGATCCTGTTCTTGCAGCCTGTCTAACAACTTGGATGCAGGAGGGTAGAAAGTATTTTTGCCTGCTGATAAGACTGCCTTTGATTTCACAGATTATGTGGTAGCCTGCTTATAGGATAAACAAAGATAACCCAGAGCACCTATGTTCAGGAAAATTCTCTCTCATGATGGAAAGGGAAAGAAAACAAATAACTAAAAAAAACATCCACAGACATTAAAACGAGTGGATATAAAGTCCCTCTCTAAGGGGCATCCATTACTTAAATGACTTCTACCCACAGTGTTTTAGTTCTCCAATGTTTTTAAGATTTAAAGAATCGGGAGGGTCACAGCTAGTCTTAGGTCTGGGTTTCATTAATCAGACCTGTTAATCAAATACCCACTTGACATCATTTGGGTTGTAATGGTTGAGGGGTGTTTATAACCCAGTTTACTAGGCGTGGATGCCTGTAGGGGTGGGGGAGGGACTTGCTTCACAAGCTCCAGACTTGAGTCAAACGGAAAGGGCCAAGGGGGTCATTTTTGTAAAGGTCAGTGTTACCTTTTTCTCTCCGTAGCACCCAGCTAATGGCGCTTCGAGACTGAAGCCCAGAAGTTATTCCCCGAGGTCTCCGTGGGATTCATTTGACCCCTAGGAACCTCCAAAGTGGTGGGATGTTACCGATTTAGAGACGTTACGGACACGAGGTAGCAGTTCTGCCTTGCCGAGTCGGGGCCGCGTTCTAGGTCAGGCATTGCGCCTGGAGCCTCATGTGTGTTATTTCGCCTTGATCCTCACAACAACCCTATGGTAGAGATATTACTATTTATCTTCATTTTATAGATGAGGAAATGGGGGCTTGGAGTGGACACAAACCTTGTCCAAGGCCACATGACTAAAACATGGTGGCTCTGGCCCTCAAAAACAATACCTTCTGCATTCCTTTCTAAAATAAATGTTAATCATGATAATACAAGGGAGCAGCTTCTATCCTAAGTACGGCTCCCTCCAGTGAGTGGCAGAGCACTGGTATCTCCCACTGTCCAGAAGCCCTGGCCTTTCCCACCCCACAGGGCCCTCACTGGCTCAGCTCCTCAGGAATGTGTCAGTCTTATCTGCTGGGCAACTTGTACTCTGCTCTGAGGGGGGAGGGAGCACAGGGTGAGCCATCAAAGGTTCAAGAGCTTTGCTGGAGGGAGCCGCAAGCACCCTGATAAAAGCATGGCAGGCAGGGATCTGGGCCTCAAGTATTCCAAGTGAAAACAGGGAAAGCAGAAGAGAAGTGAGAAAGGAAAAAGGAATGATTTCCCAAGTAGACCTGACAAATAAAAATCGTTCCAATCCTTTCTTGGCAATAATGCAATTGCTTTTCTTTTAATAGGACCAAAACAGTAATGTAGTTGAAATCTACTACGTGGCCAGCTGCTTCACAGAGCTTAGGCACTTCAAGGGCTGTTTTACAATAAAGTGCAGACTGGAGATGATACTACGGATATCCATTTGTCATTACATGATTATCACCTTATTTGCATAATTCTTTGCTGTACTCATAGGAGTCAGTTGTAATCCCAAAGGAAGATAGCGAGATGGGATATTTTTCAGAAACTATAAAGAGAAAGAATATTTCATAAAAGGTATTGTAAGAGTAGGTCACAGTTTGCATTATCACCTGTATACGCGTCAAGACAAGCGAATTACTCCTCCAGTATTGATACTGAATGTGATACTCTCAGAATCTGGGCCTTATCATCAGGGTTGGATTATACAGCAAAGCTAGCAAGATTGGGACAAAAGGCAATCTCTCCAAGGAAACAAGTACGTTTATCCCTTACAAGTGTGTGTGTAAGAATGCTGGTTAGCAATCTATACCCCAAAAATCTAGTGGTTGCATACTTACAACTTTTGGTCATTACAAACTATTGAAGACAGTATCATTAACATTCTCAAGAAAACATTAAGCTACAAGTTTTCTGCTCTAAGTAGACTATTTTAAGAGATCAGCTCCTACCAGAGTTTTGACCAAAAGAGCTTTAAGATCTGCAAAAGTTATAAGTACATGAATGTTTATAATAATCATTAAGCAGAACATGGGAGTGTATACTAGTGTGTACATGGGAGTACTCCATCCGTGTGTATGTGGGGGGGGCTGGGGTAGGGGGGCGGCAGGAAAGAGAAACCATGTAACAATTATTTCGTTCAAAACAAATCTAAAAATGTTTTACTTAAAGTAAAAATATTAAATATTTAATAATATTTTATTAAGGTAAAACTTTTCAGCTGCGTTTTTGTAACTAATTACCGTATATATTTAAAATCAACTGCTCAAAATATTTCAACAAGGCAAAAGATGGAGGTCTACAAAAAAGTCCGTCCGTCTAGAAAAAAACTTGACAAATGACAAGGCAAAATTTCAAACAACACTGTAGATTCAAGATTTGCTGGCCCTTTGAATTTCACGGGCTGAGAAAGTACATGGAAGAGGCCAGTCTAGCAGATGAGATGAATATCACATCATCAGTTAAACAAGTATCCTCAACTACTCTGCTGACAGCTCAGGACCTGTAGTGCATTTTCAAGGAAGATGCCTGTCCCCACCTTTTTCTTCAGAACATTTGTTTAGCCCTCTCGAAGGAAAATCATTTGCCATGAGAAGTCTATTTATGCGAACACGTGGACAAGAGACCTTGGGTTTTCCATTACAAACAAGCTGATGACTGTTCCTGTGAATTCTGACCCCAACCTCAAGCCTTTCTCCACATACTCAACTCTGGGTGTCGGTTTTAGGCCTAATAATTTTTAAAGCACTTGACATCCATCACTGCATTTCCTTCTTACATTTAACATATGAGATATTATTCTACACATGAGAGAAACTGAAGCCGAATCAGAATACACTTGCAGAATCCAAAGAGATCAAGGTCTAGTTGTTTTCAGGCTCTTCTTTTCGCAAAAGATCTAAGAGTATAGATTTACTCCTTTTAAAGGGAGGCAGCTTCTCTGATGGCGTTAAGAGCCAGTGTAGCCAGTGTGAATCACAAAGTACGGAGGATGCCCTTATCCCCAGAAGAGGGTAACTACGTTTCAAACTGATATTTAAAAAAAAGAAAAAGAAATTCAAGAATCTAATCACGATCCTTTGGGCTGCAATGCTGCAGTGATATTTTTATGACCCAGGAATTCCTAAGCTGTGGCTGCTGTTCAGAGGGCACGCTCACTAAGTAGCCTGAAATGTGTGAAATGCATGATCTGACGCAGTAACCTAGTAAATATTTCCTAGGTTACATCTTAGGAGTGATGTCATCTCTATGCATTATCACCCATGATGAACTGAAAAGAAATTAATTCTGCTCCACAGCTAAGCATTCAAACATTTCAAAAATGTCTGGAGTAGTTTATATTCCAGATGCAGACTCCTTCTCTCCTAAACTGTGTTGGTGAAATTTTTTCATTCCAGATGACATAGCTATGATATTACACTCTAGGGAGTGGGGTGGGGAGTTGGAATTAAGTTTCTTCCAGAAAAAGTGTACAAACCCTGGACATTTCTAAGCAATCATTCCATTGGATTTGAAAAGTGACAGTATTTCTGTGGTTAATGTGACATTTTTTTCTTTCTTAAGCCAGGAGAACTAGTCTATTACTCCATTTTAAACATCCTACCTATCTTCCCCTAAAACCCTGCTTAACTTAAGTGCTTCAGAAAACACTGTATTACATAAGAGAGGCAAAAATAGTACTTTCACAAAGCTACAACTGCATTCTTTGCCTATAAAGGGGAAATAAATCCCGGGTGCCATTCAACCTTAATGATGTTTTTCCAAGTTAAAATTAATATTGAAATTAAAAGAAAATTGTTTTAATTTTATGATCAAATCGACAAGTGAATTTTGTCCATGTATAATTTTTTTTCTCCAGAGTTCAGCTTTGATGGTTTATAGGTTTTGAGAAAAATTCAAAGGATGATTAACTTAAAATGAATAATATGTCATGAAGAGTCAGCGAGGAGTATCAGTGTCCTGTCATTTTCTGCTGCGTGTTTTATTACTTCCATTTCATTAAACCCTGCACACTGCTCCTCCGCCTGATGATCCACCAGCACCACGAACATGGGTTTCTGAACAGTTTTGTTCACATTTCCCATCAGTGCTCCTTTGCTGCCTGCCTACTTTATGTTAAAGGCTGTGCTGAGTTACTTTACAGCCTTAGTTAACCCTACTGTTAGGACGGTGTGCCTGGGGAAGCTGAAGAGTTGCAGAAATGCTTTCCTGGAATTCAAGCAACGGCCCTCCTGCCTCTAGTCTGCCACAGCCCCTACTTCCATCTGTCCCTCTGAGCGTCATTTCCATTCAATACAACAGCGGCTCTGAGTTGGCGAGGGTACCTGGCTGGGACTGCACAGTCAACTGCACTGACTTAACCCCCCTATTCCAAGTTTCCAAACTTCCTGGACATCGTCTGCTCTAGCAGTCATATGAGCACATTCCAGGACAGTGCTATTTGAATGGCAATACTAAACGACAGGAAGTTACTTATTCTAATCAAAAGGCCTATGATTTATAATGAAGTAAATCACTATATCCATTTACGGATCAAAACCTTGACATATTTAGAACAAAAGCAGTCTCATCAGTGATAAGTACTATGTTCTTTAAAAAGAAGAAAAGAGAAAGAAAACACTCAAAGTATTTCCTTTTACCTGCACAAAGCCTCAATAGCATCTCTGTCCAAAAAATCATGCTCTCTCTTGACCAAGGAAATATCAATGGGGAACAGGAGATCTATAAGAAAAATGAAAACAAATACGTTTATTGAGCACCCAAGCTCTTGCCAATCCAGCCCAGTTTAGCAGAGGGAAGAAAACAAGGTAATTTATTGAATACTTACTGTTTGCAGGACACTTCACTCCCTATCAAGTGCTGTGGGTATGTAAAGCAGCTTAAGACAATTTCATCAGTGTCCTAAAGGAGCTTGGAATAAAGTGGTCTGCAGACTCAGACTGTCTGTTGTCAAAGATAAGTGGTTCAAAACACTGTTCCACCTTTACACACATCAGCAGGCAACAGACCTCTGCCATGAAAATTATAATTTAAACCAGAATGAATACCAGAAGGATGTTCACGGTAATGTGGCTGTTTTTTCCCTCCCATGTGTGTCTTTGCTCACGTTTGATCAGGGAAGAGGCCACAGAAAACCGGGCCAAGGAAAGATCTAGAGAACTATGGTAGTTGTCAATGGAATCCAACCATTTGCATGACATCAAAAGCTAACGAGAATTAAGGATGTGCTATTTTTAAACAAATACTAGCACTTCCATATGGCTTTCCAGGAGTTTATATAACTCCCACTAAAACAAAAGGCCAGCTCTAAAGCAGCTGTAGAACAATAGAATCCCAAATCCTTTCATCCTTGGAAGAGTTCACTACTCTAAGAACACGTAAGTTCTATTAAAATCGAAAAGCAAAAAGGGGGGAAAAGTCAACTCCATGAAAGAATTCCCTTCTCTGTCCCTTGTTGATAAATACACTCCAGGAAGAGCAGGGAGGAAGAAGACCAGCAGCCCCTCTGCGGAAATTTGCAACAGCTCTGGAATTGCCACTAGATAAAAGCAAGTTATCCCTCTTTGGTGTTCCAAGCACTTACGGTAAATAATGGGCCTTCCTAGTAAAACGCTTATAAAATATCATGAGGGAGAGTCCTGCTATGCAACTCTGTGGGTCAGGAATAGGCAAAATAAGAGCACTGCAGGACACCAGGGTTAACAGAACCCAAAACTCGCTTTGGCCCCCCAAATGGCTAATGCTGCATACTGAAACAGACATGGCTGTTGGTAGTTTGGGAGATGCAAGTAGCTAACAATGTTCTACTTCTGGGGTTGACTAGGGAGCACATCACTGTTCCTTACGTTTTTATGGTTCTAACTTAGGATCATTGGTTTTACAGGATGGTATGGAGCTCCTTATTCTTGGTCATCTATTTTCCAGAGACTACACTTATGAGTACCTTTTTTTTTTTTTTTTTTAAATAATGTTGGAAACTAACATAATGAGTATTTGGTCTATTCTTTTTTCTGAAGGCTAGCATTAGATTAGTGATCCTGTTCTCTGAATGGTAAGACAGGCAGACCAATGAAGTAGCTAGAGCCTAAAGATTTATGAAGAAATTCATAAAATTCAGTATCACAGGATTTATCTCTTCATTACCTTATAGACCGAGTGTCTCAGGCAAATGATTAGTGGCACCACTATAGTGGCAATAGAAGAGAAGACTTAAAGTGAACGTGAACTATTAGTAAATACAAGCAAGCCAGACTGTAAAGCTGTTTGAAGGTTCTGGCAACTGTATTTCACTTTGAACAGATAACCTGCACTCTAAGTATTAAAGGACAGAGCTGATATTAAAAAATATATTTTTAATCCTTAATAAATGTAAATCGTAAAGTTCACATGCTTGTTACATGTATCTGAGAAAGCAACTCTGTTATTTTAGCAATTCCTAACTCAGTGTACCCAGAGCTGTATTTCACTTTCGTGATCCAAATTAACTTTAAAATTCTGTTTAAAAAAAAAAAAAAATTCTAGGATAGGTAGGGACTAAATTCAAGAGAAGAGTGAAATAATTACATCTTTTTTTTTTTTTTCAGTATTTCTCAGAGTTCTTCAGGTTAGGATTTAATCTTTCAGCTTGGGTTTAAGGGCAGGATGTTTATATTGTCAAGGACCGAAATAAAGGTAAACAGGAATCAAGGAATGAGTGGGATGGCATGTGGTGTGTGTGTACCCACCCTGCACATAGGGGTAGGATGAAGGGGAGAGATTATAAATGCTCAGAACAATGTACAGTATAACTTCAAAAGTAGGTTTATGCTTCAAAAGACTTAAAAATGTCAAGGGACCCCAAAATGTAACTTGTGAAAATACAGTCTGCATTTTAGGATTTGGAAAGATGTAAGACACAGACCGGAACTGGATCTTAGCAAACATACACATCACAAGAAAGGGCTTCTTGGCAGCAAATCAACACCAAAACTTGACATAATTGAAGGAAATTTAATTTCAAAACACAAGAACAAAAGGACAGCATGTTACTACCACTGCAAATGTAATTATCCTTCCTTATCTCCAGTAGAGCTGTGAACTGAAAATCCAATAGAATGCTGATCCGCACCCCACCGCCACCAAAGCTCTACTGAGAGACAGAGATGCTGTAAACGGCAACAGGTCAAAACTTCTCCCAAAGGAAGGATAAGCAACTCCACCATAATAAACATGCAGGTTAACCAAGCACCTTAAAAAAAAAAAAGAAAGACGAAAGAAAAAAATAAAAAGGAATTGGAGATATTCTCTGAAATGGAGGAAGAGTAAGATATTCTACATAGTCTAACTATAAAATAATTTTAAACCCATCTTCATGGAGAAATATCTTACGTTCAGTCTGGGCTACAATGAGGAAGGGCAGGCATTATAAACGAGGTAAGGAATTAAACAAGCCGAGTGAGCCAGGGAAGTAAAACGACCTCTGTGGTCTCGCCCCAGTTTGCTTCCGGGGAGCACCCCCACCCCCTCTATATCCCTGCCGACCACGCTAGCATTTCCAAGCTGAAAACCTGTATCCGTTCTTAGTACGGGTTCATGGCGTTTTGCTCGTGTGTTAAAGAAGGATGCTGGTGACCACCAGCTCCAATTGAGAGCCCACTGCCATTGCTACAGGAAGCAACCTGCTTGTTATCATCCTAGAAGGATGGAAGAGCAAAAGACACGTTTTAAAATCACTATTTATCGTGAGAAGAGCTGAACATCCCTGGTGAAAAGACTGAAGAGACATCATTTAACCTGGATCTTTCAGCAGTTTTGTCACATCATGGCTAAATGTCTCCCAGCATCTCCTTCCTCTTAAGTGATAATAAAAAAGATGTATTCTTTAAATGTAAATTAACCAATATTACGCTTGCTTTTTGAGATTTTTGGCAATTTCTTTGAGGTATGAACTGTTTTATTTCTATAAAATATGAAGCGTCTACCACAGTGGTGGGTATCCCTGTTGGTGCGGAATTAATACTGGCTTGTTGATTAGCTGAATGGATGGCTGGATGGCTGGAGGGATGAATGGATGAATGGATAGATGGAGGGATGGATGAATGAGAGACACCAGGTGCTGTCGTCTCGGTAGAGTGAAGGAAACAAAGAATGCTCAAGTTGGAAGAGGCCTTAGAAGTCATTTATTCTCAAGGTAGGAGTCACTTCACTATCCACCCAACCTTGGCTTGCAAATCACCCATAAAATAGAGCTCACGAGTTCACAACTGTAGTTTTTTTTTAATGATTTCATATAGAGAACAATAAGCCTCCCTTTTAAATAAACAGCCTCTTCCCCTCACCTTGCACAGAGCACACTCTGCCCACCCTGGGCAGCCTGAGGCTCAGTGCATGAGCGAGACTCAACGCGCGCATCGTCCTCAGCCTCGGCATCTGAGCGATGCCCAGAGCGCTAACGAGAAAACGAAGAACCAGTAAAAAGTCAGCCTAGGTCCTGATTTTGAAAAAAACGTCCATTTTTCTTAATTAAAAAATCGAATAACATAGGAGAAATAATAATCATCAAATGGCAATCTATGGAAAGTGAAAAGCCTAATGACAAAGCGGAGAAAGATATCTATGACACATGACCAACAAAGCCTTAGTATTTAGAATAAAGAGCTCTTATAAATCATCAAAAAAAGCACAATCAACTCAGGGGGAAAATGGGCAACAGATATTTCACAGAAGAGCAAACATGTATGGCCAAATGACACAAAGAAATGTGTCTTATCATTAAAAATCAGGAAAATGGCAGTCAAAATCCATAAGATATCATTTTATATCCATTTGATTGGCAAAAATTAAAGTCTGACAATATCAAGGGTTGAGAGCATGTGGATAGACAGGATCTTTATATATTACAGGGAGGAGTGAAAGTTGGTACAGGAACTTTTGAAAAACTTGCATTATAAAGTTGAACATACATCTCTATCACCCAGTAATGCTACTCTTAGGCATACACGCAAGATAAATTATTTCACGTGTGCCGAAAGAGTGCAAGAATATTCCCAACAGTACAGTTTATAAAAGCAAAACAAAAAAAACCCAAAATGCCCACCAATCAGTGTGCATATGATAAACTGTGGCATATCCACACAATGGAGTATTACACAGCAGTCAAAGGTGATGAACTATGAGGACACACAGTATGGAAGGACCTTAACAATAATAAAGGAAAAAATTAAATCGTACAGGATTACATAGAGCATGATACCCTTTTTATAAAGATAAACAACTTTATAAAAATATTTATTTTAGGGAAATGCAATAAAGTTATATAAAAGGAAAGCAAGGAAATGATAAACCAAGGTTTCAGAATGATAGTTACTGTGGCTAGGGGGTGGCAGAGGGATGGGAGACAGGTGGGTGTGTTATTATCAAGGTCCTAGCTGTTTTGGGTGGTTGCCACACTGTTCCTTAATGAAATATTTAAGTAAATAATAAAATGTCTGAAAATAAATCATAGATCAATAATAATCATCAGGGACTTCCCTGGTGGCACAGCGGTTAAAAATCCACCTGCCAACGCAGGGAACACGGGTTTGAGCCCTGGTCCAAGAAGATTCCACATGCCGCGGAGCAACTAAGCCCGTGTGTCATAACTACTGAGCCCGCGTGCTGCAACTACTGAAGCCCACTCGCCTAGAGACTGTGCTCCACAACAAGAGAAGCCACCGCAATGAGAAGCCTGTGCACCGCAATGAAGAGTAGTCCCCGCTCGCCACAACTAGAGAAAGCCTGCGCACAGCAACGAAGACCCAATGCAGCCAAAAATTTAAAAATAAAATTTTTAAAAAAACGTGCAAAGCTTATAAAAAAATTGTAATCATGAACCAAGGATACGATTTTGCCCATTAAAAAAGAATGGCATTCCCGGCTCACCTTCATACAACTGGGCGTACTGGGGGAATCCTGCCGCCCGTAGCCAATCACAAGCTTCTTTGGCTTCAATTTCTAGAATAGAACAGAGGACAGACAAACATGTTAGTCATGTGTAACTCAGCGTACTTCTTCTTCCTTAATAAACTCTGGTTTTGTTATATAAGCAAAAGACGACATCTGTTGAAAAGGGATAAGCAAAAAGCAAAAAAGAAACTCCACTTATTCAAATGGTTTCGATTTTTGTGCATCTTTTCAGACTTTAAAAAATATATGTAATTATCCATCTTTCCTTTAAAAGACAAAAAACAAAAATGGAGTCCCAGCAGTAAGTTACTCTGTGCTGCTTCTGTGTTCTGGTTATAAATGATTAAAAAAATAGGGCTTAATGAGAAAGTTGAAGAAGGGTTAAATAATTATTAATTTTAGGCCTAGATGGACTAACTTGCTTTACTTTTCACATCAATAAAAGGCCACCAAGTACATCTGACACCCTGGAAGAGCACTAAGTTGACCAAAGGGACTGAGCTTCTGCCACCCAGTGGGATGCGTGTAACTGCCCAGGGGCTGTGAAGGTGTGCCTTCGGGTGCATCAGGCAGTAAGAGAGGCCTGGGCAGTCAGGGGCCCTGGAGGGCATTAAGTCAATAAACCCCACAATCTTGGCAGGCTGAGATGCCTAATAAAGCTTCTACTTCCCCGTGGTTAACATCTTGTAGATAGTATTGATAAACAGAAAGGCCAAGAGCAACTAACACACCTGCGTTCAAACTCACTCAAGCACTTATTTACAATCCCGTTAGCACAGAGGAGGTCGGCAGAGTCATTAGTTTCTCAGTTTGCACAAAGAATATTCTTTCAACCCTCTTCCCATCTTCCTCAGACCATTAGAGTACTTAAGGTATGTAAGGCTATTCACTCATTTATAAATGTCTCAACATTGCTTAATTTATTCCAGATTCAAATCTTCATTATGCATCTCTCCTCTGAGCCAGATAGGAGGTTGACAGTCCATCACGGAGAAGTATGTATATATCACTTTTGTCTAGTAACTTTATAGTTTCAGAGCATTTTTTAAACTATTATTTTATGAGTTCCTTGGGTCTTTAAAGAAAAAAGAAGAACACTCAAATTCATTAAAGCAAGTAGGAATGTCCTTATTGAACCGACATGCCAAAGATAAAAGCCTGCTGCTGTCTTCTGATGAGTTAGTTGATACCCAAACAGAAACAATTATGGCAGCAGAGAAGCAATAGATGACACGGCAAGGTTTATTACTTTCATGAATCTTTTCAGTGTGGCGATGAAAGTAGCATCATAAAACACAAGATTCAAGACTGAATTCGGGGAAGAAGGATAGAGTGACATGAATGTGTAAGAATCTCGACGTTTGTACTAAATCATAGAATTGTCCAATGTGAATTACCTGCGCTAACATTTTTTCATGTATTTATAACCATACCTTGTTTCAGAAAGGAATTAATGAAGATTTATATAAAATCATAAAATAAACATTTTCCAGAGAACTATATTGCTGGAAAAACATATAAAAGCTCAACATTTTATTTTAAAGGATGTGGAAACTACTTTTTTCTCTATCCCCATGGCCCTCGCTCAAAGATAGATATGGAAAGAAAAAAAGCTAAGTGTTTTGTTTTTTAAAAATATTTTAAATATCTCAATTCTTCCACCGAACACATTGTTAGACATCGAACAACAGATTGCTAAAAAGTAAATGCATTCGCTTTCTAAATATTTTACTTAATAAGTGGTGAGTAGCCAGAAATTCTCAACGTCCACCCTTTCTGTGGACACCCTTTCTGTGTGTCATACTCAGATACGACAACACATCAGTGCACGTGCGCATGTGCGCACACACAGACACACACACACACCTTAACTGGACACAATTCTCCAGCCAGTATCACCACCTATTTAGAGAACGTTCCTGATTTCTTATTAAAATGGCTTCATGCCAAGAGGCACGAAAGATATAAGGTATTATTTTTCTAAAAAACCTTTAAATTTATATAATACTTTACAAATCACAAAGTGTTTTCACATATATTACTCACTTAAGGCCCCACGTAACTTCAGGAACACATAAATGCCTACTGCTGTGTTGTCATCCTTATTCATTTTCCACCACTACAAAAAGAAATGCCCCCAAATGACCAAAATCGATCAAAAAAGCTGTGTTCAAACAGCCACTCTTCTTAGGGCCACTTGGTTAGAAAGAAATGATGTGAACAGGCCAAGGTTTGCTTCTTCAGCAGATAATTTAATGAAAGGTCTACAATGGCTAAAAAGCAGCACTTCCAAGAACTACAGAGACTAGTAATTTTACCTGCCTTTTCCTTTCCCTAAAATAGATGAGAATGTCTTTCTTTTAGATATGAAACCATGGGAAACAGACAAGCCTGTATCTAGTTTACATTTAACAAAGTCCATTCATGAAAACTTAGGCTGCATAATAATAAATGAGAACTTAAACCCACTGTTTCTATAGAAATCAGAATTAGAAAATTGTAAAAATTGTAAAAAGCTGTCACTGATTTTTTTTTTTTTTTTTTTTTTTTTTTGTGGTACGCGGGCCTCTCACTGTTGTGGTCTCCCCCGTTGCACAGCACAGGCTCCGGACGCGCAGGCTCAGCGGCCATGGCTCACGGGCCCAGCCACTCCATGCCACGTGGGATCCTCCCGGACCAGGGCACGAACCCGTGTCCCCTGCGTCGGCAGGCGGACTCTCAACCACTGCGCCACCAGGGAAGCCCAACTGTCACTGATTTTTTAATAAATGAGACAGTTACTGACTTCACTCCCTCCCCTTTCCAGTTACCAAGTGAAAATGATAATGACCTAAGTACTGATTTTTAAAAAAATCAGTATTTCCATTTTATTTAACATGAAATGAACCTATGTCTACATCCAGGTCAGGTAGGGATTTACGCCTTCTAGTTCCCCGGATCCAGGCCACAACTTTGACTCTTATCCTAACTGAAACTCCAAGTTTCCAATTCTCTCCTCTCTGAGACTCCAGCCACCAACCCTGCCTCATCAAACTTCCTGCATTACAGTTTTGATCTCGTCTCTCCTGCAAAAACTTCCCTGGAGCTCCACTGCTTAGAAAATCAAGTCTAAATATCTCCCTAGGTTTTCAAGGTTCTCCATGTGGCATCCAAATGAATCGTTCAGCTCCCTGTACTCCCTCCATACCCCAGCCAAAGTAAACCTGGCCCTTCCTCATCTCCCCACACATCCCTGGCTGGAAGTTCTCTCCTATCCCCTCATTATCCTTCAAGGCCTAGTCCAAGCCTCCTCTAGGAAGTCTTCCCAGATGCCTCCTGACAATTCTGTCAATGGCTAACTTTTCTTGAGCGCTGACTGTGCACAAGGCCCAGTTTAAGTACTTAAGGCATATGAATTCCTTGACTCCTCATACTGATCCTAACACGTGGGTTGCACATATCATCCCACATGGGTTGGGAATATCATCCCCAACATATGCAGATGGAGAAACAAGTGGAGAAACAACCAGCTCTCCTCGAAAACAAGCTTCCTTTCCATTCAAATGCCCTAGTGAACAGGAGAGCTAAGGCTTGCAGACATGAGCAACACCGGATTTTCCTGAAAACATATGCAACCGTGAACAACATGTAAAATATTAAACAAAACCAGGTAAACATTGCATTACTGCTGTCACTTTAACTCCCCATGCCTGTTTTTGGAGGCCTCTAACCAGTTCTCAGGGTGTGACTTTTCCTTCAGTGGTCGAATGAAAAACTATCAGCACGGTTTTTAAAAAACATTCCCCACCAGGCAGAGGGGCCATCAGAAACTGGAAACACAGTGGAAACACAAGGACACTTTTAGACTTGGGTTTTCTCTTAGCAAACAACAGACAAATGTGTGAAGGAGGAAACAGGAAATTTTTATTGGCGCCACCTTTAATAATTAGTTGTATTAGATGAATGAGGTTCAGGACACCTTTGGTGTAAGGCTTGGGAACCATTAGGCCATATTTGCATGCTTCCTGGCATGATGGGATGACCCTATCTTCCCCTTACCTCTTAACAGTAAGTTAAACAGAAATTCCCCAACACCGTCATCATTCCGCTGAACTCGCTGATCTTAGCGGCTGAGCAATGGTAATCGGGTCGAAGCAGGATGTGATTACTTCCATCTTCCCTTTCCTCTACCTTCACAGTGCGAACCCTCGTGCTTGCTTCCTGCCTTCTTTGCAATGTGCTCCTGAAATCAGGGCTCAAGGCAAATGCTCCATGGACTTTACCTCTTAAATAAAATTCTAAGGAATTGGAGGAATGTAAGAAAATTCAAACATTTTCTAGATTCCTTGGATTCCCCCAACTATGGCAGACTTGCGGGCAAAGATCCATGGAAATGTTGATGTTCTTACAGCCATGGAGAAGCACGTCAGCTGTGTTAAGGCAGGCAGTGCTTTCTGATCTAAACCAAGATGCCTGCCCTGGTCACAAAAATTCCTTCAAATGGAGGAGTAATTACTTCAAATGATCAGTTCTCTCGCCTCCGTTAAGGTGGCCAATTTTACAGGACTGCTGTACAGCTGGGCACCAACAGCTTAACCTCCCCGGGCACAGGGTTTCACAGGGCAGAGAAGCAAACTACAGCCTCAGACACTTGATCTCAGTGGCTCTGAGCCTTGGATCCTAGTAGGCATCACCTTGGGGAGCTTTCTAAAACCACCCACCACTATCCACTCCCAGGTATTCTGATTTTCTCCATCTAGGGAGGGCCCAAACAACATCTTTTTTAAAAAGCTCCTAAGTAAATGTAAAGGTAGCCAGGATTGTGAACCACTGAACCAGACAACATTTCTTTGCATGCCTTTATCCCAGACTCTTTCTTCCCCAATTATCCTAACAGCCTTCCAACTGAACTCTCTGATAACCCCTGCCCCCAAGAAATGTATCCTAGTCCAAAGGGTTCCTGAGCCCTGGATTGATTTGTATGAAATACATAATTCATCACGTCACTCCTCTGCTTAGAATTCTTCCATGACTCTCCACTGCCCTTCACATACAATACAGTCCCGACTCCTCAGCAGACCCACAGCCGTCTTAACTCAGCCTCTGCCCAGCCATTCCGCTCCTGGAAGGTCTCCAAATGCAAGCTCTGCTCCCGTCTTCCTGAATTCCTTGGGGTTCGCAGGATGCATATGCTCTCTTAACACTTCAAGTTCTTATCTCTTCTCTCTCCTGCTGCAAACAAATTCCCCCTCTGCACCCCATCAACCCCTCTCCCCCACGCCCTCCTCGTATGGTGAGGTGCAAATACCAGAAGCTTCTTAATTCATTTGTATATCCTGAAAGACTACTTTTTCCACATTGGAAGCACACATACATTTGTTTGAAGGAAAAGAACCCATTAAAATTTCCCTTTCTTCAAAGACAGACTTAGAGAACTACAACTTAAACCCCTGTCTCTTTGCAATTAATAAAAATAAATGTTCAACACATACACTGTCAAAGACTGGTTATCGGGAGTTACCTATGTAAAGTGAATTCCTGGTTGGGCTAAGTCAGATAGCACAACATATATATTAATATTTATTAAACTCTTCTGTTATCTAATCACAGCAAAGATTATGACTAGCCACTAGCAACATTCCTACCCTCAGAAGCCTAAAAAAATTCTAAACATTTGCTGTGCCTATTCTGAAAGAAACCAGTTAGGAAGCTTTTGGAAGACCGGTCAATACTAATTCAGTTTCTAGGCCATTTGGCCTCACAGGAGCTGACCCCAATCCACCTTCAGATATATTCTAGTACAGCCACACATTTACGTGAAGCCAATCACCCTTCATTTCCCCCCTTAACTCAATATTTATTTATTGAACATCCACCGTCTGTGCTGCCAGCTGTGCTCAGGGACAATCAAAGGCACAGGTTCCTGCCCCGAAGCTGGAAGCCAAAGGGAAAGGTAATTCACAGTTGAGGGCATGATGTCAGATGATCCTCTACTTAGGAATGAACTGGTTTCCTAAGGGCTCTTCTGAGATCCCTGTATTTAAGTCCCAAGGGACCCTGTCTGGGCAGCACCTAAGAATCCCCACTTCACAGGTGAGAGCCAGAGGCCTAACGATGGCCCGCCCAGCCCAGCTCCTTCCTCTACCCCTTCTGTCACCCCATCTACCTCCGGCTAACTGATCCAGCCTTACTGATCTCACACACCCCATGCCCCCTTTCCTGCTTTATTTTTTCTTCTTCCAAAACGTTTATTGTGTTTATTTTGTCTCACCCCTCTGCAAACGCGCAAGAGGCCAGTTTCTTTGCCTGTTTTACTCTTTGTTATACCCCAAGCACTGCCAACAGTGTAGCGCACATAGTAGTTACTCGACAAATAAGTATTACATAAATAAATAAACTGCAATGTGATTTTCTTCCAGTGAAGTTGTTTTAATTTTTCAGACCAGGATCCACCATAAGAAACACGTTTTACATTGTAACCTGGCACACACATACATGCATATGTGTATACATGCACCCATTCATGTACACAAACACACGTGTGTGTATAAGCATATACAAGAGTGAAACAAGTTTCCCCAAATAACACTTACAATAAGTAATGCAGTCTTACATTTTCCCACTCTATTTTAAAAAATACTATTTGTTACCTCCCAAAGCAACCCATTTGAAATACACTATTCTCACACAGCTTTTTCTTAAAGAGAAAGGAAGGAAGGAGGGAAGGAAGGAGGAAGGAGGAAGGAAGGAAGGAAGGAAGGGAGGGAGGGAGGGAAGGAAGAAAGGAGAGGAGAAAAAAAAGAAAGAAAAAGAAAACAGCAAACTAAAACACTTCTGTATAGTACAGAGGAGATTGTGATGTGACAAAGACACGTTATGAATTCAGAGGTGGGAGGGGGAGAGAGGGAGGGGGCTGCTTGGGCACTCATTTTAATGCTCAGCCTCTATTTAAGGAGGCTTTATGATATTTTATATAAGATTGGATTACAGGAGAGGAGATTTGGAATAAAAGAAAATAAGCTAAGCGGAGAGCTGGCAAAGCACAGGTGTGTGTGAAGGAATGGTACGTAGTCTCAATTTACTGTAACAGAGAACAAAGGAAGGGGAGGCATGCAGTGGAAAGCGGGTTATGCCACAGGGCAGATATAAGCGTCTCCTTAGCCTGGTTACCCAATGAGCAACCAACACTATTTCCTCAGATGTAAAAGAGCTTTGCATCTGAGTTTCCCAAGTTCCTTCTAATAATCCATCACAGAAAGGGGGCAAAGTATGACCTGTAACAGCTCAGGAAAATAGGTCCAGGAAAGAATCCATTGCTTAGTTAAGCAGCCTTAAGAAAATAATCTCTCTGGACCGGTTTCCTCATCTGTAAAATGTGGGATTGCTATAGGCTTCGTAAATTCCCTGTTTCTGACTCTAAGAATTCCTTTATGCCCATCTCCCTTGCTCTCTAAGACAACCTTTAGACTAGGTTCCATTTCTGTTAATTTTCCAGATTTATCATCAATTACATGGAGACATCCTTCTTCCTTCAAAAAGTTAGATCAATAGTAACTACTTTGAGTTCTCCAATTTTGAAAATTTACTGGTTTATTGCTGAAGTATCTAATTTGCTTCTTAATAGATCAATTTCTTTATTTGTCCTATGAAGCCAATGTTCATATTACAGAGAATTCAAAACCCTAGGTGTTTTTGCTTATGTATATCTACAACCCTCAAACTAAAATTAGTCTTTATAGGAAGAAAACACTTCAACCCATAGAAAACTTTGAGTTTTACTTTGTTTATTGATCCTGTACATTTGTGTTTCAGTTAATAGCACCATCCTGGCATCTACCTAACCAGTGAATTGGGGGCTGGAAAGCATCTTGGAACTTTTCATGTTTTCTCTTTACAAATGAGGAAGCTGGTCCAAAGTTTAGGTAATTTGCTTAAGGTCCAGAGCCACCCAGGCCTCACTCCTGTTTAGAGAACTTCCTGCACACTGCAGTCTTGCCTACAAAGACCACCCTCACTTTTAAATCACTAGACTGTTTTCCAGTACAAGTAAGAACTGGGAGTTTTGAGGGAGTTCTCTTTTTAAGTTTTTTTCCCCTCTCCTGCTTGAGATCTGGAGGCAGATATGTCGCTTTCTAGTGAAGAACATTCCTAGAAATAACATAAAGGGGGAAAAAAGGACCTATTTCCCCCAATGATGTGATGACAACTTAACAAATGGCTCTGCTTCGAAAAACGGAAATCTTGGGACACACAAGGCAAACCTACACCTGAGATTCTGCGCAGGAGCCCACACTCTAGCAATGCAGAGTTAAATGAATTGAAATCCCCTTTGGGGATCATTTAGGTCAAGTGTTTGCAAAACACAGTTTTTAACACACAAACCGGGAAAAAGCAAGTAGCTCATATCAAAAAATATATGCCCTTCCCTTGCAAAGGCAAACAGCTCTGTATTCGTTTAAGCCCAGGCATGACCAGGCACCTTCAGGCACTCCGGGCTTGAGTTGATCTAGTTATTTCCAGGAACAGAAAACATCTCCCAATGAATCAAACATTGGCACTTACTACCCAACACAAAATAGTCAAACTGAAATGAAAATAAACGATTAAGGAAATGGATACTGCATCATCACAACTTTCTACTTCATTTCAATCTGGGGTGGGGCAAAAAAACCTTCCATTTACACACACATACACACACACACACTTCTAGTATTTTGCATCAAATATTTATGCATTTCAAACCATGCATTACTAAGAAAAGTGATTTGAAAGAGCTCTTTAAATACTAAGTCCTTTAAAGATGATAATTGGGTAGATTAAGAAAATAATTTCAAGAAAGAAACCATCTTAAACCAACTTTAAGGGCCTTATTTTTCTGAGCCTCATTTTTTTCATTAAGTGAAGTACATGGTTTACGATTATATAATCCACTTCCTTTTAAACTTATTTTTCAAGGCAAAAATACCTGGTCACAAACCTAAAATAACAACTACCTCCCTATCTTCACCATTAAAGACTGACAGGCTCATCAAGTCTTTCTTTTACATATGTTAGCAAAGCTTATTCTACTAAACAACCCCTCCCCAATCTTTGGCCTTTTCCCTAAGTTCTACAGCGTTATAGCACAGGAGAGAGAAAATATTGTGCAAATTGTAGTGTTACAAAAACCTTAAGTTAGAAATAAAGAGAATAGTGAGAGATTCTAAAGAAACTGTTCACTCATATTTCAGTGCATCCTGACAGAGAAAAAAGATCTAGAATTGAATGAAACATCAAGTTGCCTTATCAAAGACCAATGAAAATAAAAACATGGCAGAAAAAACATGGTTAATACAAGCAGCTTTTAGCCACTCCTACATCTAACCTCAAACAGGAAACACTACAGGCAGATCTCATGTTACTGTACTTTGTAGATACTGCAGTTTTTACAAATGGAAGGTTTGTGGCAACCCTGTGTTGATCAAGTCTATTATTGGGGCCACTTTTCCAACAGCATTAAAAAATGCTGTTGGAAAAATGCTAAACAGCATTATGTTTAGACATAATCTTTTAGACATCACTTTTTTTTTTGCGGTATGTGGACCTCTCACTGTTGTGGCCTCTCCCGTTGCGGAGCACAGGCTCCGGACGTGCAGGCCCAGTGGCCATGGCTCACGAGCCTAGCTGCTCCGCGGCACGTGGGATCTTCCCGGACCGGGGCACAAACCCGTGTCCCCTGCATCGGCAGGCGGACTCTCAACCACTGCGCCACCAGGGAAGCCCCAAACATCACTTTTATACGCAATGGGAAACCGAAAAAGTTCATGTGACTTGCTTTACTCTTGTGGTCTGGAACCGAACCTGCAATACCTCCAAGGTATGCCTGTGTTCAATGTGACTTTCTCAGTTTTGTGCGAAAGGTGTAAGAAAAATAAGTATTACTGTTTTCTAGGTGAGCTAAAGAATTATTTTCATCAAAATCGCTCATGACACCCAGCCCCCCAAACACACAAAATCTACTGGTCAAAATGTGACTCAGGTCCATCTGTTTAGTTTAAGAACATTACTGGTTTTATAACATACATTTTTCCTACAAACACATTAAGATCCTTATTTTGTTGTTTCCCTGTTTTGTTTACACATGGGGGCAGGAAGGGGTATGAAGTTCCATTCAACTCACATATGACCTTGGACTAGTCATTGAACGTCCAGGCAACTCAGCAGCCCCCAGCAGGGAAGAGGCAATGTTCTTCCAGGCTGCCTTTGCAAAGTTCTGTAATTTCACATGGACTGACTTTTACGAATGCATAAGCACAATACAAGATCCCTTTTTGGTGCCGCACAGTTTGAAAAGGGGAGTTGTGAGGAGATGTCCTTTTATGAGTTGATGACTTCTCCAAACTCAGGAGGGCAGGTGAAGATGATTTCAGAATTTCTGCACCTTCTATCTACTTCGTCACCTGAGTGTGACAACGGGCATAGCAAGGCTGGACTGCACCTCCCAGGTCCCTTCCTCTCTGGCTTCCTAAGTGCTGCAGCCTGGGAAATGCTACAAACTCAGGGTGTGGAAAACTTTTGTCCCTCAGACATCCTCTAGAGACTCCTACAAGGAGGAGGAAGGCGCCTTTCTGTCGAGCTGCAGGAAGCAGCCTCCAGCCCTCTCCACAGGACACTCAGAGGTGGGGCAGGGAAGAGAACAAAATGTGGATGGGAGGTGTCAAAGGCATCTGAGGACTCCATGCACTGACCTCAGCCTTCAGTTCGCCTTTGATTTTTTCTCCTGGAGGTGGGAGGGGGTAAGGCGTGAGAAGGCCATCAAGTTGAGGTATGTGTGGACAGAAAAGGAGCTTACTATCCACTATGAAACTCACTCTAGTAGCAGCATTTTAAAAAACAAGGATGAAGGATTAGAGAGAATGATTCCCATTGTGTGTTGGCTTGACTTTAGTGGGGATAATGTTTTACCTTTTGGTGCCCAAGAACACTATTTCCTGGTAGGTAGGCCTTTTCAAGATGCCATTCAAAATGTTTTCAGTGACGGCTGGGAGAAAACTTTCCCTTAGAAATATTATTTTGGAATACTTTCACTGAATTTCACTGAAGAAAGCACTGTTCAGTACAGTCAATAGGGGCTAGAAAATGGTATCCCAACCCCCTTCCCCAAATATTAAAGACAGAGGCCCGAGTTCTCCATTCATGAAGCCCCTGAGACAGGACGCAGAAACCACTCATTTGTCAACCTGGGACCCTAACATTTCAGCTCTCTACCTACCAGCACAAGCCCCCTAGGAAACCGCAAAGTAATTGCAAGGTTCTATTTGGCCACCAAATAGTGTTTCCTCAATTGAATCAACTCCTGCCAAATATATGTCCATAATTGGAATCTACAGCCACACACACCTGGATGAAATCCTAGCTATCATGTACAGCAGGTGATCTCAGGCAAGGTATTGAACTCCCCCGAGCCTCAGATTCCTCATCTGTAAAATGGGAATAATTATATCTACTTTGTGAAGTTGCCGTGAAGATTACATGTGACAATGAAAGCAAACTTCACAATAAATTTTAGCTTCTATAATGTTATTACTATTCTGTCAAAAGTCTGTGGATTTTTAATAAAAATTAAAAAGGAGTATCCACACTAGAGAAGGATGACTATTGTTTATGAGACTATAAAACACACATATGTGTGTGTGTGTATCTATCTATCTATCTATCTACATACATATGGGCTAAAAACTCAAGACTTTCTTCCTACCCATTGTTAATTATGATGGCAAGAAGGGAATAGCTAGTGAAAAAAATGTTAAGACACAGTAGACCTAATTAAAGAAGCTCCAGCAGGACTACACCCTACTTATCATTGATCATGATAATCCTTAACAACAACACAGGCTCCCACAAGGAAAAGTACAAACAGACAGGAAGAGCCTTTCTCATCTGGGAATCTTACCCCTTTTACATTAATGAGATTTCTGACTAATTTGAGGCGACAAGAAAACACCACTGATTGTACTCACTCCAGCCATCCATTCTTATAAAACATATTTTAACCCTATAGCACTGTCCTTCTTAAAAGAGTAAGAATTACCGTCAAGTCCCGGAACTCCTCCCTACACAATGGCCACACAATCAGATACACAGACAATTGTGAAAATCCACTGCAGAAGAGCATTTTCCTCCTAATTTCACAGCCACGGAAAAGAGGCACTTGGGACTGTGCTTTTTAGGACACAGTGCTGGATATTTATACTTTATGGTTGAGTATAAGTTCCCCCTGACCACCAGCAAAGAGGACAATTTTTGATGTCTTGAACGCTGTATAGATGACTCCTTTGTGTTGTAGCCCCCAATGCCAAAGTAAGTATCTTAGAGGTAAACCCAGCTAAAATGAACACTCAGAGAAACTCAAGAGAAATGACTAAGTTTAGAAATTAAATTCTCTCTCCTCCACTGGATTCTAACTCATATAATTCTAAGCATTAGACTAACCCAACTTTAAAAATGAAAATCACCCTTCTCCCCGGGTCTGCTTTATAATTTCAACAGGCTTGGCATGACGTGAGCCTCCCTGACAGTTGTACCATGGGCCAGCTTGTGCTATAATGTTCTAAAGCACTGAGAATTCGGTCTTTAGCGATTTGGCAATGTCCAGGGAGGAAGGGGAAACATCTGAAGTTATTTTTACTTTTGCAAGTCCTCTGGTTGTACAGGGTGAATGCTAGGGTGGGTCAAGTATTGTCTGGAACCTTCAGGGTCTTTTTTTTTTTTTTTTTGCATGGCCTCATTTCCGTCTTCCTGTTGCTAGGAAGGAGAGCTAAGCATGAGAAACGCGTGTTTACAATACTGAACCATCCTGTCCAGCACAAGGCTCTCTTCAGAAAAGTACGATTCACTTCACCCACTGTACTTTGGATGCCCCCATTCTTCTGAACCAAATCACCCTCCCCTGAATATTTTCAAATTGCATATTTACCCACCTAAGTCATAAAAATACCACTCTCATTTGAACGTTGCATCATGGCTTAAAATCTCCATGGGGACACCAAGGGAAACCCAAGTACTTATTTTTGTATTTAAAACCACCTCTTGGAATCCCACCAAGCTTCTGATTGCAAGGCATCTCACTGGGGCCTCCCATACCCTCTTTAAAGCCCCACACCAGTTTTACAAGGAAGAGTTTAAGTACTATCTACATTTTTCACCGACTTCACAGGGATAAATTGTTTAATCATAACAAGCTTTTCTATTAATATGGTATATTTTCCAGAAGCAACCAAACATCCCCCTTTAATGTAAAAACACCCTTAAACTTTGCTTGGTCTTTGGTTTTTGAACTACAATATAGAACAATAACAAAATAAAGAAAAAAAGGCTTTAGTTTTAAAGGGGCATCCGGTCTCTCAGAACCTTTGCTCCAAAACTATAGGAAAATCCTTTGATTAGTCCAGTGTATTAAAACTTGGAACACCGCCTTCACTTAGCCATAGTTAATTGCTTAACAGTGTAACATTTTCATTCTTTAAGGAGGTAAATGGTGTTTCTCATAAGATCCACAATTAGGAAGTTAATACATAAGTAAGTCACTGAAATGACGTTTCTCATCCACTCTTGGGAAAGATCAAGTTGGAAGCTACTTAATCTCATTCTGTGGAGTAGGGAAACCATGTCAGCCCCCTTTCTTGAGCTTCCAGCAAGTTTGGTGTAAGGCGGGGGTCCCCAACCTTTTTGGCACCACGACTGGTTTCGTGGAAGGCAATTTTTCCACAGACCGGGGTGGGGGGATGGTTCCGGCAGTAACGCGAGTGATGAAGAGCGATGGGCGGCAGCAGACGCAGCTTCGCTCGCTCCCCAACCACTCACCTCCTGCTGTGCGGCCAGGTTCCTAACAGGCCACGGACCGGTATGGGTCCGCGGGCCCGGGGTTGCGGCCCCCTGGTGTAAGGTGTCTTGAAATAAAATAAAATCTGGTTTTGTCAAAAGCAAACTTTTAAAAACAGCTGGGAGAGAAAGTCTGCTGTGCTTCATTTTAAACTCTGAACAGTAGTGCTAATGAAAAAAATATGCACCTAGGATTGGACCACGCTGTAAATCTGGCAGGCCACAATAAAAATTAATACACACAAT
This sequence comes from Aethalodelphis obliquidens, assembly GCF_003676395.1. NCBI lineage: Eukaryota > Metazoa > Chordata > Mammalia > Artiodactyla > Delphinidae > Aethalodelphis > Aethalodelphis obliquidens. The sequence goes on along the minus strand of NW_020837969.1, from coordinate 20,844,750 downwards.
CGCCAACATTTTCTCAGAAAACGTCTCGAAATAACGTCTGAATGCACATCTGCTAACTATTTGACACTCATTTCCCAGGACTTTAGTTCTATTAGGGGGGCTGTTGACTTACAGGGCACCCCTCGGACCATCTGCTGCAGGCTGCAAGCCAAGATGGCACTGGGTGCCTGCATTAATTCCACACTTATGCTCGGCAAATTATCTCGGCGGAGGACCAGCCTGCAGTCCAGATGGATGCTGAATTAGTCAACCTCTTGGAGCTGCTGATAGATTTACATCCAGAGTTCTGCTGGGCTATTATTTTCCCTCATCCCTTCAGCAAACAGAGTTTTGCAAAAAAAAAAAAAAAAAAAAAAATGTAATTTGAGACTCAGTATTCTGCCTTCTCCATAGCTGTGATTTTTTTCCATCCAAATGCGTCATATATTCCGCCCTCACGCATCTTTGCATAACGGATGGCTCTGCCTGGACTGCATTCCTCCATCTCACCGGCAATCACTGAGGCAGCTTCTGAATCCTAAGAATGTACCCATTTGCTAACCAAGTTGAGTGTAACATGACTCAGTCAACGCAAGCATGAGGAAAGGTTTTCTTCTCCACAGTACAGATTAATGACTATATGCAGGGGCTTACTTCTACACTAATTAGCATAAATTGGGTACTGAACATCAGTCCCAGACACTGGGCTAAGCCCTTGTATTAGCTCGTTTGATCCTCAACACCTCCCCACGCAGTAAACACAGTTATTACCCCCATGTTGCAGATGAAGGAGGTACAGAGAGGTCCTGTCAATTCCCAGATTCGCCCAGCAAGCAGGCTGCAGACCCAGGATTCCCACCCCGCCGGCCTCACTCCGGGCTCTCTCTGACTCCCCTCGAGACAGGGGCTGTGCGCTGGGGAAGTGGCGCGGAGACAGTAAGTTACACGTGGCGGCGTCGGTTTGCCGTGGCCAGAGGTGTAACTCCTCTCGAAGGATCAAAGGCTCGGCCCGCGACGCTGGAGGTGGGGACAGGGACACAGAGGGGGGTAGGGGTCCAAAAGGCCGTCGCCTCGCTACGGAAAAAGCCGGATCGCGCAGTGCGCTTCCTTCCTTTCGCCGGCCCCGGGACTCTCGGCGCGCGGGCGCCTCCTCCGGAGCCAAGGGCGTGGGCGTCTCCATGGGGCATTTTAGGAAACCCAATCCAACGCCCCAGCACGTGAAGGCATAGCCTTCCAGCAGGCGCCCCACATGTTGGACTGGCTAAACACCTCCAACATTCTCCAGAGGCCGGCAGCCACCAAAGCGAGACTTTCCTGGCTAAGCCTGAGTTATTTTCCAGCGTCTAAAATACTTGAACAAAGACGTCTGGAAATTAAAACAATTTTTTGGTGAATTTACTTTAAAGTAGTTAAAAAAAAAAAACTTTCCAAGGGTCACTACGGTCTAAACATCCCTAAATAAGATTCTCAAGAGAGTCAACGTTGATTTTGGACTTGTATGGTGAAGGACAGCAAGTACGGAGCCCGGAACGGTCCTCGAAGGGAAGAGAGTAGAAAGAAGATCGCGCCGCGACCCTCAGAGCCAGAGGCCACCGCCTGGGATTTAGAAAAGAATAGAAGGGCCGCCAGCGCAGCTGGGCAGGAAGCCAACGGGTCCTGCGATCCCGGACCGGCCCTGCGCCCCCAGCCCGGGCGGGAAGTTATTGTGGGTTTCACTTCATCAGTCACGGTCGCCTTCCAGCCCGCAGCCCTTCCCGGAGCCCACCGGGCGTGCCGGCCCGCGGCCCCCAGGGGTCATTACCCGAGATTAAGACCTCCCTCCCCGAACTACGACCCTTGTTTTCCCCACACTCCACCTCCTCCACTCCAAGAAACTCGGGCGACTCGGTTCCGAGCCTCCTCGGAAAGCGCTTCAAAAGCACAGAACGTCAGGCACCGACTTGACAAGGCAGGGTGACATTTCCTCCGCGGCGGGTCCCCTCCGCAGCTGGCTCTTGCGGCCGGCCTGACGGCAAGGCACAAGTCTAGCTTACGTGTTAGGATCATGGTGTCCGGCTTCTCTCTGCACATCAAGTGCGGCGGGGGACGGCGGGCGCGCAGTGGGGAAATCGAGGCAGCCCCACGCAGCTCGGCTCCGGCGCCCGGACCCACGGCGGCACCCGAGACGCGCGACCCAGCGGTCCTCAGCGCATCCTTACTCGCCACTCCGGAAAGAACTTGGTGTCTGCCCGAGATCGAAAAGGGAGAGCGCTCAGGGAGCTGGGCGAGAAGCCCGGGAGCGCTGGCTTCCCGGGAGTACGGCCATGGCCAGGACCAGAGCGAAGCGCCCTCGCACTAGCCGCTTGAGCGCTCTGCCTCCCGCGTAGCCAGCCGGCCGCGCCCTCCCGCACCGCCCACCCCTGAGTGGATGGACCAGGCCCTGCGCGTCGCCTCCCCGCTGCCAGGGTAGCCAGCAGCAGCCTCTCGCAGGCCTCAGGCCCCACCCCGCTCTCCCGGCCCCGCCCCACCTCGAGCTCAGACACCTCCCCTCCCCTCCTCCCTGCGGCCCGACTTGCCCACCGCCGCCTCAGGCAGTTCCCTGGCCCCGCCCCTCCTAGCTCCGCTCCGCCCGGCTCCTCCTCCGCCAGGGTCTGGAATGCTTTCCTCCGGCCCGCGAGTCTGCAGGGGGAAGCCCCTAAAATTCTCCCAACTATTGGCAAGACAAAGGCTGGACCCAGGAGGCATTTACTTGCTGGGGAGGTCTGGGCTCCACGCTGGGACACCACGCACTTTCCCCCTCATCTTTTTCTTGGTAGCTTTGCACACTTTTTTTTTTTTTTTTTTAACCTCTGTTATTCTGCCTCTCTTCCTGATGGGAACCGCATAAATTCCTGGGAACGGAGGCGAAGTGGGGAGGTAGGGGTGAGTCAGTGTTTCGCCATGTGTAAAATGGGGAGAAGAGGACCTGTCCCTGGGACATTCATCATTCATTGCTAAGGTGCACAGGGGTACAGAGCAAAAGTAAATAACTGACACTGTGGTAGAGAGGGACAACTTATACTCAGCACGTGCTGACTCTGCAGTGTGCAGTCAGAACCAGTGTTTTCCAAACCAAGGCCCTTGGGCCACAACCCAGTGCGGCTCCTGGAACTGGTAGAGTGGACTCTAGGCTGCAGAATTAGAATCTCTGATGTTGAGAACCTGCATTTTTTACAAGCCCTCAGGTGATTCTGGTGCACTTTAATTTGAGGACCCCTGATATAAAAGGAAGCCTCATTTTAAAAGATCACAATTGACTATAATCTTTGTAAGATTTTTAAAAACTCAGACCAGGATTGCATGAAAATTTCCTTTGGGGCTAATTGATGCTTTCTGCCTATTACCGCTGCGCAAAGAAAACTACTAACCTAAACTCATTCATTCAACAAATATATCCAGAGCATTTATTTACCATGTGCCAAACACTGTTCTAGGCTCTGGAGATATAGCAGGGAACAAAAAATATAAACATCCCTTCCCTTCTGGAGTTTACTTCCTAGTGGGGAAGATGCACAGTAAACAAAATAAATAAGTGAAATATATATAGTGTCTTAGATGGAGATACATAAAGGGTAGGGGATATGGAAGCTTGGAGCAGAGTCTTTTTAAGTGGGGTTAAATACAAATGGGAGAATTTAGTCTCTTGATTATAGTTTAAAATGTATTGATTTCATAGCTGTGTCTTAGTTGACATACGCAAGACTCTTTTTCACCCCATTTTTTCAAAAACAAAATAAAAACACTCATTTCACCACCGACTTCCTTATTTACCCAAACCAGAATTGGGCTCTGAAGAGTGGCATCTCTGGAGGGCGAGGGGTTCCTTTACTTCACAGGTATTTCCAGGGCTTTTACCTACTTAGAACTGCTGGGGACACCAAAATAAGCAAGGGCAGGCCCACCTCTGCCTGCTCAGAGTTTAATCTGCTGAGGAAGCAACAGGGGCTTATGAAAAAGAGGTGCTGTGAGGGCCCCAGGAAGTGGGGACCTGACCTGGCCCAGAAAGACAAGAAGAGGGAGCTTCCCTCTGAAATTCGTAAGCTGCAGGAACTGTCAAAACACCCACAGTGGGCTTCCCTGGTGGCGCAGTGGTTGAGAGTCCGCCTGCCGATGCAGGGGACATGGGTTCGTGCCCTGGTCTGGGAGGATCCCACATGCGGCGGAGTGGCTGGGCCCGTGAGCCATGGCCGCTGAGCCTGCGCGTCCGGAGCCTGTGATCCGCAACCGGAGAGGCCACAACAGTGAGAGGCCTGCGTACCGCAAAAACAAAACAAAACAAACAAAAAAAACCACCCACAGTTGCCAGCAAGGGGGAATGTGATTCAGGGGATACTGGAAAAGTAAAGGCAAGAACTTTCAATTCCCTGCATGACTGTGTTGAGGAGTTTTAAGAATCCTTAACAGCAATAAACAGTGAGAAGCCACTGTAAAGGAAGAAGGCATCCCAGGATCAGATTTGCATTTTGAAATCTTCGTTCAGGCTGCAGTGCGTACTTCGAACTTAGGAAATAGGAGTATACCACCTAAACTTCTCTTATACGCTAACTTCCCTTATTTATTAACAATCCAAACCTCAAAGTTACAGATATTCTAAGCATCTCCTCCAAAGCATATCAATTCTCAGAATAAATTCTTAATATGTATGATTAGCTGGGTGAAGTTGTGGTTTTTTTTTTTGCGGTACGCGGGCCTCTCACTGCTGTGGCCTCTCCCGTTGTGGAGCACAGGCTCCGGACGCGCAGGCTCAGCGGCCATGGCTCACAGGCCCAGCTGCTCCGCGGCATGTGGGATCTTCCCGGACCAGGGCACGAACCCGTGTTCCCTGCATCGGCAGGCGGACTCTCAACCACTGCGCCACCAGGGAAGCCCTGAAGTTGTGTTTTAAGTGAATTGGGTTTCTAGGGTCTGTGCAATCTTGATGTACCACCTGCCACTAAGTATTCATCTTCCCAGAATAGAACCTGCTAATCTTTTTGTCTCTTCTTGTTCAAACCTCATTCCTTTTTCCTTGATCACTGATGTTGTCTCCTCTGGATCTTCTCTCATTTCATTCCCTCTCTCTGGAGGTTTGTGAGATATGGATTGCTCATCACCTAGTAGTATTAATAATTCCCGACACATTTTCCTTGGTGATGCATTGGTCTGCATTTGACCTTCCCTGAATCTCATCATTTTCTTCCATTCTTTGGTTTATTGACACAGCCTGTGACCTGGGCCAAATCCCAAATTTTATTTTTTAAATTCTTACTCCTGTTAGAAATGGACATGCTACATTTTGAAAACTGCTACACTTGTAGAATATGGTTGAAAGCAGGACTCTTGGAAAAGGCCACTTATCAGCTGTGTGATGAGTATATTATTTAGCCTCCCAAACTTCGGTTTCTTCATCTTTGAAAAAAGAGGTTTAAACAATGCATATCTCATGAGGTTTTTAATGAGGATTGAAAAAGCTCAGGAACATTAGTGCTTGGCACATAATAAGCACTCGACAAGGCTAGACATTATTATTATATATTACTAAGTGTTCACATCAAACTAAGCCATGCAATTAGTATTTAAATAATCATCTAGGAGAAGATGAAAACAAAACAAGACCTTGACTTCAACCTTTGGGAATCTGAGGAGCCTTTACAAACTGGGGGAAGGAAGAAGTGAAAAGTCATTAAGAGTTAAACAAACAGTGGTCCTTTCCAGATGAAAGAGGGTCCCCGGGACAGAGCAGAGTCCTTCCTCTCCATGTAACCTTCAACTCATCACCCATGGTGTCATTTGTCTGTCATTGGAAGATGCCATTAGACTGGGTTTGTTAGCTGATGCATGACATGAGATTTGGGTATTGAAACACTGGACTGTAAGAGGCAGAGATTAATGTAGCACATTTCCCAGCCCGCAGTATATATGGTCTTCTGGTACCCCTTCAATACATGAGAATAAAAAGCCGTCACAAATTACACCAAGTTTTTTTGCTACCGTTGTTGCTCCTGTTAAGTATTTGCTCTCAATGGAGGTTAAAACAAACAACAGCAAAAGCTTTGACATGAGGACCTGCGCTGCTGCTGTTCACTTCCTGCCACGCTGTTCTCAGTTGGAGCATCAGTTTCAGGAAGCTATTCACAGGGATAGCTGTGCCCTGTCATCTACATGGATGTTTCCACATTCAAGTGTTGTATTACCAAGGCCACAAAAATCACAGAGCGAACTCCTAAGCTGCATGACAGAAGGCTGAGTGGCTAAGTGGGCTACTCTCTGGTTCCTACTCTATTTTAATGATTACTATTAGATATCATTGATATTGTCCAAGGGCATTTGTCCTCTTGCATTTTTTCCCACATTTTTTCCATTAAAGAAAAAAGAATAAAACTTAGGTGTCTACAGGCACTCAGGCAGGTAATGCTGGTGAGGGAAGCAAGTCACAGTGGGATGGTGAAAAGTGAGGAACCCAGAAGCCCTCCAAGAAGCACTGCCACTCAGGCTCACTTGGTTGTTGGCTGTGTTAACACAGCAACCCATTGTTCTGGGTTTAGAGATTGTTTTTCAAGAGCCCATAGATTTCTAAATTTTTATACCACACGTCCCAGTTTTTAGATGCTGGCACTAATTAAAAAAAAATTGAAACACATGCCAAGTAATTTCAACTTTGGGCTTCATTTAGCCCTGGGGCAACTAGTTTAAACCTCTGCTCTAGTGATAGGAGCCAAGCAATCTCTTTGGAAATTTATTTCTCTCCCACAGGAACTAAAAGAGTGATGCTTGGAAAATGTAATATAATTTGTGTTCAATGGAGCATTGTGAAATGAGTGCGGAAAATAGTTTTTTATTTGTAATGTTCGAAGGAAATATGACAAATAGTAGAAAGTTGTTAAAATAATTTGTAAACAGTATCCAATTCAGAGAAATAATTAAATTTGAAATTTAATGGTTGTCCTTAAAACATTCATTTATGGTTAAGCTTCCGTGAACCAAGTCTGGGTTCTTTCCCCACCATGTACCCTGGTATTTAGCCTTTTCAAAAATATCTGAAACCCAGATGCCAGGGGTGTAGGATGGTGAAAGAGGAGAAAAAGCAAGCGTTTAGGAGGTGAGATAAATTAGCCTTCTTTTAATTCTACCTAGAATAGCTCTCTTATTCAGTCAGACCTTTTTTTGACTACATCTTTTGAACAAGTGAAGGTAAAAATATGGGGAAGGTTAACTTAATCTGTCAGTGATAGTTTTAGTTCAGAGCGGGGAGTCCCTTGTTCCTGCATAAGTGTGATATAAATCTACTTTCTGAATAATCACTTAAGCCCCCAATACGATCTAGCCTGGCACAGAACTTTTATCATTCAACAACAATTTATTAAATCCTAGAAAGGCAGTGTGCTGATGAAACAAAATTGAACAGGAATAAATAAATCCTGGGATATCATGTAGAGCATAGTAACTATAGTTAATAACACCATGTTGCATATTTGAAAGTTGCTAAGAGGGTAGATCTTAAAAGCTCTAACCATAAGAAAGAAAATTTTTTGCAATGATGTGTGGTGATGGATGTTAATTAGACTTATTCTAGACTTACTGTGGTGATCATTTTGCAATATATACATATATTGAATCGTTACGTTTTACACCTGAAACGGATGTAATGTTATATGTCAATTATATCTCAGTTAAAAAAAAAACTTCGGCAAATGACCAAAAAAAGAATATAAAAAGAGGGCTTGGAGAAGAAAGCTCTTAGGTAGAAAGTAGAAATAGATACAGTTCTGTCATAGTTCACTGGTGGGTTGGACATAATCCTGATTTGGTAAATCAGTGGGCATGCTTTCCTGAGATAATTACAATATTTACAGTAGAATCTCCTTTGAAAGGCTATTTCATTTAATAGTTTAGATAGCTGATCAGCCCAAGGCTTCACAGCTCAAAATGAAAGAGAAGGGACCCCGGGACACCTAGTCAGTGCCTCTGCCACCTCCAACTGCCATCTGAGCTTCACCAAGGACTGCTCTGAGTCTTTCAAGTGGCTTCTGACAACACAAATGTCAGGCCAGAGAAAAGTAAAAATCGCGATCCTTTTTGAATCCACAAAAGAAACTGGGCTACTTTCCCACTGAATTAGTCAATTTTAATGGCATGCTTTTGATTCTTTGTTTATTCTGACATTATCCTCAATAGTACAGTTTTTTTTTTAGTCTGTAGCACATAATTTATTGAAAGCTGAACAACATTATCTTATAAGAACTAATAATATTTAATATTTTGCTTTCTTATTATTTAACTTTTATGATTATAAAGTATTTATTGTTAAAAAGTTTAGGAAATAGGGAAAGTATAAAGAAAGAAACAAAACTCATAATCACACTACCAGAGACAACTGCAGATGATTTACATTTTTATGTCTCTCTTCTCAGTCTTTTTTTAAAAAATAAATAAGTAAATAAATTTATTTACTTATTTATTTTTGGCTGCGTTGGGTCTTCGTTGCTGCACACGGGCTTTCTCTAGTTGTGGCGAGCGGGGGCTACTCTTTGTTGCAGTGCGCGGGCTTCTCATTGCAGTGGCTTTTTTCTCGTTGTGCAGCATGGTCTCTAGGCACGCGGGCTTTAGTAGTTGCGGCACGCAGGCTCAGTAGTTGTGGCTCGCCGGCTCTAGAACGCAGGCTCAGTAGCTGTGGCGCACGGGCTTAGTTGCTCCAGCAGCATGTGGGATCTTACCAGACCAGGGCTCGAACCCGTGTCCCCTGCATTGGTAGGAGGATTCTTAACCACTGCGTCACCAGGGAAGCCCTCAGTCCGTTTTTTAGGACAGATACTTTTATTGTACAGCATTGGGATCATAGAATATATTGTTTGTAATATTTTATTGCACTTAAAATATTGCTGTATTGAAGAATAGAGGTTTTTATAGTTGCTTCGTATACCTTCTTATGGATACGCAACAAATAAGTTAAATGTTGAACTTTAAATTTTTCACCATTTTTCCTTTAGTGAACATCCTTGTATAATAAATTTTAAAGAGCAAGAATGGTAATTTCCGGGACTTCCCAGGTGGCACAGTGGTTAAGAATCCGCCTGCCAATGCAGGGAACACGGGTTCAAGCCCTGTTCCAGGAAGATCCCGCATGCCGCAGAGCAACTAAGCATGTGCGCCACAACTACTGAGCCTGCACGCCACAACTACTGAAGCCCATGTGCCACAACTACTGAAGCCTGCGTGCCTAGAGCCCGTGCTCTGCAGCAAGAGAAGCCACCACAATGAGAAGCCTGTGCAACGCAACAAAGAGTAGCACCTGCTCACTGCAACTAGAGAAAGCCCGCGCGCAGCAGCGAAGACCCAACACAGCCAAAAATAAATACATTTTAAAAAGAAATTTAAAAAAAAAGAATGATAATTTCTTTAGGCAAATTCACTTACTTTGACTTAAGAGGTCAAAGGGTATTAGGACATTTGATATATATTTCTGAACTAGAAAGTAATTACCTATTTTACATTTTTACCAGTGTTTGAATGTACCTATTTCTCTTCATGTTAAGTATTGCCAGCATTATAATTTCCATTTCTTTTGCTAATTTAATAAGCAAAAATATATTATCTCATTATTGTTTAAGTCTATGTTTGAATACTAAATGGGATAAACTTTTTATTGTAGTAAAACATACATAACAAAATTTATTTTAACCATTTTTATGTGTACATTTCAATGGCATTAAGTACATTTATATCATTGTGTAGCTATCACCACTATCCATCTCCAAAACTTTTTCATCTTCCCCAGCTGAAGCTCTGTTTCTATTTAATAATAATTCCCCATTCTTCTCTTCCCCAGTCCCTGGTAACCACTGTTCTTCTTGCTGTCTCTAGGAATTTAACTATTCTATGTACCTCATATAACTGGAATCATACAGTATTTGTCCTTTTGTGTCCATTCCTTTTGTTATACTGGTTGAGTATTTTCATATTTATTAACCAGTGGTAATTTTAGGATTTGCCTATTTAATCTCATAGCATTTTTTTGATGAAGCATTTTGTCTTTTCTTAGCAATATTAACCATTTGTCATTTATTATAAAAATATTTTACTAGTTTGTTATCTGCCTTTTAAGATTGTTTATTTATGATACTAAAAAATTAACAAGATTCAAACAAAATTCAAAGATCTTATTTGTTTTTTTTAATGATTAACTCGGTAGTTTTCTCTAGGTGGTTTGAAGCCAAAAATGCTAAGACACAAAATCAATTTGCAAAACAAGGTCACTTAACAGGTAGGATTTTTTGCTTTAGTTATAGGTTTCATTATTTACTCAAAGAAATATTCTAGGTGTCTTATTTGATTTTTCTATCTACTGTAGCATCACATACAGGTGCCGTATATAGAGTAAGCCCTCCGTAAAGACTGCAAAAGGCTGGCAGGGTCAGTGTAAAAGCTGGAGACCTAGGGGCATTGAGTTTCCATAGTTTTGAAAATCTGTGTGAAATCACTCATGAGTTTGTTTTTACTAAGGAGATGTTTTGTGTTCACTTGAGTTGTAATGTGTTGCTTTTCTTCATAGCAGATTGGGTCCTAAAATAAAAATACTATGGCATGGGTTTGGGCGACTGCCTGAAAAATAATAAACAATTCTCTTTCTCAGCTGCTAATACAGCATGTTGGCCATTATAGTGTTATTTCTGGAAACCCCTACAGAGCTCCAGATCATCAACTTACTTTAATGGCCAACAGGAGAATGAAGCCGCAGTAAGTTGTCAAGCTTGGCTTTTCATGAATAACTAATTCAGTCAATTATCTCTCATGGATTCAGCTGAATTAAGCTGTACAGGGGGGAACTGCAAGGCACCAACTTAGACATTTTAAAAATAGCCCCGGCAAGAAGAATCATGAATTGTGAAAGACTGGCGATTGAAGATTTATCAGAAGACAGAGTAGATTGGCTCTCTCCTATACAAATATTCTACTGTTGGACTCACAGCTACTTCTGTGCTGATTATTGTTATCTTTTTGATGGGTTGACAAAACAAACATATAATAAAGGTAAATTTCATAACTGAGTTTTCCGGGTCTGAGTTAGAAAAATGAATCTTTGAGGGTCTGTAAGTCCATGCATGTGTAGAAGAAAGAATGCTGATATAAATCATGTTCCTGACCTGGTCACACATATTATCAGTGACCTTGAGTTGCTCACATAATAATATCGCTTGTTCCTTGGTTTATTTTTAAAATTATATATATTAGATATATATGATATATCAGTATTATACTTTATTACATATAAATAAAAATAGATATAATTTATATGACAAAACAAGGATACTGGATCATTTAGCTAAGGATTTTAGGTTGAAGACATAATATAATTTGGAGGTAAACATTATCACAGGTAAGGTATTTAACTCAGAGAGGTTACTTAGTAGCTTGCTTGATTTCACACTGCTAATAACTGAGGAAGCAAGGACTTGAATCTGGGTCTCTCTGCAATGATAATCATGACCAGGGCTTTAAAGTCAAACTATGTGAGCTTGGAGCAGGATTTCAGGTCTCGCCTTTACTAGAATGTAAAATGAGGGGATTGGACCAGATGTTCTCTCCGGTCCCCTCAGCCATCTATAGGTTCTCGTTTGTCCTGATTTACAGTGTAAACCTGAACTTATATTCACATTCACTTCCTTGTATAGGGCTCTAACATATCCAACCTTCAAAAACTCTACTAATTAAAAAAAATGGTGGAAAGAAAGAAGCATCCACTCTGTCGGCCACCATGCCTCATACCAATTCAAAACAGAACATGGTGGGCTTCCCTGGTGGCGCAGTGGTCGGGAGTCCGCCTGCTGATGCAGGGGACATGGTTTCGTGCCCCGGTCTGGGAGGATCCCACAGCCGCAGAGCGGCTGGCCCCGTGAGCCATGGCCACTAAGCCTGCGCGTCCGGAGCCTGTGCTCTGCAACGGGAGAGGCCACGGCAGTGAGAGGCCCGCGTACCACAAAAATAAAATAAAATAATAATAATAACAAAACAGAACATGGTGCCCCACTGAGCATGCTGCTGCAAAACCCAGGGCTGCATCTGCTGTGTTAGAACTCTTTTCCCATGAGAGCTGGTTTCTCTAATTAAAAAAAACTAGAATGATAATTTCCGGGACTTCCCCGGTGGAGCAATGGTTAAGAATCCGCCTGCCTGTTCTCGGAAATCCAGAAGTAAAGCTTTTCTCCTTCTTGGACAACTCTCTTGACTATCACTGAGGCCTCACGAGGTATGTGGTGTGGTCCCTATACTTGCTCATGAAATTCAGGCCATGCAGTTTAGTTTGGTAGACTTTCAAGGCGCTGCACACAAATGACCTTCTTAAAAACGACCTCTTCCTTTTCCGTTTCTTCTGTGTCATTCCTCTAATTTGCCAATCATATTTTGATTTTAATCTTCCCATCCAGATTTTTATTTTTTTTAAGATTTATTATTTATTTATTTTACTTTAGTTTTATTTTTGGCTGCGTCGGGTCTTAGTTGCAGCAATCAGGATCTTCGTTGAGGTATGTGGGATCTTATGTTGCGGCACACGGGCTCCAGGGTGCGTGGGCTCTGTAGTTTGTGGCACACACAGGCTCTCTAGTTGAGGAACGCGAAATCAGTAGTTGTGATGCGTGGGCTTAATTGCCCCATGGTATGTGGGATCTTAGTTCCCTGACCAGGGATTAAACATGCGTCCCCTGCGCTGTAAGGTGGATTCTTTACCACTGGACCACCAGGGAAGTCCCCCACCCGGAGTTTTAAATGGAATGTTTCTATTTGTGTGATTTCTTTCACACTTTTCACTAAGAGTAATTTTCCACTTTTCATACACTTAGTCACTCTTCTAAAGTTATTCTCCCTTCCAAGAAACCTATTGTGATTATTATAAAAGAATACAAAACCACCATCCCAAACTATTACTGATAGAATATTTTGGACCCATGCCTTTCCTCACAGTGACACAAACAGTTTTAAAACAACTACCAAACAAATAAAAAGATGACAATGCGCGTGCTGGCTGTCTTGTTTTTATGCACTACAACCTGCTACATCTGAGCCGTTATCTAATCTGTTTGGTATGTAACAATACTCTTCATTTGCCTAGTACTCTTAAATATAAATTTCATTTCCCATAACATTCAGTAACTGAGCAAGATATTTTGTTGTATTTTCTTCTTATCTTTTTCTTCTCTCACCTTCCTTCTCCCACCTCCCAAACATGTTTTTTCCCTTTTATAGCCCAACTATTTTACATTCTGGAAAAGGCAAAACTATGAAAACAGTAAAAAGATCAGTAGTTGCCAGGGGATAGAAGGGAGGGAGGAATGAACAGGTGAAGTATAGAAGACTTTTAGGGCAATAAAACTACTCTGTTTGATACTATAATGGTGGATACACATCATCAAACAGTTGTCTAAACCCATGGTATGTACAACACCGAGAGTGAACCCCAATGTTAACTATGGACACTGGGTGATAATGATGTGTCAATGTAGGTTCATCAGTTGCTATAAATGTACCACTCTGGTGAGGGGTGTGGATAAAGGGGGAGGCTATACATGTGGGGAGGGGTTGGAGTTATATGAGAAATCTCTTCCCCTTCCTCTCAATTTTATTGTGACCCTACATCTGCTGGAAAATATGAAGCCTATTAAAAAATATAAAAGAGGCTTTAGGTGAACATGGAATATGAAATGATAAGGTCACACATAAGTGTTTTGGTGTCCCAGAAGAACTGAATATAGAGAATGGAGCACAGAGGCAATGTCTGAGTTCATAGTGACTGAGGATTTTTCAGGACTGATGAAAGACATGAATTCATAAGCACAGGAGGCACACAGTATACCAAGCAGAATAAATAGAAAGAAATCCACACCCAGACACCATTTAGTGAACCTACAGAATAGTATAAGAAGAAGCAATCTTAAAAGCACTTGAGAGAAAAGAGAGGTCACCTACAGAAAATGGCAATTAGTTTGATGGCATACTTCACGACAGCAAAAATGCAAGTCAGAGAACACTGGAATATGTTCAAGTTGAGAAACACATAGTGAGAAAGAGAGAGAGAGAGAAGTTAACTATGAAGTATGTGCCCAGAAAAACAATCTTTTAAGAATGAAGATAAAAAACATTTTCAGATAAATAAGAATAGAGGCAGTTAACAACGAATACAACTTTACTAATGGAGATTTGGAAAGATATACTTAAAGAAAAGGGGGGCTTCCCTGGTGGCGCAGTGGTTGAGAGTCAGCCTGCCGATGCAGGGGACACGGGTTCGTGCCCTGGTCCAGGAAGATCCCACATGCTGTGGAGCGGCTGGGCCCGTGAGCCATGGCCGCTGAGCCTGCGCGTCCAGAGCCTGTTGTTCCGCAACGGGAGAGGCCACAACAGTGAGAGGCCCACGTACCGCAAAAAAAAAAAAAAAAAGGGAAAATGACCTTAAAATCTGAGATTCAAGAAAGAATGGAGAGCAAAGAAAATGGTAAAATGCAGGTAAACTGGGAAAAAAACCCTTCTATGGAAAATAAAAATATTATTATTAATAATAACAAGTTTAATTTGTGGATCTTAAAGAAAGACAATTCTAGAGACAACAATAAGTCAGGAAGGAATAACTGGAGTAGAGTATTCTAAGGTCCTTGTGTGTATTTACTGAGTATGCATAGCAAAATTTCAAGAACAATCTCTAGATTAGAAATGGTCCATTACTTCTAAATTAGTATAGGGAAAAACTAGAATATGAAAACAAAAATTTTTAAATGTTTTGAGGCAAAAAAGGCAGAGCATAAAGACATAGGAGAGAGCAGGTCAAATGAAAAACACAAAATAAGGGGGCATATGTGTTCAAATATGTCAGTATTTATCAGTAATAATAATAATAAATATAAACGGTCTCAAGTTGCCACTTAAAAGCTGAAACTTATAGATTACACTGGTCTCCTAAAAATAAAAATCCAGCTATATATTGTTTATTTGAGCTACATTAGAAATTTTGGCACATGGAAAGGCTTAAAGTAAAAGCATAGAAAATAATATACCAACCAAATACTAAGCAAAAAAAAAATTAGGGTAGCTACGTAAATATAAATAAAAGGCTTTAATCCAAAAAGGACTCTAAATGGTGAAGAGTTACTGCATAGCACTAAAAAGCTCATTTAATGAGGAAAATAAAGTGATTCTGAAGTTGTGTGCCTCTAATAAAATAACCTCAAAATTTACAAAGCAAATATTGGTAGAATTAGAGGGAGAAACTGACAAATATCATATTGGTGAGAGATTTCAACAGACTTCAAACCTATTCTGGATAGGTTGAGCAGACAAAAAAAAAAAAAAGTAAAATAAGAAAGTTTTAATGACCACATATAGATATATCTGTACCCATCAATAAGAACATATACATTCTCAACACTGCAATATTAAGACCAAACAAGCAAAACAAAACCACTGACCATATAAATACTAAGCCATAATGCAAATCTCACATTTTAAAGAAGTGGTATCATTATCAACTCCTGTGGTGGTTTTAAAACATGCCACAAAACCTTTTGCAATCCTCTCATCAAATGATGGAATCAGTGTCTCCTCTCCTGGAACCCAGGCAGTCCTTGTGACCTTCAATGACTAGAATGTGGCACAAGGGCTTCTCCTTTACTTCCAAGGTGGGTTAGAGAAGGTCATATAGCTTCAGCAAGTTTTTCTTGGACAGTTGCTCCCTCTGGAGTCTTCCACATAAGAAGTTTGGCTACCCTGAGTCCCTAGAGCCTCCAAATGGAAAGGCCAGAGAGTGAGAGATGCCAGAGGAAATCCAGCTGTTTCAGCCCACAGCTGTTTTGAGTTTTCCCAGCCCAGGCACCAGTCATGTGAATGGAGATCCTAATTCCAGCTACCATCTGACTGCAACTGCCCGACAGACCCTGAGGAATGCCTAGGAATGCCTAGCTGAGTCCAGTCAACTCCCAGATCCATGAGGAAAATGCATAAGTGATTGCCATTATTCTATGCCCCTGTCTTGGGATAGTTTGTTATACAGAAATAGATAACCAGGACAGCCACATTCTCTGGCCAAAATGCAATTAAGTTAGAAATCAGTAATGTCAATATGTATTTTAAATATTTTTACTTATAATTTAAAAAACTACTAAATATCTCATGATTCAAGAAGAAATTATACTAAAAAAATTTAATACTGAATGATAGTGAAAGTAATGCATATTTAAAAATGTGAAATATAATGGAAACCAGTATTTGATGAAATATATAGCTAAATTATTTATATTAGCAAAGAAGAAAGGCTAAATATTAATTAAGCACCCAGTTTATATTTTTATTTAATAAATTTATTTATTTTATTTTATTTTTGGCTGCGTTGGGTGTTTGTTGTTGCGCACAGGCTTTCTCTAGTTGCAGCGAGCAGGGGGCTACTCTTTGTTGCGGTTCACAGGCTTCTCATTGTGGTGGCTTCTCTTGTTGCAGAGCATGGGCTCTAGGTGCGCGGGTTTCAGTAGTTGCGGCACGCAGGCTCAGTAGTTGTGGCTTGCGGGCTCAGTAGTTGCCATGCGAGGGCTCTAGAGAGCAGGCTCAGTAGTTGTGTTGCACAGGGCTTAGTTGCTCTGTGGCATGTGGGTTCTTCCCGGACCAGGGCTCGAACCCGTGTCCCCTTTATTGGCAGGCGGATTCTTAACCACTGCACCACCAGGGAAGTCCCAAGCACCCAGTTTATAAAAAGAACAAAAGAATAAACTCAAAGAAGGCAAAACAAAGGCATTAATAAAGAAAAGAGCACAAATTAATCAAATTAGAAGATATGAAAGGCACGGAAAACAAATAGTGAATAAACACATGACAAAATGCTTAAAGTAGTTAGCAATAAAAAAATGCAAGTCAAGACCATAATTAGCTACCACTTTACATGTACTAGATTTACAATGGAAAAGTCTGGCAATGCCAATTGTTGGAAAGATGAGAACCCATATATATTGCTGGTTCAATCTCCTAGGAAAGCAATTTTACATTCATTTTAAAGCTGAATACTGACTATGCTATGATCCAGTAATTCTTCTGCTCTGAGATTTGTTCCCTAGAGAAACTCTTGCATCTGTGCATCTAGAAAACTCAAGAATGCTTACAGTAACATTGTATTAGGAAAAGCTGGGAATAACCTAAATGTCCATCAACTGGAGAAGAGATCTTTTAAAATGGCGTATTTATACAGTGGAATATTACACAGCAGTGAAAATGAGTGAGCCGTAGCTACATGCAACAACACGGACAAATCTTTGAAACAATGTTGGGTAAAATATCAACATTAAAAATAAAGTGCTTACATGGTAAAAAAATTTCATAAAATATGAAGGGAATAATAAATTCAGCATTCGGGACTGTGATAGCCTCTGGGGTAAGGCAAGGAGATGAGCTAGGAAAGAGTGTATGGGTAGCTTTAACAGGAAAGGTAATTCTAGTTATTCAGTTGGGTTTTGGGTTAGTGGCTGCTATCTTATTATACTTTATAATTTATATTCACATATATTTTCTTGTTGGTATTAAATATTATGTAACTAAGATTTTAAAAGTGAAATAATCCTGGAGAAAGTTTGCTTATTATAACGATAAGAAAATCAACTTTAGAGTCAAGGTCCAGATTTGAATCCTGAAGGTGCCATTTATTTGCTGCTTTACCTTTTGGAAAAGTTACTTTATTTTCAAATCTTATTTTCCTTGTCCATGACATGGCAATAATAATACCTCCTTCGGTAGTTGCGAGGATTGAAATAGATTATGTTTATAAAGGGCTCAATATTTACTTATATATGAACTTATTAAGAAATAGGAACTGAAACCTTAACTCAAAATCTGTTTTGGGGGTATCTGTGTGTGTGTGTTTTATCTGTTCAAGCTTCTCAACCTACTATGATATTATTGTACTAGTTATCCTCTGTTGTAGTGTTATTATTGAAAAGTTCCAGAACTAGTGAATTAGTGATACTGAAAATAAAAACCATTAACTTTATAATATCTGAATTTATGTCATTCAAAGCAATCCCCTACACCTATTTCCTCCTTTTACCTTCATTTGCATTATGAAAAGGTAAATAATATTAATAATAACGATAATGATAATAGTAGTAACAGTAATTTGACTCTGTAAAGGAACATCTACTTTCCAATGTTAAAATTTATTCCTATTACACAGCGTCTAAGACATGGGACTTGCATGCATGTTTATTTCAGTTCTATGTTTTTTTTAAAAAAATGTGTCATATTTCTATTGCTCACACTATTAGAATGTTTAAAGTTGGGAGGATAAAGTCCAAGATAGGGTTATGGAAAGGTTTCTAATACTCCTTAGCCCAGAGGTCCAGAGGGAAAAGCAAACCAGGAAATTGAATCTGGAAGTGACAGGACATTCCTGGTTAGTTTTGACTTAACCTGGTCCTAATCTAGCCCTGCTCCGAAATGACACTTTGAAATCTGAATTGAATTTAGAAAGAATGAAAGAACACGATCAATGTGGTATAAATTTTAAATCTCTCTGGGATGATCAGTCTCATGCTAGGCGAAATGAGGGCAAGAGCTTTTATTAGCATCCTCTAAACAGTGTTAAATATGAATCTACCAGCTCGCAATTTATATATTTTTTCTTTATTTGTCTCTTAGGGTGGGTTTGCGTGTCTGTGTCTAGGAGCTACACTTCAGTCAAAAAAATGTTTTTCCTCATGAGGTTATAATAGAAACTGAACACATCAGTCGAATCTCTGGGATTCTTGCTCAGAACTGAGCTTTTAAGTAACAGTCTCAGTCTCCTGGGGGAGTGAGAGATCTAACCAAAAACCCTGACCTAAATAAATCTCCAGGGCAGAACTGAAGAATGGCAAACTTAGGGAAGCTAAATTAGTATGCATGGATTTTCTTTTCCCCTTTTCAAAATGAATGTAGTGCTTCTTGGTACTAACAGCTTTGTGACCCAAATTGTTCTATCCACACAGCTTTTATTCCATCACCAACCTCAAATCTTGGAATCAGAAACGGAAGTTCTTTCATGCTGATTTTCAGATCTTGTGGCTCATGCTGACAATGTTTCATCTGGATATTCCACAACTAGGAAGAGGCAGGAGCCTTTACCTGAAAATTGCATGTGCGAAGGAGCAGATCTACTGCAACTGAGGCTAATGTTTAAATGGCGTTTGCTGGGATCCTCTGTGACTGAGAAAAGGAGGGTGTCAGGGATGCAGCACATCCACCTTAGGTTTCTAGGCCACTAACAGCCAAGCAGGGACTATAAGGAGAAACTTCAACTAAACCCTGAGTGTGTGTGTTTGTGTGCAGGTGACATGATACATAAATGGGGCACACACACGCTGGCATTTCTTCATAAAGGACTTAAGAGGGCTTTTCCTAAAGACTTAACCTTAAGCTTTTAGCCCTGATGCTCTCATTTCTCACTCTTCCAGGCATTTCCTGGAGAGCAAACACCCAGTCTGATCAGTAATAATGCGAATAATATTTTTTTATGATGCTGATTGGAAATCTCTCAGCAGAAACAAAGTACAGAAGGCACAGTCTTAATTCCTAGTCTCCTGACAAAGCTTAACTCAAACAAACTTTCAAAGCCCCTCCATTTGCACTTCCTCATTCATATCCCACCCAGGAATCAAGCTCTTTTTTCCCTAGCTTCTTGTTCATATATGAACCCTATTCTTTTCCTTTAATTGCCCTGAAATTCCAAAACAGTGCGACTAAGCTGACCCATTACAGTCTAAGCATTAATAATCGCCTCATTTCCTACTCCCAGAACTCGCTCTGAAACAACCTCTTTCTTTCCTAGGGACAAACTATCTGACTCAACTTCTTCTCTTGCCTCCTAGCCCTTTATTGAGGCAAAGACCAGATGACCGTTAGTTCGTAAAAATATTCATATTTGTCCTCTCTCCGTCTACTCCTCACCTCGTTCTACACAATCTGATCTGTGTCCTGCTTCCTGGCTCTATGCAGACCCAACTACAACTTCACTCTCCCCAGACAAACACAGACAACAGTAATGTTACTCTAGTGCTCTTTGATGGTGGATGACTTTTTCCTGCATCTTCAGAAAGGCAAAGAGATATGTAAACTCGGTCAGCCTTCCCACCAGCTGGAAGAACATCTGTAAGTAGGAAGGAATGAGATATAAACAAACTTACATTCCGACTGGCTGGGGCTGGAATAAAACAGGTGACTGTGAGGCCAAAGGCTCCATTAACAGTCACCAGGGTCATCGGGCCTCTTGTTTGCACTTGGTTTGGGAAGGCTTGCCTAAGTGAATTACTCGAAAAGTCTGAAATTGAGACTCCATGCTGGTGGTAACCACAACGCTTGTTTATAGAACTCTTCCAAAGGATGTAACAGGCATTTCCCAAGATCTGTCAGCACTGGGCCAGGATTAGATCAGCCATTTGTCTCTGAAGGGTGTAGTATTGGCCATGAGACCAACACCACCTAAATGTCTTTTGCAGTCTGGGGTGTATACATGTATGTACAGTAAGTCCCCTACATATGAACCTTCAAGTTGTGAACTTTCAAAGATGCGAGCGTGCGTTTGCATGTCCAATCACGTAAGTTAGTTCACGTGTCTGGCGTACACTGTCACGTGCGTGCATCCTCTACAAGTGGTTGTGCTTTTGTGTACTGTACTGTACAGTACTGTATAGAGTACAGTAGTACAGTATCCTTATAAACAGTACTGAATCCAGCAAGGAACCAGAACCTGTGCCATCCGCGTCAGGCGTGAGGGAAATGGCAGCTCGACCTCCGTCTCCTATTGCTGACGATCCTTCAGCTCTACCATCCCCCACCTCCTCTCGCTCCTCCAGTCAGTAACTCTTCTTGCCTGTTCACTCGATGTCAGCCCCTGTATGCCAGCTGCTGTACTGTACTACTGTACTTTTCAAGGTACTGTACTGTAAGATTAAAAACGTTTTCTTTATTTTTTGTGTGTTTGTTTTTTATGTATTATTTGGGTGAATAGAATTATAAACCTATTACATTACAGTACTATATAGCCGAATGTGTTAGTTGGGTACTTAGGCTGACTTTGTTGGACTTACGAACAAACTGGACTTACAAATGTGCTCTTGGAACAGAGTTCATTTGTATGTAGGGGACTTTGTGTGTGTGTGTGTGTGTGTGTGTGTGTGTGTGTGTGTGTGTGTGTGTGTGTGTGAATATATATCCCCCCAACCCTCTTAGCAGCTTAAGAGAAACATATAGGAAAGACAGGACTATGGGTTGGGTCTGGGGAGGATCTTCTTTTATTACACACCATCTATTTTCAACAAACATTTTTTTTTAATTAGAAAAAGTTTAATTAATGAGGGTTTTCTTTTAAAATTCATCTCACCCTAAATGTAATCAAGGAGTCATAACCAAGGAGAACTGACAGAGAATAATAATTGTAATGGCTTGTCCAGCAGGCCCAATTATTCCTTTAAAGGTATGTTTCTTTCTTCTAATTACGTTAGACAGTGATTGGAAGGATGGTAACTAATAATAAGGGTTTCATTGTCTCTCTTTTTTTCTTGGTCGCCCCTACCCTAATGACTTACTATATGGTCCTTTACAAGGAGCTCTGGAGGAACCCTGGTGTGGAACCCTGGTCATGTGGCTCACTGGGACAGACATGAGATTGTCAGACACAGGACTGGCTGTAAACGAAAGGAGCCTGGGATGGCTTTAATATCCTGTGAGACAGAAGCATGACAGATTAGTGGGGAGCTCCTTCCTTCTCAGGAAACCAGGCCTCTGGCTATAGCTTTGTCTTAGCTCAGTCTTAGATCTTTATAAACACTTTCCCCTGAACTTTAAAGGACCCATGCTTTTCAGTAATAGTTTAATGCCCATGAAACAAAAACTCAGATAAAGGGTTCAAGCATAAAATCATATTGAAGGTCTGATTTCTCAAGATACTTTCTATAAACTCAGACTTCACATCCAGAAAAAGATTTCAATAGCGAACTTTTTCACTAGAGAAAACGCCAGTCTTAAAAATGCTTGAGCCTTGGTACATGATTTTGAATCTCAATTGTTTTAAAGAAATACAAAACCTTGCTCCACTAGGGACTGTTAGTCAAGGCCCTCTGTTAAGAGTCCTGGATAAGGGATGTTTAAAGATGGAGCAAGGCGGTTGTGAGGTAATAACTAGAATTCCAGGGGTTGGAATCATATGATGACGAAATATCCAGGGAAGATGAATTGTAGAGAGGGGAATGTGAATCCTTATAAAACACGGATAAAGATCTGTGGGTATATGTCTGACACAAAAGAAGACTTGAATATATAAAAACAAGCACATGATATTTACTTGGGGAGACTCAATATTTACATGTTCTCCCTTAATTAATCCATCAATTTAATGAAGTACCAATAAAAACAACAACAGTATGTTTTAAGAGTAATGATCACTAATATGTATTACATGTTATGTCAAGTACTTTGTACTTTCTGAGTGTTACATTTCTTAAATAGTTCAATCCCTCAGTAATCTTATGATTATTCTTTTCCTTATTTTATAAATGAAGAATTTAGGCAGAGTTTAAGCAACTTGCCTAAGGTCACACAGCCAGTAAGCAGCAGAACTGAGATTCTTTTTTTTTTTTATTTTTTTTATTTTTGGCTGCATTGGGTCTTAGTTGCAGCACGCAGGATCTTCGTTGAGGCATGCAGGCTCTTCACTGCAGTGCATGGGCTTCTCTTTAGTTGTGGCTTGCGGGTTTTCTCTCTCTAGTTGTGGAACGTGAGTTCCAGGGCACGTGGGCTCTGTAGTTATTTTGTTTTTTGGTTTTTTTTTTTTTTTTGCAGTACGCGGGCCTCTCACCACTGTGGCCTCTCCCGTTGCGGAGCACAGGCTCCGGACGCGCAGGCTCAGCAGCCATGGCTCACAGGCCCAGCCGCTTTGCGGCATGTGGGATCTTCCCAGACCGGGGCACGAACCCGTGTCCCCTGCATCGGCAGGCGGACTCTCAACCACTGCGCCACCAGGGAAGCCCAGAACTGAGATTCTTAATCCAAGGGTTCAGGCTCTAGAACTTAACTGTCATCCATACTTTCAAGTCAATGGAACTGAATAGTGAGTCTAGAAATTGACTCAAATACAGGAGTTTAGATGGTATTAAAGGTAGCACTTCATAACAGGGGAGGAAACGATGGATGATCATTCAATACCTAAAGTTGAGGCACGTAAATAGCCATCTGGAAACAAATAAAGTTGAACCCTAGCCCACTCTTTACTCCAAAGTATTTTTCAAATGTATCGAAGATTTTAAAATGTAAAATGAAAAGAAAACCATCTGAAGAAAATCCAGGTGACTGAATGACAGGAGTCGGGGGAAGATGCTTAAATTTTATACTATTGGCATTTATTGTCCGTTGAAATTAATTACTTTAAAAGAGAAAGAAAAGAAAGTGGTAGGGCTGCCTAACTGTGTGTGTTTGTGTGTGTGTGTGTGTGTGTGTGTGTGTGTGTGTGTGGTGTGTATTAATGCTAGTGCTATTCAGACCTGCTCCTGAAGGAATAGATTTCTGGAGGTTTACCCAGAAAAAGCTGACTGTGTAATAATAAGTAATATTACTTAGTGTAATAATAAGTAATAGTCTTGTGTCTATTCCTATGGGATGTTATAGATGGCTCACTTCTTATACTTTCTTATTAATTGAACAGGATGAACTTTTCCTCCAGGTTACTGAATACAGTGTGTGAGTTGCTTTGACTGAGAGACAGTGCCAGAATTTGAGGCATGCTTTGGAGAAGTGTGGTGCCTATAAAAAGTGGCAATTGTGCCAGATTTTCTGCAGTATACATCCTGGTCCCCAAGACGTACTCTCAAACGGCAGATAGTAGTCAGTCATTGCTCACCATGGTTGACAAGTTTGTGTGCTTTTCCTGACAGGCACTAATCATTCTTTTGGGTTCATTTGCAAGGTTTTCGGATAGAACACAACAATTCTGAGTTTATAAATATATATCCAAAAGAAATGACTCCGTAAATTCGATGGGTTTTAATGATGTCTCAAATAAACCTTAATTAAAGAATCTTCATTTAATGAAGTTACAGGTTGTTCTCGGTAAAGGAAGCAACGGTTTTAATTTGCATGGGATACAGAGGCAGCAGTGAGAAACAAGCTGAACTGTTCCCAGTCAAATATCAGTTTTTTAAAAATCGGATTGATTGTAAGCTCTGATATGAAATGAAATGAATGTTGTATCTTTATTATGCGTAAGAAATGGCTGTATGCAACCGCTTGGGGCCTCTTCATCAATTATCTGAAAAGCTTCTGCCATTTTTGCTGTGGGGAATTAGCTGGTAAGAGGAATTTGCTTTAAGCTTATGACCCAATAATAAGGCTTGGAACTATGGGGCACTACACGCTCAGGAATTTTCCTTCCCACTCTGTTGCCTTTGTACATTTTCCCTCTGCTGGGAATGTTCTGTTCTCTGCTTTAGCATTTTTAAAATTAATTCTTTATTACACGGTTACACGTACAGAGTGTGGAAAAAATAAAAAATACAAATGATCAACAAAGAAAAATATAGAGAAGTAAGCACTATTAATATTTTAATACGTAGATAAGGGAACCCTATTACATTGTATCAATCTCTTTTCTGCAAATTGAAAAAACGTGCATATACTATATGCTCCCATTTAGAAAATCAAATACGGAATCAAGTGAACTCAAAAGTGAAACTCCCCCATTATTGAGGTAGCTAATATGGTTATTCAAATAATTTTCTATGCAATTACTAGTATATTTTATATATTCTCTCTATATTTACATAAACACATTATTTTTTGTTCACAAATTTCTATGTGAACTGTTCCACAACTTGCTTAAAAATATACATATACATATATATAATGTACATGTCTTCATGTCAATGGATATAGATGTACCCAATTTCTTTTAAAGTTTGTATAGAATTCTGTTATATGGCTATATCCTAATCATTTAACTAGCCCTCTGTTGATGACCATCCCTAACGTACTGTACCCAGTTTTTACTGCTACAACCCTGCTTCAGTAACTATTCCAGTGCTTGTGAGACTATGTGGTTGGACATCAACATTTTTAGTCTTAGAATCTTAAATACTATAATTATAATAGATGTTGTAGTTTATAAACTATTTCAGTTTTAAACTTTTAATCTACTTATATGTTACAGAAAAAACATGTTCACCAAAATCAGATATTTTCAATGCTTCAGTAGGTACCCTAAAATATTGTGATAAATGCTTTCAATTAAAGTTATGTATTCTAATATTTGTTTAATAAGTTTCCCTGTATTTTAAATTAAGTTGTTTACTGTACTAATTTGTAATTTGAAGGCCCTCATAATAACTTTTTGAAAATCTTGCTAATTTAGGGTTACTCCTTATTTGAGAACTCCTGCTAAATAATACTTACGGATGAAAACTCAATAAAGGTACCATTTAATAGTTCGCATGAGTAATAAAAGAACCCAGGGCTGCAGGTCAGTAGTAATTTTATCTGAATATATTAACTGTAAGCCAAAATGTCTATAATGGAATTTGAAACCTCCTAACTAGTTTTTGTTTGATAAAAATGAAATTTTTTTTTTAACTTATTTGGCTGCAGCGGGTCTTAGTTGCAGCACGCTGGATCTTTCATTGCAGCACCCGGCTCAGTAGTTGCAGCACAGGCTTAGTTGCTCTGTGGCATGTGGAATCTTAGTTCCTGGACCAGGGATCGAACCCGTGTCCCCTGCATTGGGAGGTGGATTTTTAACCACTTTCCAAAAAGGGAAGTCCCCCAAAATGAAACATTTTTGAGTGGATGAAATGGAGACTAATCCTGTTTAATTTTTCATTCTGAATCCTAATTTTTAAGATTTAAAAAAAAGTAATATGCTCTCTAGATTTATTCTGAATATGGCATCCCTCCATTTTTGACTTTTCAAATTTGAGAAAATGTAATAATTTATTCTCCTGTTGCTTTGCTTAATCAGCAAGGAGAATCAACTCAGCAATCTAGCAAAGATGTGGCTACAGTATTTAAGATGAATAACCTCTAAAATACAGTACTATTCTTTTCTACTGGAAAGTTAGTTTCAATGAACATATTGTTAAGCTCATTGGTGACCAACCACTCCAACCCTTACCTCAAGCTGTGTCTGAGAGCAAGTTCCTACCATCAATATGATGCCCCAAAGGCCATCCCGAAGGATCCAAGTTACAGTCACACAAAGGATACTGAGTGCATAGTTTTGTTCTGAATGTCTTCCCACTGTGCCCAATGATTACAAGGTTAGGAGGTTAAAGTGTGCTGGATGCACCAGAGGCTTTTTATATATTAGGTCTAACTTTGCCTTACATTGTTCTGCCTTGTGAGACGCCCTGAGGAAAACTCTTCTCTTCCTTCCCACCACAGCCTAGAAAAACCCATCAGATATTTTCTCTCGGAAATTCTGACTCTTGAGTCATTGGTGGGCTATGTACTCACACACTTCCCATCCCTTCCTTCCAGGGTTTAATCATAGTTGTTGGTTTGAAGGAGGAAAGGGTGGGTTCCCACATTTATAAACTCTAGAATGAGAGGTTATGAAAAGTCCAAATGTCGGTGTATCTGCTCTGGCTAAAGAGAATGTTTGCAACTCCAAAGTCAGGGATTTTAGGCGAAACGCTTGCTGAGAGAGCATCCCTGGGCAGGATGCTGCCAGCATGTAATAACTATTACAAGATCTACTCAGGAGCAACCTGATGCTTCTCTCCCTTTGAAAGGGAAAACCTGGCTGAAGTCAATGTGTATTTTCAGAGAATACATTAGGGAGAGAAAGAATAGTTTCCTCCTATTGCCTTTCTGAGGGAATAACGAAAATGTCAGGATTCACTGCAGTGACTGGAATTTGATTCCGAGACAGGAAGTGTAAACAATTGTGTGAATGTTGCTCACGCAGAACCTTCAGACTGATTTACTGGGAGCTCTTTGGGACTTCTCAGGCATGTCACACTGACCTTACAAGCTCAATTCCTAAGTCAGAAGAGGCAGGGTGCTTCTCCACACTGTTACTTGCAAATTAAGTGCAGCTGCCCACTGCAACTACTTTCCCGGTTTTGGTAGAAACCATCCAGTAAGTTTGCAACACTTTGACACATTAAGAACTCAGAGACTTAAGACTCTTTGGAGGTAAAAGAAAAAATGAAAACTTACATGCAACTTGAGGAGGTGGGGTTAGGGAAAGTGCATGAGTGGAAAGTGAAATTGAGCCTGGAGGAGTGCGGGAAAAGAAAATTCACCACTGAGAAGAAGGACATGTGTTTTTGCAGGACAGCCTGCTAGTAGTTAGCTCCAGAGGGAACAATAGGAATAAGTAGAGCTATGGAAAAAAAAAGTAAAAAAAAAGTAAAAAAAAAAAGAGGAGGCCTTGATTAAAGGTAATTTAGCATTTGAAAAATAACAAAGCATCGGTAGGTAATCACCACATAGCTATTTATTGGCTTCCAAATCATAGGCTAAAGGAGCTTAATCTAGGCAGGCTGAGTGAAGAAAGGTCAGACCGTCTGTCCCTTCACAAAAATAATATATTACAGGGGCTGCGATCTGAAGACGGAACTTCAAAAATGATGTTCTGAGCTCTAGAATCTAAATGTGTGACTATATTTAAATTCGATCTAAATGTAAAACCTTGGAGATTCTCTGGTATACTTTTCACTCAGAGTGGGAACTTAGCTTTTATAATTTTTACTACATTTGGATCACGATGATATTCTTTTTCCTTTCCCACCAGAGCAATTCACATTCTTCCTCTCAACTTTTACTTGTCACACATACTACTTTATATCAAAAATAAAGCAAATTTTTAAAAAAGAAAAATCTCTTACCAGTTTAGTTTGTCCACTAGTTTATAGCAGTAGCATTCTTTGAAACTAGATACCATGGGAATATTTCAGGGTTTAGAACTTGTGCATATAAACCAGCTGGGCTTTGTTGAAAATTTTAAAGCCTTCAAATATTTCACTGAAAGAAACCCAAGATATCTTTTTTTATGGATGTCAAGAGGTCACATTTTTATTGGTTCATCTGTGTGTCATATAAAAAGTCCTCAATATTTTTAACCATAGTAGGTCTCTAGGTTCTCTGCCCAATCACTCCATATCATCAAGACGGGTTAATTGTGAGTCTAATTTTTGCTAAAATACAGTACTAATTTGTGGAAGCCACATTTAGCCAGACTTGTTCATCTTTCTATTATTAAAAGGAATGGAAGAGGGCTTCCCTGGTGGCGCAGTGGTTAAGAAGCCTCCTGCCAATGCAGGGGACACGGGCTCAAGCCCTGGTCAGAGAAGATCCCACATGCCGCGGAGCAACTAAGCCCATGTGCCCCAACTACTGAGCCCACGTTCTAGAGCCCGCGAGCCACAACTACTGAGCCCACATGCCACAACTACTGAAGCCCGCGCGCCTAGGGCCCGTGCTCCACAACAAGAGAAGCCACCGCAATGAGAAGCCCGTGCACCGCAACAAAGAGTAGCCCCCTCTCGCCGCAACTAGAGAAAGCCCACGTGCAGCAACGGAGACCCAATACAGCCAACAATAAATAAATAAAATAAATAAATTTATTTTAGAAAAGAAAGGAATGCAAGAAACAAAAGAAGCAAAATTTTACAGAGCACTTGCTCTTCGTGGGGGTAACCAGGTTACACTTCAATTTAGAAACAGTTGTGCGGAAATAATTTGCATATTTTGGGGAAAGTCATGGTTATTCAGCTAAATCTTTCCCCTAACTTCTTTGTTCTCCATGAAATCTAAGATGGACATTGTTGTCAGATAGGCAGGTGAGGTTCTGGGTCAGATAAGAGAGGGGGAAATGCATCCCATAATAACAGGTTGTTCTTCCCCAGGTCAAACAGTTTATAAGGGGGGGGATATCTGTGAAGTTTGATGATCCTTCCCATAGTGAAATCTGGAACATTCTAAAAGAAGCTGCATATATACTTATTTTCAGCTATAGCCCTATTTCTCTTCCAATGCCCTCTGTAAGGGTTCTGCACTTAACCTTTATTGCTAGTTCCTATTCACAACCAATACACACACACACATACCACACACCTTTCTGTCTGTCTCATTCTTCTTTGATACCTCTGTATCATAGGGCAGTGATTAGCTTCATTTTATGAAAGCATGAAATGAATCCAGGGTCGCCTAGCATCGTCAACAGAAATAAGACCAGTACTTAAGAGTCTGAGTTCCAGACCAGGCATGAGTGACCTGTGCCCCTTGATGAGAGGTGCTACTTCTGGGAACCAGATCTGTATTCATAGAAACAGCTGCAGAATCTAGCAAGGAAATTTATGTAATTAGCGAAGCAGGCAGAGATAGGATTTTTGGCTTCAGATTCAAATTCCACTTCATGATTCCAAGGTGGAGAGTGTTTTGTTATCTACCCACGTGGGACTGATTTCCCTCTTAGGCCTCTAACTCAAATACCAGGACTGTGGCAGGAGCCCAAGAAACTGTAAGAGATTGAGGCAGAAAATTCTCGTGCGTCCAGTCCACGAATCTTTGGATTCGCAGTTGCAAGTGAAATTCAAGCAAGGGAAGCAAGGCTGAGCTTTTCACACTATTCCCCTTGTTAGGCAGTGGTGTTAGCGCCCCCAGAGGCCCAGGACTGGGTCACTCAGGATGACTCCAGAGCAGTGTCCTTTATCACGGGATCGGGACTCAGCTGCACATTCTCGCTTTGAGGTCGTTCTAGGAGTGGGGAAGGGACTTGATTGGCTCTCCTTGCTCTGTGCCCAGACATGAAGCCTGAGACCCTCTCCCTTGCTTGGGGCACCATGGCATTCAACATTCCCTCTGTAACCTATCGGCGTATCGCCTCAAACATAAACCCAGACAGGGGCTATCCCCTCCCCACGCCCCCATCCCCTGTCGCCTAAATAGTTCTCCTTGGGTGAGCGGGCACAGGTCCTGTGGAACAGATCCCACACATGTCCACCGTCTTTCCAGGTGGCATCCAGGGCAATGTCTGCCTCCATCCTGGAGCCCTTGGTGGGTTAGCTGATGCATGGTCCTCGGAATTGTGAATCTGAAGGGCAAACAGCAAAGAGGAAGAAAGGAGAGGACACGGGGGAGGAGTGGAAACCTGGCAAGAAAAGGGTAACGGGAAGGACCACAAGCACTGTAGTGCCAGCTTTAAGTCATGAACATTTGAGTCATAAAGAATGACTGATGAGTGGATCAAACGCTGTTTGACTCAGAGAGTATTCCAGTACCTGTCCCAGCTTGATTTAAAACCTTGACATGAGGGACTTCCCTGGTGGAGCAGTAGTTAAGAATCCACCTGCCAATGCAGGGGACATAGGTTCAAGCCCTGGTCCAGGAAGATCCCACATGCCACAGAGCAACTAAGCCCGTGCGCCACAACTACTGAGCCCGCATGCTACAACTATTGAAGCCTGAACGCCTAGAGCCCGTGCTCTGCAACAAGAGAAGCCACGGCAATGAGAAACCTGCGCACTGCAACAAAGAGTAGCCCCCCTTCGCTGCAACTAGAGAAAGCCCACGCGCAGTAACGAAGACCCAACATAGCCAAAAATAAATAAATAAATAAAGTCTATTTAAAAAAAAACAAAAAACGACGTGTTTCTCATCATCTGCACATGGCTTTCGGGGGTGCAGCCCTCCTGGACTTGGTGGCTAGGCGGTCCCATCTCCATTTCACCTCACTCAGAGGGCGAGGGCCCTGGACCCATCTCCCTACTTTCTACCTCTTTTCCTCTCTCTCTCTCTCTTACTTGGCATCGCCTAAACCTCCAGAATGATTTGGCTTTGAAACCACACAAAGCTTACTGCATACTCTAACTCTCTGTCAAAAGAGAGGACTTTTACCAGGGAGGAGAGGGGAGAGGTAATGATTGTCAACGCCCCTCACTGTTTTGGGGAAACACTATGTGAAGGAGGAGGGGTGTTGGCAGTGGGGGAGATAAGCCTATAAGAGACTATTCTCTATCTAACCTAACCTAATCTAGTTTCTCCTCACCTCAAAGGTACCACCTATGTGTACATGAAACAGGACTGAAACCTCGATGAATACATTCATTCACAATACTAACATAAATAACTACAACAACAACGAAGCTAGACATTGTAAGAGCAGTCTTCAATGGAGCACAGAGGGGTGGGGGTCTTTTAGGATAACCTGTGCGGGCTTCTTTCAAAGAAAAGTCCTCATCCTGATCCTAAATTATCCCACACTCCCCATCTCTGCTCCTTCTGGAGTGAGACTGACTGGTTTGTGTGCCTCTGTCACTTATGGAAATGTAACACATCCCTTAGAGAGAACAGCCCCTGGCCGGTATCCCTTCTGAGATACAGAGCATATAGAACACATCAAACAATAGAACGGAATGGGGACCCACACTAGGAGCCTCGCACTTCATGTAAAAGGTCCATAAATCAATATCTGTAGTATTTACAGACTGAAGGGACAAACTATTTCATTCTGATATGTACCTTGTTATTAAAATACAGGTAGATGCTTTTGTAATGAATAAAACACAAATTCATTTCAAAGTGTACTAAATTTATAGCAGCTTTTTTTTGGTACCACATTCCAATCAACAGGAAATAAAAAGAAAGATAAAATTATGCAGGTATTTGCAAAAGTTTTTTCCTTTAATAAAGAATGTATATCTGAAAGGTTAGGAAGCAAGACTAAAGAGTGCCTACCTAGATAAGGGAGACTTCTGATAAAAGAAACACTGTCATTACTGTTACTGGAATAGCTTTACTGCTTAATAGAAACATCATAAGAAGGACTTCAGGAAAAGATAAACAAGTGTAGGGCCCTGGCAGAGGAACTGAAACAATTCTGGAGATTGAAAAGTATCAAAGTTAAAGCAATTATTATCTTGGCAACTAAATGTTGGTAGATTATAGTTTTACATAACTGGGTTTGGGGATGCTTAAATGCTTATCAAATTGGCAGAAGATCTCCCTCAGAGCCATTGTCCGCACTGGTGTGTGAGATTGACACCACATGGCCTCCACAAGTAAGACTGAGCCTCCCTAAGTCATAACCAGATATTATTAGTAGTACAGGCATACTCATTACGTGCATACACAAACAGCTGACGGACAGCCAGGTAGCATATGATTTTAGACCCAACCCTATATGTGTGTTACCTGGCTAGTAGTCCATCCTTTTTTACCACACTTCCTTAATATAACTTAAAATTGCAATATAGCACAAATATTAATTCATACCTTTATAGCACATTTTACCTGCATTCTATTAGTATTGGATTGTTTGATTGGTGAATTGCATGATTAGCTGATCAACTTTGGGAGAAAGGAACATAATTCACTTTGTGTTCAGCACCACCTGCGAGACCTCCCAGAAAGTACCCAGGACCAAGAAATGATTCTGAAAATGAATGGCAAGCTCCTTAGTCTAGGGTTGGCAGACATTAAGGTGGAGGAAAAGTGGCTCCTCCAATCTCATGTAAGGGATTAATTCAGCCAGATGAACAAGGTGCCTGTGGCAGCACCAACTGGGATGGTTCTGCCCCTTGTGTGTGTGGAGCGGGGTAGGGAGGTCATGGGTGGTGGTGCATTGTGGTGGGTGAAACAGTGGGAGGCAGAGGAAAGGTTCTTACTGCTTCTAGAACAAGGTGGCTAAAAGTATTCAGTAAGGCAGTCTGGGGAGAAGGAGCTAGCAAGATCAGGATGGTATTCATCATCTCAATGTGGTGAGATAATATTCATCCAATCAAAGCAACTGGGCTGGTCTTTGGGCATTATGGCCTCACCTCTTCCCTTGGTTTCTTAGCATCTTCCTGTAACATCTCACCTCCTGATGTTCCCTTTGAAGACTTTCTGTGGCATTGACTTCAACCCAATCTTATCTCTATGAAAATGTTAACTGGGGACCATAGGTATGGGACACAGGGTGCGGCTTGGTCTAAAAACTTCACCCCTCTGGAGCTAGCAAGGCATACCTGGAGCAGACCCTCATACACCAGGAGAAAACTCTTTTCATAATTATGTTCTATTCCAGAGACTTCTCCTTCAAAGATTTTGCAAATGTTCTACAAAGAAACTTGACTGTGTTGGACCAGGACTAAAATTGTTTGTCAGCTTGGATAATTCAGTAGAATAACTTGTAAAACTATATTAGTGAAGAGGGAGCTATGATGACTGTGAAATTAAATCCAAATCTGAAGAGACTGTGAGCTGGGATTTTCCACTTCCTGGTGGGTTTTGCTGTGTTTTGTGAGCACAGGTTTACGTGCATGTGATAGCCCTGGAGATCAGTAAGGACACTATCAGAACAGGTAAGTTGCAGAATGGAGACAGAGCTGGTTCTGGGATTGGTTCTCAAGTTGTTTTCTCTTTATAGTTGAGCTGCAAGATAAAATGCAGGATGCCTAGTGGCACTGGAATTTCAGATATATATCAAGTAATTTTTTAGCATAAGTATGTTCCATGTGATATTTGGGATTTACTTATACTAACCCCCCCCCCCCCACAAACTTCATTGTTTATCTGAAATCCAAATTTCACTGGGTGTTTGGTATCTTTATTTGCTAGATCTAGCAACGTTACTTTATTCTGTGGTCTTAATGGCTTCTCAATGTTAAGTTAAGAAAAGTAGACGAAAGAAAGATAAGTGGACTCATTCAGAGGGCAAAGAACTTGAAGTGGTTTGGGCATGATGCACTGAAAAGGCAGCTGCTAGATAGACGGCATATGGACTGAGAAGCAGTATTTCCATATTTCCAGAGAGATTCTACCTTGTCACAAAGTACTCCAGTTCTGAGGGCTCAGTTTCAACTGCCAGCGAGTGGTCTCTCCCTGAATGTTCTGTTGGCACTTCTAACACAGCACTGTTAGTTGTGAAGGTGGAAGCAAGGCCAGGATTTCTGTTTGCCGTGGCTCTTTTGGAAGGAAAGACTTGGCCTGGATCCCTGAAACTTAAACAGCTGCTACTTCAGCTACATTTTCCTGAAGAGTATAGCCAAAGCAGTGGAAGCTCCAGTGAAAACATTAGCCTCCATACCTCCGTGGATTACCCTACCCTGGCGAAATGGGCTGACCACACATGGGTGGCAGCGATTCTCTTTCCACTCAGTGTTGTGGTCTTGACTAGAAGTAGGGTGAATGGCCTCCTTGGGTCCATTTCCTTAAGGACACATCGTTATATTGGCTCATCTGGGTCACTCAGATGGTTATGTGAGTTCAGAGAGCAAACCCAGGAAAAAATGTTTAATCCAGGTCCATTGCTATTACTCCCCCTAGTGGTATAGACAGATACTATATCACTAATTATGCCACTGAGTCGGGCAGTTTCCTTAGAGGTGGGAAGGGTGCTATGGAGACTGTGAAGACGTTGTACCTCTGCATCTTAAAATGTATGGCCAAATAACATTTTTTTTTTTTTTCGATACGCGAGTCTCTCGCTGTTGTGGCCTCTCCCGCTGCGGAGCACAGGCTCCGGATGCGCAGGCTCAGCGGCCATGGCTCACGGGCCCAGCCGCTCCGCGGCATGTGAGATCTTCCCGGACCGGGGCACGAACCCGTGTATCCCTGCATCGGCAGGCGGACTCGCAACCACGGCGCCACCAGGGAAGCCCCCAAACAACATCTTCTTAACTAAACTTAACCATCTTTCCTCTCAGTCTTTCCTTAATGGCATGATATCATACAAGTCACACAGGCTCAGGGCCCTGGCAACTTTTTTGACCACCTGCATGTTATTCTCTTCCCGCACAGCTGATGAGTTATTAACCCCAACACATTTTATCTCTGCAGTGCATCTCCCATTGTTATTGCTACTACCCTCATTCAGGCCATCATTACTTTTCACCAGGACCATTGACCATTAACTAGTCTCCTTGTATCTTATTTCTCTCTCTTTTAAGTCATCATATTTGAACTGATTAAATAAGCCAACTTTAGACTGCTGACTAATTTTTCTCAAACACACCTCTGATTATGAGCTTGGCTATTTAAAATCCTCCAAAGACTTCCCATCTCATACTAAGTCCCCCTATGGAAGAGGAAGCAGGTGGGGGATGACAGGTGAGTTCAGGGGCTACTGGGAATTTGCTGCCCTGTGGCCCTTGAGAGAATTCCTTATTTGTCAGAACTGGCAGGAAAGCAGGCAGCCTTCCTGAGCCATGAACCCACTTCCATATGATGAAAATGAAGAGAGTTAGGGAAATTTTGTCCAGTTCATCTCCTTTCAAAGGAAACAAAACCCCGAAAATGGATTGAATTCTGAATGAACAATCAGAAGGCTCCACGTGAGCTGAACTACACAACTAGGAGGAAATGAACAGAAGACCTTTTCTAGTGGAAGGAATCTGTGTACATTCTAGGGTAAACACTCAGCAAGAAGATAATTTGGAAAATGGTTACAAAGGGAGTTAAGGGGGTAAAAGGTACAAAAGCTAACAGAAGCAGACTTTGCTAAACCGCCCTTTGTCTTAACATTTCCTATGTTCTTAAGTCTAATTGGTCAAGACTTTTTCTGAAGGTTGCAAGGGAATTTAATCTTTATGTTAGGGATTTGGGGACCCTTTAGTAAGCGACTCTGATTACACAGAATTACATATATCATGTGTGTGACCTGGACCACAGCTCCCCTTGGGTTTACCTGGAGTTCTTACACTCATTTCCCTGAGGATTACGGATTAAAACTGAATGGCTTCTCAGTGGGGAAAGTTGGGTATTTTATTTAATGGGTCTTGGCTCTGTTATTTGTGGCCTGATTGACGATGCCTGAAATCAGAGTCCAGCTCCCGAGGAGAGCACAGCTTTTCACGTGAGCCTTGCTATGTGAGAACTCACCATGGCAGCTACGAAAATCATTTTCTAATAACAACTGCCATTGGATCAGTGACTTAACTACAGAGGAACCCCACTACTAAACAGTATTTCTTGGGTCCAGCAGTCCTGCCTACGGCATCACCTGCATGGATTATTTTAGCTGTTAAATCTCCAGCTGGGCATTTCATAAAACCATGATTTAAAACAAAAGCAAAAACTAAACTTATTTTTAGACCACTCAATCCAACAAACTGGTCTTCTAGGACTCACAATATCACTGAGTACCATTTACTTAGTCCATGCAGAATCTTATTTTGTTTTCTAAAAAAAAATATAACAAATCCAACTTTTCTCTTCATTTTTTCTGGTTTAAGGGAAATTAAGCTTCTGAAAATGAGGATCAGGCTAGAAGTTGTCACAGATAAGGCCTCTCTATGCCACAGTGACAACATTTCTAGTATTGCTGCCACACTGGACTCAATCTCCATTTCTTATTTCTTAGAGCTCACATCTAAGACAAAAACTGTGTCATTAAGGCTTTTCTTAAAAAAGCAAAGCAGCACAAATAGTTTTTAGTTTAGAGTTGCTCCTCTATAAGAAAATTTACTCATATGAATATTAGATGGCTTTCCAAAATTCCAATAGTTGGCCAAGCTAATATTACTTCCCAGGTGAAACTCTTCTTCTCAGAGGTCTAATCTGCATGTAGATATTGTCCCAGATACACTTCAATTCACTGTATCATCAGGTACCAGATAGGAAAATCTAACAGGGTTTTAAAAAAACCTCTTTCGGGCTTCCCTGGTGGCGCAGTGGTTGGGAGTCCGCCTGCCGATGCAGGGGATGCGGGTTCGTGCCCCGGTCCGGGAAGATGCCACGTGCCGCGGAGCGGCTGGGCCTGTGAGCCACGCCGCTGAGCCTGCACTTCCGGAGCCTGTGCTCCGCAATGGGAGGGGCCACAACAGTGAGAGGCCCGCGTACCGCAAAAAAAAAACAAAACAAACCTCTTTTACCCCCAACAGCAGCATGATACCATTCCTATTGTCCGTGTCATGAAAATAAATGAGACAAGTCTTCGAAATTGATTTTTATGCTAAAAATACATAGATTAACGGTCAGGATATTATTGCCAATCAGGAAAGGGAGGGGAGAGGAACAGAGGAACCTCAAAGGAAAGGAAAAGACACGGTATCTTTTGTCTTTTGTTCTGAGATGGAAATAAACCTCTCCAGTCTTGATAAGCCTCCTTTTGATCTTCCTCTCGGAATAAGGAGAGGTAAACAACTGGATGCTTTACAGTTGCTCTTATAATTCAAAGTGAAGTCCACACCAAACCAACTGCTGGTGGGCATTATTTACACCAGTGACCTTCTCGTTGTTCTATCTATCTGCTTTCCTAAGGACCCTCCCCGAACCTCCACAGCAGTCAGGAAATGGACTTGATGATTAGAGGGCTGCTTTTCCTGATAGCGACCCTGCAGTTACGCCTGCTGGATGGAAGACTCTAATTTATGGTCATAATGTTAGGGGGAGCTCATACCCCTCTTCGCATTGCAGCAAAGGTCATGGGTATAGGAAATAGGATTTAGAATTTTCTGTGAAGTTTATTATTAGTCCAGAAATAGTACATAGGCAAATATCTTTTTTTTTAAGTCTTTATTGAAGCTGTTACAATATTGCTTCTGTTTTATGTTTATTTTTTGTTGTTGTTGCAAGGCATGTGGGATCTTAGCTCCCCAACTAGGACTGAACCTGCACCCCCTGCATTGGAAGGCAAAGTCTTAACCACTGGACCCCCGGGGAAGTCCTGGCATATATCCTTATCTTCATCATTTTATGGGTCAGAAGGAAATGTGACGTGTAGTACTTGGACATTTGGGGGCTTTACTTCTAGATAGCTCAAGGTTAGAACCTAACAACACTGCTCATTTTTAAGTTTTGATGTGTTTGTTTCTCATAGATCAACGACATCCAATGAGACACTGTTTTCAGAATATTTAGGTTTTAATATCTAAGAACTAGAAAGAAAAGCACTGGAATGCAATACTTTTTTTTTTTTTTTTTGCTTTGCAGTTTGAATATACAGGGATTTAAACCTTGGCTCTGTTGTTGAAATACTTACGAGAACTTTGGCAAATTACTTAATCCCCCAGACTTGAGTGTTTTTGTAAAATGGGGAAATAATCACTACCTTGTAGGGGTTTATTGCTTTTAAATTGAGAGCTAATATGTGTAAAATACCTTGGAATATTGCCTGGATTTTAGTAGAAATGCAGTAATGAATAGCTCTTCTTACTTATAAAAATCACAACTGGTCAGGTGTCAGAGTACCTAGGTTTCAGTCCCTACTTGGGTCCTAGAACTTGCTTGTGGCTTTGGTCAAGTCTTCACCTATGGAACCTCAGCTGCCTTCTCCAAAAAAAGAAAGAGGTGGTCCAAATCAGGATTTTTTTTAAAAGCCTGTTGTTATTATTGCCTTTCACCAAATTCTCCAAGAGATTAAGAACATGGAAGAACATTTTATGATTTAGATAACTTAAGCACTGAAATCCTGTGATTTATACAATAAAGCTGATTTCAGTAAGTTGAAATCTGATTTCAATAAAGCTTATTTAGCATAAAGTTTTAATTTTTGCTCATTGTTGTTAGGCCATGCCATGCTAGACAAGGCTATTGATGTATATAAAATTCTTTAGAGATAAAAGATATGATAGATGCATTTCTGCATGTTCCCTAATATTTGAAGAGCCAACGGTTCTCAGATGATGAGTCAAACATAGTAGAATGTCTCATTTAAAATGTAGTCATAGTCACTGGGAAGAAATTTTATTAAACAGTCTTTCACAGTTAGAAATCAATAGAAGTCTTATGACTTGAGAGTTACTTAAGATGTAAATGGGCATGTACTATTGATTCCAGAAGACCGCTTTGAAAATATTTCTACATCTTAGAGAACGCATGGGCTAACTATTTTGCAGACATCTAATGCTAGAGGAAACCCTCATTTAGAGTGTCTGTGAAAAAAAATGTAGCCTAGGGGTTTTAGCCTATGGGCCCAACCTTTCATATACCTCTCAAGAGGTGTGAGATCCACAGGAGACCACATTGTGGCTGAGGGTCCCCTACAGCTCCCAAATTCTGTGAGGTACAAAATACAACTCAGTGTTTAACAGAGCATGTTAATTTCACTGTTCTTTACTGGTTATTAGAACATGCTATGGGTAGCTATCTCAGGAGCTGCTGAAACAATGGGAGAAAGTAAATTGCTAAGCTTATCAAAGATTTAGAAATCCTTCAATGGTGTAGGGTGAAAAAGAGAACACCCTTCCCCCCTCTAGTTACAATTGAGGATGAAGGCAAGAAAGGAAGAAATAAGGAGCTGCTATGAAACTATCATCTCTTCCCAATAGGGTTTTTTATGAAGGACTAAGTGAAAATTTCCAGAATGGTATGATTTATGCCATTTAATTATTTAATTATTCTCAATGCATGTGATTTTTTAGATTTTTTGCGGTACGCAGGCCTCTCACTGCTGTGGCCTCTCCCGTTGCGGAGCACAGGCTCCGGACGCACAGGCTCAGCGGCCATGGCTCACGGGCCCAGCCGCTCCGCGGCATGTGGGATCTTCCCGGACCGGGGCACGAACCCGTGTCGCCTGCATCGGCAGGCGGACTCTCAACCGCTGCGCCACCAGGGAAGCCCCATGTAACTTTTAAAAAGTTTCTAATAGATGTGAAGTCCGTGGGGACTGAGCATTCACTGAGCTTTCACACGTGCTCCATTTCCTCTTCAAACATCGTCACATACCGGAGAAAGCGGGTTCCTATGTAAGGTCTAGCACAGAGCATCTAATAATTAAGTCCTTCCAAAGGGCACTGCTCAAGATTACTTTCAGGCTCAGATCCCTTGAGGGAAGTCAGTGTTTCCAGCGAAGGTGATGCTCCAGATGAGGACTTTTTGTGGACGAGAGAAAGGAAGAAGTTTGGGTCCAAAGTGAATTCCTAATGAATCCTACTGCTGCAGCTAGAGGGATGGCTGACCTTAGGAGCCAGCTTACATCCATCATAGAGCAGAACTCAGAATTAGTTTACGGGCTCAGGAGTAAGTCTGAGATCAGTAAGTCTATACGCAATCACCCCCATAAAACAGCTGATCCTAATACCATCAACCCAATAGGAACAATAGTTATGCTTCCTCTATATGGCGCCATGCTTCTGAGAAAAATGTATTTTTTATAGACACCATTCGGGTGCTATTTTTATATCTAATTTATAGAGTCTGGGGAGTTAAAGATGTAATTATTTAAGAGTTAAGTTCTTAGCCTTGTAAGACACTTACACAAATATTTCAGTAATACACTTTCAACCTCACTAACAGACCCAGACAGACTGTGGCCAGCGGATCCTTAAACCAAAATCCCTGCTAGGAAAGTATTTGAATCAGAGAAACTGAAGGAAGGAAATCAACAGTTACTTAGTACCTAGTATGTTCCAAACACAAAGGGTTGCGTTTTTTTTTAACATTTTGTAGCTCAGTTATTCCTCACATTTAATCATTTCCTGTGAGATAAGTAGTAGTATTTTAGTATTATTGTTATAGTAGGATTAAATGAGGCCATATGTATAAAGAATTTAGATCTGACTTGGAAAATAGCAATTCCTCAATAAATGTCAGCCATTATTATGATTCTCTTTTATAGATGATGCAATTTAGACTCAGTTTATTTTAGAGATTTCCCCAACTCACATAGTTAGCAAGTGACAAAACAGGGATTTGAACCTGCCTCACTTCAGTTGGTCAGGAATAGGTACTATTTTGAGCAAACTTCTGATATAGATTTATTTATATTTTATTTTTGGCTGAGTTGGGTCTCGCTGGTGAGCAGGGGCTACTCTTCATTGTGGTGCGTGGCCTTCTCAATGCGGTGGCTTCTCTTGTTGTGGAGCACGGGCTCTAGGTGCGCAGGCTTCAGTAGTTGCGGCATGTGGGCTCAGTAGTTGTGGCTCACAGGCTTAGTTGCTCGGCGGCATGAGGGATCTTCCTGGACCAGGGCTCGAACCCACGTCCCCCGCATTGGCCAGGGGACACTTAACCACTGTGCCACCAGGGAAGTCCTGATATAGATCTGTATGATTGTTCAAAAATCAGAAAATGTAAGTTCTATTCTTTGGTAGCTTAACTGATCTAACAGGAGTTTCCTAATCCCCTATCAAAAGGAACACAGGAATCAGCTACCAGAATCATCCAGAGACAGCAAGATTCAATTTAACAAACCTCAGATTACTTTCATCCTGAGTTTAGTTTCTCTTGTTAATTTCTTCTACTTCTCTAACTTTGTCAAATTGATGTTGCTGCTTCTCTGATTTCAGACCCTCACCAGGTCACCCAAAAACTATTAATCTATATACAACATTTCCTTTTCTCTGTATGTTTAGTGATCATTGGTACTAAACATTTCTTCCCAGCACAGCTAGGATGATTGTTTTGAAATGTTCTGAACTTTGAATAAACACACACATTTGAAAAATCAACATATTTTTGAAAGATGCATTCTGGAATTGTCTTGAATATATCAAAGCGAACAAAGATTCGAGCCCTATTTTTAAAGGTCCCCATCAGAGGTTTGGCTTCTTGCAAATCGGTGGGGGAACCTCTTTCTGGACACACTCCATTATTCCCTCAGAGCTCATGTGGGACGGGAATTTAAGCACTCCACGTCGTCTCCTTTTTCAGACCACTCTGATTAGTTAACTTTTGGTGCTTCTAAAGAAACCAAATAACATTTCTTTTTCTTTCTTCTGTCTCTCTCTCTCTCTCTTTTTTATTTTAAGCTACTGGATTAAGGATAGAACTATTTAGTATATTGAATTTAAAGTACATATGAGACTAGAGATTTGGAATGATTTGAGAATTAGAATGCATTTTGGAACCTGTATTCATTTAGCTGGTCCATGTCTCCACCAAATGTTAAACCATAAATAAAGTCCACTTTTTCTAATTTAAACATTGCAGACAGATGTTTAAGTGCTTATCTTCAACCTTTAACCATCTGCCCACACTCTCACTTCTGTTTTATAAACATGCATTTTAAAAAAGTCAACATATGTGTGAAATAATTATAGACTCACAAGAAGTTGCAAAAATAGTTACAAACATCACTCAGCTTTTCACAATGTGCATTATCAAAACCAGGAAATTGACTGGCCTAATACAATTAACTAGACTACAGACTTTAGTCAAATTTCACAATTTTTGCATACCTTCATTTTAAAAAAAGTCTTTGTGTGTAATTCTATGACCCTTCATCACATATATGTATAGATTCCTATAACCATCACCACAATCAAGATACACCACTGTTTTGTCACAAGGGAATTCTCTCCAGCTGCTCCTTGAAAGCCACACCCTCTCTCCTCTTTCCTAACCCCT
The DNA here is from genome assembly GCF_003676395.1 of Aethalodelphis obliquidens. Taxonomy (NCBI): domain Eukaryota; kingdom Metazoa; phylum Chordata; class Mammalia; order Artiodactyla; family Delphinidae; genus Aethalodelphis; species Aethalodelphis obliquidens. The sequence continues at coordinate 20,802,525 of NW_020837969.1, read as the reverse complement.
GCAAGCACTTATCTAGTCCCCATTTCTATAATTCTGTCTTTCCACAGAATGTTATATACATGGAGTCATACAGTTTGTATTGCTTTTTCATTATGAATAGAGAATAAACTTAGCCACTTTTTAGACATGAATCTGTAAAACTCAAACTTCCCTTGGTCTTATTTTGTTAAATTATATTTCTAGCTTTCTGCTTTGTTTTTCTGGATACAGACTTTCTTATTGTATTTCATAAAAAGTAAAATGTATTACAGTCAGGTTAGGACCTGGTTTGGTTATGGCTTCTGAAGCAAGATGTTAATATGCTTTCCATTCGTTCTCCATTTCCTCTAGGGGAAAAAAAATGGAACAAGAAGTTTTAAATTGCCAAGAGAAGGATGAAAATTGCCTACAAATAAGAACTTTCTTTGTTGTAGAAAAGACGGCTGTGGTAGGAAGATTAATGCCTCCCTCCTCCCCTGCCTCCAATTCCATGTCCTAATCCTAGGAACCTATGAAGATGTTATGTTACTTGGCAACAGAGAATTAAACTACAGATAGAAGTAAGTTTGCTAATCTGTTGATCTTCAAAGGGGGACATTATCCTGGATTATCCAGGTGGGCCCAGTGTAATCACCAGGGTCCTTACATTCAAGGGACATAGAAGGTTGGAAAGATGCAATTTGAGAAGAGCTCGCTGGCTGTTGCTGGCTTTGAAGATGAAGAAAGGGGCCGTGAGCTAACGAATGTGGGGCAGCCTCTAGAAGGTGGGAAATGCAAGGATTCTTCCTGGAGCCTCCAGGAAGGAATGCAGCACTGCCAACACCTTGAATGGGGCCCAGTGAGACCCCTTTTGGACTTCTGCTTTCTAGAACTATAAGATGATAAATTTGTGGTTTTGAAAGTTTGTGGTAATTTTTTATACAAATAATAAATTCATTTTGGTTTGAGTCCTAGAAATATTAAGTAATATGAAGTTAGAAAACTAACACAATGGTCAACCTTAAAACAATTAGAGGAGACATTTTGTACAAATATTTCTCCATGATCTTTAAGAACAGAATAAAGTTTTGCCTGTTTAGACTGGTGGTGAGTTTGCATAGGGAGTTATGTCAATTATCGTTCAATAACCTAAATGGAATGTAGGCTGCAAAAATACTGAATCACTATGCTATACACCTGAAGCTAACACAATATTGTAAATCAACTATACTTCAATAAAAAAATCTATTTCCTGCAAAAGTGAATTCCTATTTGAACCACTAAAACAATAAACATTTCTATTGTGTCAGTGCACCTTTGCTGTGTATGTGCATTTATACACATATATAAATAAATGGATATATGATTTCATATGTGAAGTATGCATACATATGCATGCAATGTTGTTATTTTTATTTTTAAATTAGATAGAACAACTTTCCAAAGTGAAACAGCATACCCCTGTGCCAATTTTCAGAAGACAGGTATGTATGTAAGAGACACTGGTAGAACCCAGGAAAAGCATTAAATAGTAGTTCAAGTAAAAATACCAAAAATGGGGAAGAGTTACTGCCTCAGCATATTAATGAGTATCAGAAATAAAATATTTTGAAACTGATTATGGAAAAATTCAAACATAAACAAAAACAGAGAAAAATAATATAATCAATTTCTATGTACCAAACAGTCAGCTTTAACAATGATCAATCAATTCACTGTCAGTCTTGTTTTGTCCAAATCCCGCTCACTCCATCCCAACTTGAATGGCTTATTGTGAAGTAAACTCCAAACTTCACATCATTTCGTCCATAAGTATTTCAGAATGTATCTCTGAAACTTAAATTTAAGTTTTAAAAAACTTAACAATAAACACACCTAAAAAATTTAATGATAGTTTATCATAATATCTATTAAATGTTCAAATTTCTTAACTCTCCCACAATTTTTAAATTTTATTTTTTACAGTTGAGTATCAGAGTGGAACAAAATATTTTTATGTGACAATAATATATTAGACATTGAGTCTACTGACTCTGAGGGTTTCAAGTCTAAATTTTGTTTTAGGTACAAATTTTGTTGGATACTTGGGTTGTATGAAACTTCATAATATATTTCCCACCTTTCCTGTTATTCTCTGAAAGTCTTTTTATAAGAAGAGCTGGATAGTGGATGATATTGCCATTAAATCTTCTATGTATCATCTGTTTACTTTGAGAAGTAAAAATTTTCATTGTCTTCATAATTAAAAGAACTATAAAGAACTAAAATGCACATTTAAGTTATTTAAATATAGCAGCTCTCAGCAAACTGAGTGTATTGCTTATAGAATTTAATAAGTGCAGTAGTCTCTAACCATACTTCCCTCAAATTCCTACATGAGAGATGTGGTAACACACTTGAGGTTTAGAGGCTTATTGGTATATAAATTACAAAGCAATCACGCTTTCAAATGGAATTTGAAGGAAATAATGCACAGTGATAGCAAGGGCTGCAAATGAAATTGTGGTGGTCTAGGGCAAAAGTGCCAACATTCCTGTCCACTTTGCTATTTTATATTTCAGATGTTTTTCCAATCATTAGTGTAACCAGGAGAAATTCTGGTTCTTGGACTGAGGAGCACATAAAAACCACGTGCTATTTCTGGACAGAATGGAAAATGCAGAATCACAGTGGAACTACTCCAATTTAATATCTGTAAGATAGATTTATAGTAGTGAAATTAACTTATTCCTTCTCTAATTTCCTCCCTACTATTTGCTGGAAATTTGAGTTAGTCAAACACACACACACACAAATGCCCCTGACACTTAAACTAAGATTTCAGATGACAGAAAACATTTAAGATGATAGCATATAATTGATTCTTACTCATTTCAGTGGATATAAAACAACTTAACTGAATTTAAATAATTGCCTATTTTAATAAAATGGTTCTGAGTCATCTGGATATCCATACAGGATAAAAACTTATCTCAACCCTGATCTTACAGCAATTAAAAAAAAATCAATTCCGTGAACTGCAGATCTAGGCGTGAAAAGTAAACAATATGGCTTTTGGAGAAAAAGTAGAACTTCCTCCTGACCTGGAAGTAGGCAGACTTCATAGATAACCCCAAAACTGCCCACTAATGATAGAAGAAAAGTGATAGATGTTTTATATTAAAATTAAGATCTGTTCATCAGAAGACAGCATTAAGAGAATGAGAGAAGATTTTTCACTATATGTACATCCAACAATGGTTTTTATACCCAGAATGTATAAAGAATTCCTAAAAATCAGTAAGAAAGAGACAGACAATGCTCTACACATCCACCAGGATGGCTAAAATGAAACGGATGGGAAATATCAAGTGTTGGATGTGTAGCAAATGAAACTCTCATAAACTGCTGGTAGGAGGATAAAGTGGTACAGTTTGGAAAACTATCTGGTAGTATTAATCAGCTGTGATACAGCAATTCTACCAAATATATACCAAATAGAAATGTACACATTTGTTCACCAAAACGCAAGCATTAGAACATTTATAGCAGCATTGTCTGTAATAGCCCCAAACTGGAAACCACCTAAATGCACATGAATAGTAGAATAGATAAACAAATTGTTCACCTTTGGACAACATGGGGGTTAGTGGCGCCAAACCTTCACACACAGTCAAAAATTCACATATAATTTATAGTCAGCCCTGCATATCCCGGGTTCCTCATCAGAGGATTCAGCTAACCTAGGATAGTGTAGTACTCTAGTATTTACTACCGAAAAAAATCCTGCGCAGTTCAAACCCAAGTTGTTCAAGGGTCAACTGTACATCTACACAACGGAATGCCACAGAGCAATGAGAACTAATTACAATGACGCACAGCAGTACTGGACGAATCTTAGAAGCATGGTTCTGAGTGAGGGAAGCCAGACGCAAAATAGTGCAGACTGTGTGACTATGTTATGTGAAAGCAATCTAAGCTCTACTGTTAGAAACCAGGAACCTTGGTAGTGGGTAGTGGTGGTGACTGGAAGCGGGTGTGAGGTGTCTCCTGCAAAGCTGGGGATGTTTCGTCTTCTTGGAGTGGTTTCTCAATAAACAGGTGTGTTCAGTTTTTAAGAGTTACCAAGCTCAACACTAACACATGCATTTTTCTGCGTGTATATTATCGTTTAATAAAAAGCTAAAAAGGCAATAATTACTTTGCATGCGTGCTTGGTGTGCCTATTTGGATTGATTCTCTTTACATAAACACGTCCTTTGTGATACTGGATTTGCTGTGGATTACTGGATATCAGTGGCAGCCCCAGATGTAAACCGTGAGTTTGCAGTGAGTTCATATAGACTATTAGTAATCCAGGTACTTATCAAATGCAGATTCTGTTTGCAAACATTCCTATACCTCCTAAACTCACATTTCAAAGTATCCACTAAAGGCTGTCTCTTTCCGGAAGCTGCCCTATTGCCTTCAGCCCAGTAAAACTCATTGTCCTTTGCTCTGGCTTCCATTGTTCTTGGTCTGTACTTCTGTTATAGCACCTACTCTGTTGCCTATGAAGTTGAACTTAGTTGTTTATGCATCTAAGCTTACCCACTAGATTGTTAGCCTCCCCGAGGGGAAGCACCTTTTCTGAGTCACAGAGCACAGTGGCTTATACATACCAGATATGAAATAGATGTTAGATTGTCTTTAGGACTCCAGAGTTGTAGGCTTTTGAAGCCAGGCATTGCTAAAAAGCAAACCTAAGTTTAACCTTCAGAATTGCTGCACTGTATTTTTTTATGAGATCCATAACAAAATGTCAGCAAAATACATATCATACAAGCAAATAAGGAGCTACAGATTCTGTGCAGAAGGAAGGACAGGAGGAGGGTTTGCTTTGCTTGTTCTGGTTGTGTTCCTGATGCTCGTCTTAAGAAATGCACAGACCAATGCCATAAGTCAATAAATAATTCAGATAAAGGACCCCTGCTGAAACTGACATTTGCTTTAGGCATAACCAGATTGTGCATTTTATTGACACAATCACATCAACAATTTATGACTTATTTATGAATATTAGAATCTATTGAAGCAGGGAATGTGGCAGACTGACAAATCTGTAGATACAGGGGTCAGAACACAAATTCTGAACACAGATTGAAATGCTTCTCAACTATGTTTTTCAGTGCCTCATCTTGCATGAAAGATCATGCTTCCACATGGCAAAAGTCTAAAGTTTTAAACACCTTTGGAATAAGGAATTGATCTGAAAAAGATTTTAGCAGAATGCACTTAAACTGAGCACTTTCTTGAAGTTTTTCACTCATTCAAATGATATTAAGACATATTTACATAAATATCTATTAATCATCCGTCCATCCATCCATCCATCCATGACCCCGCTTTATTCCTAAATAATGACCTTGTTAAAAAAAGTCCATTTAATTATTTTGGATAAAAGGAACCAAAAGAAGCATTCTGATAATCTTCAACGGATAATTCTTACTTTTTCCTTTTCTCTTTCGCACAATCTCTCCCTACAGAATTCTTTAATGATAAATTATTGTTAGATGTAAGAGGTTAAACTGTAACACCTAAAGGAAAATAACTTTCATACACTTTGCTTAACTTTACAGAGGAAATGTAATTTAAACTAAATTTGAAAATTCTTCTTCAATAGCTGCTGAAGATTAACTAACCAAATAAATGCTTTGCTGTTTTCCAAGTGTACAATGAGGTAAGCCCGCCTTTTAAATTGTTCTCCATCATGACTAGACTCCAAAAGCCTTACGTGGCTTTCAGAATTCAAACTGAAGTTACCTTTGGTTTTCAAGACTTTCTGTTTTGTGGCCATAGCATGTGTTCTATAGAAGAGGGTCCTAAGATTTCCACAAGGGTATAAACTTAGGCTAATTATTTAAACTCAGGGAGTTTCACTTTAAAATGATAAAAACAATCTTCCTACAGAAGTGTTGTGAGGCCAACTACCTCAGGAAAGGGTAACTATTAGTTATGAACTCCAAACTAAGCACTTTGGGGGCCATTTTTCAACAGACCATGAATAGAAAGAGTGCAATTTTGGCAATTCAAGTTAAATTAAGATGTTCCTAAAGTGAATTATGTGGGACTGGTCACTAAATCCAGTCAATCATATATAGATCCCTGCTATACCTTCTATATTCATCGTACAGTTTACTTCAGTTCTTAGGCTTATATAGTGCTATATTGACCAATTTCTCATTAAGAATCCTGTTAAAACCAAACAATCACATGAAAGTAACTTTCTGAAATTAGAACATTTGCTGCATTTAAACCCTGAAAATGGTCAGTTGCCCCATGTGGGTAAATCCAAACTTTTACTATAGATATAAAATGTAGATAAAGAATCAATTTTATTTTCTCATTCAGAATTTCTACATATTATTAATTGATAATTTTTTGCTGTTGAAGATATGTATGTCTTTTATATGTGTACATACGTATACACATATAAAATTTATCAGCAGTAAGGTCCCATTTTAGCTGAAATATATTATTATTATCAATGTCTAGTATGGGATTCCTTAGCGGTACCAATAATCAATGGGAACAACACGAGGTTTTAAAAGGTAAGATGTAAGTCCAAATGTTTTTTTTGTGCGAAGTGGAGCTGAGAGAGGGAAACACTTCAGTATGATAATTTCTTACTGTCTTCATCTCTTTCATCTGTGCTTATTTGCCAGGTTGTCATTAATATCATCTCTACATTCATCTAAGAGTAAGCATAGACTGGCTCCCCGCTCTTGCCCACTCAAGGGCTCCAGAGATCCTCCCTCTTTCTTTTCTCCTGCATCACCACATTCGTTCTTTCTTCTAAGTCATTCCCATCAGCATAAAAACCCTCTCTTGAATTTGCTTCCCACTTCAGGGAATCAATTCATCTGCTTGTTGCCTTTACTGTAAAACTCTGGAGAGCCTTCTACACTCAACTGTCAATTCCCTCCTTCCTGTCTCTTGTGAACCCACTCTACGTCTCCACCAGAACCGCTCATCTGGAGGTCACCACTGACTCTCATGTTACCGGATCCAATGGTTAATTCTCAAGTCTGCATCTTCTTGACCTACCACCATTATTTGATAAGTTAATCACTTTCAGTCATCCTTGAAAAACTTGTTTCTCTTGGATTCCAGAGCACTACCCTCTCCTAGTTTTCTTCTTACCTCACTGGCTGTGCCTTTTCAGTCTCTTGCTGGGTTTTACTTTCCCAGACTTTTCATGCTGGAGTGCCTGAAGCTCAGACAACTTTGGCATCTTCTCTAGTTAAACTCTCTCTTCGGTGAGCTCATCCGGTCCCATGGCCTTAATACCATCTACACGCTAATAACTCCTAAATACATATCTTTACTCCAAACATCTCCCCTGAATTCTACTGAACGGCACAAACACTTGGATGTCAAATAGGCACGTAAAACTTAATTACTGAACCAATAATGAACTCCTGATCTCCCCCTCAAAACCTGCTTCTCCCTCAGTCTTGTCCATCTTGGTTCCTGATAACTCCATTTTCTTTTCAAAATGTCTTCTAATTATTCTCACCTCCTCTCTTTCTCTTATCCCCACCCTCATCCATCAGTAAATCTTATTGGCTCAACCTTTAGCCACGGCTAAACCCTTCTCACCATCTCCACTGCTGTCAACTTGGTCTAGGCCAGTATCATCACTTGCCCCGACTGTTCCAATAGCTTCTTAGTTTCCTTCCTTCTACTCTTGTCCCCTTTGAGTCTATTACAGTATAACAGGGTGATTCTATTAGAATTTAAGTTAACTAACATCACTCCTCTTATAATCCTCCACTGGCTTCTTATCTTAGAGTAAAAACCAAAGTCCTTCCAATATCCCACCAGGTCCTTCCTTCTGTTACCTCTCTGACCTTTTCTTCTACACCCTTTCCTTCGCCACTCTCATTCCCATACTGGCCTCCTTGATGTTTCTTAAGAAAGAAACTTGGGGAGAAAAAGGGACCTGAGGCTTGCTCTCACTTCAAGAACTTTGCACTTACTCTTTTCTCTGCTTGGAAAGCTCTTTCCCCCAAGACCCACAAGGCTGCTGCCCCACCCTTCGTGTCTTCACTTAAATGTCACTTTCTCAGAGGGTCCTTCTCTGACCCCCTTGTTTCAAATGCCACTCACATTCTCCTTACCCTCACCAGCTCTGTACTCTTACTTTTTCTCTGTTTTGTTTTTCCCCATAGCACTTTTTACCTACCAACATAATAATATATACACAATATATAATTTACTTATTTATTCTCTCCTTGATTTGCCTCTCACCAGTAGAATGTAAGCTCCATGACAGCAGAAATATTGTTTCAGTCATTGATGTGTCCCCAGAGCCTAAGGGCATTTGACACATAATAGGTGCTCAATAAATATTTGTTGAATGAAAGAGCCTCTTTAACCTCTCTGCTTTTCTCACTAGAATAAACATAAATTGCTTTCGGCAAGGGATCATGTCATGTTCATCCTTCTGTCTTCAGAGTTTAATATGGTATCTGGCAAAGGGTAGGTGGCCATTAGTATTGAAGTGAACTGTTGAAGAAAAAACACACTCTATGATTCTTTGAGTACTGCGTTCCAAGATGGACAGAAGGACTGGATACATGACAGAGAGGAGAGACAGAGAAAGTCTCAGTTAACCAACAAATACACAGATATTAAGTTTTACATTACATAAAAATGTAGACCGAATTTGGGACATACATTGAGGCTAGGGAGATTCCGGACTTTTACTATCAAGAGAGTAGGGAGTGAGGATATTAATCATAATTACCTGGGAATATTTGAGGGATTTAACATCACTGCCTCTTCAGGAGAGCCACTAACATTTATGGAATATTTATTATGTGCCAGACTTTTGGATGTGATTTCCAGTGGCTGCCCACTGGTGTTTTCTTGGCCCTCACCCCTCTAGCTCCAGCCTGAATAATTGCATTTCTCTATGTGGTGACACTTCCTTATACAAGAAGTAAGATCATAAAAGTTAGTAATATTTTTTCTCTTGCCCCCTTTCCTCCTCCTCCTTCTCCTTAATGGAAAAGTATTCGTAAAAATAGAATAGTTGCTTTTGGAGTTTAAGTTGCTATATAGAACCCAGGATAATTATTTTAAGCAGGTCCATACAACAGAGGCAGCTTTTAAATGGCTAAACCAGCTTTTAAAGCAGCTCCATTGGCAGTAAAATTTTTACTAAAAGGGAAGTAATGATAAACATGAAATTTAGACTAGTGGTTACTTCTGGAAGGTGAGAGGAACGTTCTAAGGCATTGGAGACACTTAGTTTCTTAAGCTAGATAGTGAGTATATGCTATTACTTTTTAATATATTTCTATGAGACGTATTTTATGAAATATTAAAAAAAGGAACTGCTCCTCTGGACCACGACTTTTCTCGAACAATCATTTAAAAATCCTTAATGCATATTAGAATTAAACTCACCAAAGTCACTTCAATAGCATAAAAAGTCTCCACAGTAAAATAATTGTAAGCATTTCAGCTCTCCCTGTGGAAAGCTTTTATGAAACAGTCTTTCAACAATAGAATCTAAAATAGTCTCTTCTGGGCTTCCCTGGTGGCGCAGTGGTTGAGAGTCCGCCTGCCGATGCAGGGGACACGGGTTCGTGCCCCGGTCCGGGAAGATCCCACATGCCGCAGAGCGGCTGGGCCCGTGAACCATGGCTGCTGAGCCTGCGCGTCCGGAGCCTGTGCTCCGCAACGGGAGAGGCCACAACAGTGAGAGGCCCGCGTATGGTAAAAAAAAAAAAATAATAAAATAAAATAAAATAGCCTCTTCCTATGAAGGTTGTATACAGATTCCTTTTGTTTGTTTGTTTATAAGTCATTTGTTTTAAACTCTAAATATTCTTGTCTTAGTGCCAATATGATTGGAATTGCAGCCAAGAGAGAAAAAGCCTATTTAACTCAAAGGACTCTAGTGATGGGCTTCCCTGATGGTGCAATGGTTAAGAATCCGCCTGCCAATGCAGGGGACACGGGTTCAAGCCCCGGTCGGGGAAGATCCCACATGCTGCGGAGCAACTGAGCCCGTGCGCCACAGCTGCTGAGCCTGTGCTCTAGAGCCCACGAGCCACAACTACTGATCCCACGAGCCACAACTACTGATCCCGTGCGCCACGACTACTGAAGCCCCTGTGCCTGGAGCCCATACTCCGCAACAAGAGAAGCCACCACAATGAGAGGCCCATGCACCACAACAAAGAGTAGCCCCCGCTCGCTGCAACTAGAGAAAGCCAGTGCGCAGCAACGAAGACCCAACACAGCCAAAAATAAATTAAAAAAAAAAAAAAAAAAAAGAACTCTAGTGATGATCATCAGGCTCTAACCACTAAATGTAATTATAATTAAATAAAAATGCATTCAGATCCAAGCTGGGAACACAACTAGCACAGGGGCAAAGGAATATGGGACTCTTGGGCTTTGCTTCCCTACAAGCTCCGGGCTTTAGCAGGGCAGGAGAGAAGCATGTGGCCTGACATAGGTGTGTTACAAGAACTTGGAGCAATAGGAATATGAGGTAGCTACCTTTGTCATTTAAAATTTTCTAGGAAACACTTTAAGAAAAGAAACAGGTGAAATTAATCTTAATAATACATATAGTTTATTTAACCCAATATATCCAAAATACCATCATTTCCACAAGCGATCAATATAAAGATTATTAATGAGGGATTTTACATTCTTTATCTCACAGTAAGTCTTTGAAATCTGGTGTGTATTTTACATGTCAAAGAGTGGATTCATTTGTGAGACCTACTGCTTTGCAGTTTTGGATGATGCCCTGTTTAACAAGAGGACGACAACATTACTAATACAAAATTAGATATGAAAGTGAGTATCAATTTAGAATGAAAAAAGATATCACAAGGAGTTACTGGAGATTTGAAGTTTCAGGCCCGTTTCTTTTGATATCTCTCTTGGCAATTTACCAGACACACTTACACAGAACTGTTTCCTGATTCCAACCTGGCTTCCCCTCCCCAACTTGACCAGTACAACTCCTAGCACTCACATGGGCCCATCTAAGTCAGGGTGTCTGAAGTGTTTAAGTTTCATTAGTGTAACGGGCGAAATTATGTCTTTGCAAATTCACATGTTGAAGTCTTCATCCCTAGTACCTTAAAATGTAACTGCATTTGGAGATAAGGTCTTTAAAGAGGTGACTGAGTTAAAACGAGGTCATCAGGGTGGGCCCTAATCCAATATGACTGGTGTCCTTATAAGAAGAGGAAGAGACACGGAAAGGACAGGGCACAGAGGTAAGACTGTGTGAGGACAAAGCAGTGAGAAGGTGACTGCAAGCCAGGGAGGGAGACCGCAGGAGAAACCAACCCTGCCGGCACCTTGATCTTGGACTTTCCACCTCCAGAACCATGAGAAAATAAATTTCTGTTGTTTAAGCCACCCAGTCTGGGGTACTTTGTTACGGCAGCCAGAGCAAACTAATACAATTAGCTTCTTTTTTCTTTTTTTAACATCTTTATTAGACTATAATTGCTTTAGAATGTTGTGTTGGTTCCACTGTAAAACAAAGTGCATCAGTTATTTGTTATACCTATATCTCCTCCCTCTTGGGCCTTCCTTCCACCCTCCCCATCCCACCCCTCTAGGTTGTCACAAAGCACCGAGCTGATCTCCCTGTGCTATATAGCAGCTTCCCACTAGCTATCTATTTTACACATGGTAGTGTACATACGTCAATGCTACTCTCTCAATTCATCCCACCCTCCCCTTCCCCCTCTGTGTCCACAAGTCCGTTCTCTACGTCTGTGTCTCTATTCCTGCCCTGCCACTAGGTTCATCAGTACCATTTTTCTAGATTCCATATATATGTGTTAATATACGGTATTTGTTTTTTGCTTTCTGACTTCTCTCTGTATGACAGACTCTAGGTCCATCCACATCACTATAAATGACTCAATTTCATTCCTTTTTATGCCTGAGTAATATTCCATTGTGTATATGTACCACATCCCTCCTGCACTGTTGGTGGGAATGTAAATTGATACAGCCGCTATGGAGAACCGTATGGAGGGTCCTTAAAAAACTAAAAATAGAACTACCATATGACCCAGCAATCCCACTACTGGGCATATACCCTGAGAAAAGCATAATTCAAAAAGAGTAATGTACCCCAATGTTCATTGCAGCACTATTTACAATAGCCAGGACATGGAAGCAACCTAAATGTCCATTGACAGATGAATGGATAAAGAAGATGTGGTGCAATTAGCTTCTTGATAAGCTTCCTCTGCTTATAGACTTTGCTCTTTCCTGCCTCATCCCCTTGCTAACCAGCACCCTCCTCCTTTCGGTCTGTTCCGATACAACACAACCTGAGCCTTCTCTCCTTCAAGTCTTCCTAACGGAGAGACCTCACGGGCTCAGAGTGCACTCGCACTTACTGACCCTCATCATTTGGCTGGGGAATGTGAGTTTCCATGTGACTGCTCCTATATTAGTCCCATGCAGTGTTACTCTGACTTTTCAATACATCTCTTTTCTCCCTTATGAGATGAGTCTTTTGAAGACTATCAGGGACAATGTCTTATATCAAATCGGAACATTACAAACATTTCTTTTTTTTTTTTTGGCCTCGCCGCGTGACCTGTGGGACCTCAGTTTCTTGACCAGGGACTGAACCTGGGCCATGGCAGTGAAAGTGCCAAGTCCTAACCACTACACCACCAAGGAACTCCCTCAAACATTTCTTGAATAATCTTTTTTGAATTAGGAGGGAGGAGGCCCATCTAATGCTGTGGATGATAAAACAAAAAAAAGGGGGCTTTTAAAAAATGTTACTTTCAAAGTTAAAGGAGAATGGACTCTACCATATTTGCTGATAGTTTAGTGCTATATCTGCACTAAACAGATAGAAACAGCATAACAACTGTTATGGCTGAAGTCCCCTAATCCCTCCCACTGCTTCCTACTAATGCAGTGGGTCAGGGGCATTTATCTTTGTTTCTGCTGCAGCCACCCAATCCTGGTTGTTGCCTTCTGTTTTTCCACTGCTTACAACAGTAACGGAAGTTCACAAGAATATCTTCCAAAGGGCTTTGGCCAGAACCAAAGGAAGTGAGTACATTCAAGGGTGAAAGGATGATTCAACCTCTTTGAGTGCTTAATTCTTGGTTTGGTATCCCTTCTGAAATTGCTGAAAAGAATGCCAACAAGTTGTAATTACCATGGTGCTCCCTGGGATGTGGAAATCTGCCAATATTCATTGGATTTCAACCAACAAATCCATTTTAAGTAAGTCTTCAAAGGAAATGAGTATCTATTTTGGTTATTTATAGGGAATACTTGTGGCCCTTCCGAAGTTCACAAGCATGCTTGATTTATGCTTCTTATCAGCACTGTTCTGGGTGCAGGTTTCAATGTGCACTAAATATAATATAGTAGTTCATTAAAGGGTTGATAAAAGAGAGTGGCCAGTACTTAGTCCCAGAATAACAGCACCCCCAAATCTGCATTAGCTACTCATAGAGAAACTGCACACTTACTCTCCTAGTAAGAAAACATATCTGGGTTCAAAATATTTATCAAATGCCATATTTTTCCAGTGAACCAAGGTCCTCTAGGGGAGACATCCATCACCAACCTCAGGAAAGTGAAAGGCCTGCTTTTGCAATCAGAACAGCTTTCCAAGGCCCTCGTGCCAATTGCTGCGTGGAATGATTCCACCTCAGCTTTGGAAACTTCCAGGGGAGCTGAGTGGGCAGCCATGAATCATCTCTCACCCTTTACACTTATCATTACTGATTTCCTTGGAATATTATATGAAAATAATACTTTGCATTTTTGTAAAGAATGCTTTTCCTGATGGCATTAGACAGTCCCAGAGTAAAAAAAGCAGGCCCTGGTGAGCTGTGTATCCTGAAATTGGATATATTCCAAAAATGTTTGCAAATGCTATTCTGAGTCTGAGTCAACACACCTGATCTGGAGGGCTGCCTGTCACAGGCAGAGGCTGGTGGTGCTGGCAAAAGCCCAAGGACTCCGTTTTGGGAATGAAAAACAAAAATCAAAACAAAACAAAAACTAATTTTAACCCCTTCATAGTCAACTTGAAAGAGCACTGTGATCTTGAATTGTCTCGTTTTGTTATGGATAAGAAAGTAGACCTAAGAAAACAACCTCTCCTTCAAAAAATGCTATGCATACACTGAGAAAAATACTGAGAGTGGTTTTTCTAGCTATTTCTCATTTATTTGGCCAAAGCTGATGTCATAATATACTATGATGTGGGAAGGAATAGCTGGAACCTTGAAATCTTTGGGTGCTAATGCCAAACTCATCACCAGTTTGCCTTGTTGTTTTGGAGTTGCACAGACTCCCTGGGATACCTGACGAAGTTGACTAATATAGTTTGTAGCAATTGGAGATTGCAGTCATTCTGTTGCAAGATCAAAAGCAGATGAGTCTTCTCATCAAAATGTTCTTACAAGTAGCAACAGCTGCAATGGCGTTTCTGAACCTTCATGTATAAATAAAGAGCTCCTGTCAGTGGTGAACATCAAGCTGAAGGGATTGTGAATGCAGCTTGTTGCTACTGAAACCATGTCCCATGAAGAATAGTTGATGGAAATGAGGATACTTAATTTGTAAAAAAGAAGAGTCAGAGAAAATCTAGTAGTTTCTCTGTGTGATTGAAGGACTTCTGTGAAGAAGGAGAATTAAATCTCAAAATATAGAACATGGCCAACGGCAGAAGCCACGTGGAAACAGATTCTAGACCACCTCAAGGATTATTTTGTAACACAGCTCCTTAAAGATGATGCCACAGTACCAAATGACATGCCCTTTCCTGGAGGTGCCAAGTAAGATGTTACGGGAAAAAATCTGAACGAACCTTTTGGCCAGCCCAGTAGCTGCTTGATGGTCATGTGGCAGAAACACTGTGATTTAACTACAGAAGTATTCCCCTTTCCTAGATTTCAAGGAGCATCTAAAAATAAGCAAAGGGTCATTATAGAAATATAGGCTGCAGCTTTTAAATTTTGCCACTTAAGGATATTTTAATTGCTATTTATTACTACCACCATTTAACAGGATAAAGGATAAAGCCAAGAAGAATAGGAAAGAAATAATCTAAGAACAAAGAATAGTTTTTGAGTAGTAAATAAATTCAGCTCTATGAACGATGTACCATCTATGTAACTTAAAACACACAATAACCAATACTGTACATTCTATGTTGACACACACACACACACATACACACACACAAATGGGGACGGAAGAAGAAATGGCAACTCATGAGAGCAGATGGGGGGAGAAAATGGGACTAGAGTGGTGTTTAAAAAGGACGTCAACTTTATCTACACTATCTTACTTCTTTATGTAAAATATAACACAAATATGATAAAATGTCCACATTTGTCAATTCTGGGTGCAAGAAGCAAGAACGTTTGTTATCTTTTTCTTTTGTATTTTTCTGTATTAAAATAATCACCCTCTCTTCCCAAACAAAACAGAACACCAAGCTTTACTGCATTGTCTGTATTTTTTCTCATTTCAACATGCACCAACGTAAATGAAAGTCTCTATTACTACTGATCCACAGGTCATTATTTGGGAGATAGGAGTCTTCATTTATCAACTGTATCTTACAGCCTACTGCAGGCCAGGCACTGTGTCTGTGCATCCTCTAGTCCCGTGAGTCTGCGGTTCTATGATTCTTAATTTTCAGCAGATACACCTTTTACAGTTTCTTTCAGATCTTACATTTCCTCTGAAATCAGGAAAAAACTGCAATTATATCAACGTAGTTTGTTAACAGCAGCTATCCTATGCTGATCAGACTCCCTAATTGTAGCTATTTAAGCCCTTGATTTATTTTAAAAAGAGGGAGTGAGATTGAAGAAAAAAGGTTTTCAAGAAAAAAAGAAAGATTGAAGAAATCTCCTAGACGCTAAGGTCAGTCTTAGAAGAAACTCACAATCAGGAGTAATAATTATTATTAATTATATAACATATAATATATTAGTAATTATATAAAAGTATATAATGATTATAGCTATATTAATTTTAAAAAGAGTGTTGGAGGGGCTTCCCTGGTGGCGCAGTGGTTGAGAGTCCGCCTGCCGATGCAGGGGACACGGGTTCGTGCCCCGGTCCGGGAAGATCCCACATGCCGCGGAGCGGCTGGGCCCGTGAGCCATGGCCGCTGAGCCTGCGCGTCCGGAGCCTGTGCTCCGCAACGGGAGAGGCCACAACAGTGAGAGGCCCGCGTACCGAAAAAAAAAAAAAAAAAAAAAAAAAAAGAGTGTTGGGAGAGGACAAAGAAAAAAATGTTCACTCCTCAAATTAACGTCAGTAAGTCTCGATATCATAGCTCTGCCATTTGTTTTGAATTGGTACCGTTTATAAGGCAGAGTAGAGATGGTGCACCTGGTTTTAGATGTTACTTTGTCCCAACTGATCAACACCTCAGATAAAGCCGCAACTCCTCGGCATGGCATCGGCATCATGAAGTTCAACCAACCTATACAACTAATAGCAGTTTACGGCTTATAATGAACTTTTACACATAAACTCATCCCTAGCCACTCATCACCAAACGTGACTTTTTTTTTATGCCACTGAATACACTGACTAGCAAATTTCTCCTCATTCCTTAGAATACCACTGAAACATCACTTCCCCGGGAGCTTTTCTTCCTGCTCCGCTAGTCCACACTTGGTGCTCTCTTCTTTTCGTTCTCACTGTTTTGTACATACTTTTATTAAATAGTTCTCACTTTATATTAAAAAAGTATTCTTTTTTTATTAAAAATAGTTCTTATTTTATATTAAAATTATATTTTATAAAAGTCTTCCACACAAGACAGTGAGGAGAGGATGTCATTTCTATGGATTTATGGATGATGACATAGAGGATAGGGAAATGAGTAAAACCACAGAGCTGGTCAGTTTAAGAGCCTGAGTTTGGAACTAGGTCTTCTGTCTCTAACTCATGCTCTTTCTACTCTGCAGCACTACTCTTTTTTTTTTTTTGCTGTACGCGGGCCTCTCACTGTTGTGGCCTCTCCCGTTGCGGAGCACAGGCTCCGGACGCACAGGCTCAGCGGCCATGGCTCACGGGCCCAGCCGCTCCGCGGCATGTGGGATCCTCCCGGACCGGGGCACGAACGCGTGTCCCCTGCATCGGCAGGCGGACTCTCAACCACTGCGCCACCAGGGAAGCCCAGCACTACTCTTTATAGCATGGTAGGATGCTCAATTTCGCTAAGTATTACAAGTATCACCATTGTTTTTGTTTCTTAAAATTGTAGTAATTAAAAATTTTAAGATAAGTAACAATGATTCTAACAGTCTACATTTATTGAGGGTTTATAATATGCCCACAATGGTCTAAGAGATTTAGATTATTAATTCATTTAATCCTCATAAAGATCCTATAAGTACTATTAATATCTTTATTTTACAGGTCAGGAATTTGAGATGCTGAATGGTGAGATAACCTGCTTGAAGTCACCCAGCTAAAGAGTGGCAGAATTGAAATTCACACCCAGGTGGTCTGGCTTGGGCACCCATATTCTTAACGGAAGTAGACTTAACTACTGGTGTTTTCTCTCCTCAATGGAATTTTGGTCATGAACACTGTCTACAAGATTGGTTTCAATTTTGATTCTATACTTACTATGGAACCAAGATTTGGCTCTGGTTTTCCATTTATAGCCTCAACTATAATTATATAGCACAAAAGAGAGATGGAGTTGATTCAGATGATTGAGTACATTGCGTTTCATGTGGATAGTTATTATGAAACAAGTTGGTTTTTTATTTTTGAATTTTTCCCCCTCCTACCCTACAAATAATAAAGGAAACTGGCAATTGAGGGAGAAAAAGAAAAAAGAGAAAACAAAGCAGTCTATTTCTGATTTGTTTGGGACTCCATTCAAGGTTGTAGGAATCATTCAGAATTGCATTTCGAGTGTCCAAAGCAACTGTTCTCCTTTGAAATATCTTTGAGATGAAAAATAAAATTGTACAACATGTTGTGACAAGCTGCCATATGAAAGACTCTTTACATGTAGAACAATAAAGAGTGGAGCAAACATCTTCACTACAGTTTACCTTGTAAAGACTACCCGAGTATAAAACCTAAATAACAACAAACTAAAAGCACAAATAAGAACAAATCTTCATAAATATTTTGTGCCATTTGATAATAATCAGAACTTACTTTATTAAGAAAGTAAATTTAATAAGGAAATATTGAACAACAATGAGAACCATAAAATATAGCTGAGAATGTGTCCAGGAAGAAAAACTTCTCATTTCTAACATATTAAAATAAAATTCACAATCACTATTACAGTTATTTAAATACTACTGTAGTTCAGTAATTAAGAAGGAAAAACAATTTATGCTGCTGAGATTTTTGGAGTCTCCAAAATCCCTGACATATATTCTGGACATTCTCATCTATACTTTAACAATACTGAATATACATACATCTCTCACTGTTTCCCTAAAACACATCTTGAATGTTATACATAAAGTGTTATTCCTAGACATTTAGGCCAAATGACCTGGTTCTTTATTCTCCAAACTTTCTTAAATTACTTTTCTGTCCCTACATTTTTATTAACTTGCCTATCTCCTTCACTTCTCCATCTTTTCCCCCCTTATTAATTCACCCATTCATTCAATATTTATTTCACTTCCTACACCATGACTTTGTATTTATCAAAATCAAAGCTTCCCCCTTTTAACACGTTACCTTCGTTATCTTTTTCTAGGACAGCTTGAGATTTCAGTTACAGAGTCAGTCTTTCCTGAGAAATGAATAGTGGAAAAGTAGGATCCACTCCTATGCCTCTCCTGAACACTCATCTCACTCACTTTACCTTTGACCTTCCTTAAACCTAAGATCATGTGGACCTCATAGTTAGTTAGGTGATGTTCACGTACATACTGTCCTATTACTAATTTCTGTGTTTTCTGTTTCAGGTTGTAAGATACTAGACGAACTCAGCATGAAGTGTCAATAATCACAACGCTTACTTCTTTTAAAATTTTTATTGAGTGATTTTTTTTTAAAAAACAATACCCGGGCTCTACTCAGCCAAGATAACGAGTAGGGAATTTCACTCAGAAATTAGAAACAAGGAAGATAAGTAAGAGGTGAGAAGAAGTGTCTAGATTGCTTCTATTGGCTTTGGAATTATGCTGGGATGAGTATTTGTAACTTTGGACAATTCCCAAAAGGGACATGAAGAATGAATTTTCTATGAAAAGGAAGAAAGTGAACAAACCTGAAGTTGTGTATAACCCTGTGTAAACGAGTCAGCTGTCTGTGTGGCCTGATAGAGTGAACTGGTGTCCCATCTGTTTTTTTGGCTGGTTTTACGCTAAGAATATCTTTTCCCTCCTGCTGTACTTAGTTGTAAACACAGGGCCCTGCTTTTTAAGGTTAGTGTTCCTCAGGGTTATGGACAGAAGAGGAAATTCCTTTTAAAAGAGCTTTGTGATAGGACTTTTGTCCTTTACACGAAATAAACCTTTTGGGAAACAAAAGAGAATGGATGGGAAATAACATGATAAGAAAAGAGCTCTGTAGTTTTGTGTTAATTTTAAATCCAACCTCTTCACCAGAGGAGTTGTTAAAAGCCTGTTGCTGACTCATTTCCCTGCCTGGGCTGTTACCCTGCGGGGAGACACCATTATAAGTCTCGCACATACTCATAAGCATTAGTAAATTCTTGGGTCTTTGATGTGTTTTGGGTCAACAGAATCATTGCAGCGCACCTATCATGGGAGTGGCTTTGAAGAGAGTCTTGAGGCTTGTAGAGGCAAAAACACTCAGGGAGAAAAACTCCTGTTAAGAAACATATTTCTGTAAAGCCAGAAATATTTCTGAAGCCTTCATTCAGTCTAGGGAACTCCAAGGACAAATGGACCCATGGACTAATAAACTCTGCTGGGTGTGGGCTAGGGGGTTGGAAAACAGAGGGCCTGTGGGCAGTGCTGAACTCTGACAGTAGTAAATGTCCCGTTACAAAGTTCACTTTCAGATATTTGAAGGTCAAGGTAATGAGAACCCCCAGCACAAGTTAAGGTTAAATACACTATTTCCCTCAGACTTTAAAGATAGCTTTAGTATTCTGTTGATAAGTATTAATATGGGTAAAGCTCAAATTCCAGATTTAAAAAAACATTTCTATGTAGAAATAAATAATTACTGTAGATCTAGAAAATCTCAGGGTAATTTATATATATACATATATATGCACATATATACACACACACATATACTCACAGGTTTTAGAAGCAATAAAATATTTTATTAAGCTAAAGTCATGGCTATTTCATTTTATTATGAGTAGGTTACTTTACAAATAAAATAAATCATCAGCAAATAAAATGCTGCACTTTAATGATCTTAAAACAACATCTTTTTAAACGGTCACTAGATATTTTGCCGATTTCGCCAATTACTTGTCACACTCTGGCCGGAAATTCTCAACCATTCCATTCATTTATTAACTCAGCCAGGGAACTGTTTTTAAAATTTATGAGAATGCTTGTGGTCAAATTCCTCCATTGCCTTTACCTATGACTCAGTGAAGAGAATGCTTTTCAATTGGTTACTGGTACAAGCACCTGTCTTGCATTTTGGACCGTAACTGTAACTATGACACTAATTGGCTTGCTCCTTAGCACCTTCTTGATCATACTGCCTGAATCGGGCCAGTCTTGTAATGGAGCATTCTGTGATCACATGTTAAAATGAAAGTATTATAGACCAGATGGCATTACTGAGAGGTCACACTAGGAAAAACAAAACGGCACTGCAAGTTTTAATTTTCTATGGGAAAACAGAGTTCCTTTCAGTCTGCAATGCAGTCTAGTATACATCATTTGCACCTCTAAGAATAGCTAGTACTTATTGTAAGGCAGGGGCCCTGAAAGGCAGGGGCCCAGTGAGTGTGCAAGATGATTCTTTGGGGTCTGGGAAGAAAACACGATTAACTTCTACTTATATTTTATTAATTTTTTTGATTAACGGAGAATGACATTAGGCTTTGCTAATATTTAATACATAGATTGATGTTGATTCCCACCTTCATCCACATGTCATGTGTCACTTACAATACTCAGAGTCTACTCTGGGAAGACTGTGAATTTCATGTCTTGGATGGGTTATTACTCATCGGCTTTCATCATATACATATACATTTCAATTTACCTATGAATAAACATAGGTAATCTTAAGAGATTTAAAAGATATCTTATCTCACCTGAGAAGAAATTTGACTGAAGATAATGCTAATCAGTCAATACATAATGAAAAACAGGATGAAGTTGATATTTCTTCTACTCCTAATATAAACTCTTGATATGTTGGCAATCTGATCAGATTTGGCAAAATGTCAGCCTCCACCTGCCTCCACCATGAAATTATCAAGAAGACTACCAACATATTGATATTCATGATTTTTCAGAATGAAGCTTGACCTGGGAGAAAACTGTGCCTTGAGATATCAGATAAGGATAGAATAAAGTTATAATAATTAGCATGATGTATCCATCCTATGCATCCAAAGTATACTCTTTTGATTTCTTCCATGATGATAGGTTATGTGATACTCAATCTAATGTTTAATTTAAATGTTTAGAAGCCACACTTGAAAATTTTCACTTAATAGCCAATAACCTAAAGACACATTAAGGAAACACTTGCTCTTCTTGCCATGATAAAAATGCTTAAAATAATCCTAGAAAAATAATATGATGTCAAGTTAGATTACATTCCTTTGATAGTAAAAACTAATAAAAATGCACAGTAAATATTATTAAAATTTGAAGAAACAAGTTTTATAGCAAATTATGTAGTGTAAGAGATGTGGTATAGTTAAATGAAAGTACAGATGTTTCTAATAGGTCTCAGCTTATATAGTATTTGCTAAATTTTATTTCAATGATGGAATATGAACGATTACCTTTTCACTTTTATTATGAGTCACTAAAGGAAAGAAAAACTAATGAGGTGATATTCTCAATAATAAATGGCTCTTTCAGTAAAAATAATATTTTTCAAAAAAGCTGTTAATTTAACCACAGAAAGTATTCTAGGCTAAGTTTACAGAGATAACATTGCAAAATTAATAGGTGAACTATTTTAGCAAAGAAGTAAAAGCCAAAAGTGTACAAAATGCTACAGGATGATAGTGCCATTCTAGTATTTTAATTTAAAAATCTAATAAAGTGTAGTGAATTCTTTACAATATTTGAAATGAGGTAGGGAGTGACCACAAAAATCATTCTTTACCATACAGTGGTTCATTGGTTATTTCATAGGAAAGAACTTGAACCTGAAGATGAGTTATTCATCTTTCTTTTAAAAAAAAGTATACATTTCAAATTTGCTAACATTTCTGTGATGGGAGAAGTTGCTGTTATTATTATGTTACCTGAGCATACATTTTAAAAAAATCCTATATGATTTGTTCTCAAAGATAAAGGTGACATTTGAACAATGAGGGAGGAAGTAACTGCTTTTAAAAGCAGACAAACAACAACTTGTGTTATCTACAAAGCATTCTGAAAATATTTTGGTGTGCATTGGTATGTGAATTTATTATTGAAAATGGTGTGTATGTGTCACCTATTAAAACTCCCATAAGCAAACTTAAAAAAAAACAACCACCTGAATACAGTTTTCTAACCAGCTAAAATTTTTTTCTAAATGAACAGTTGCAGTAATTTCAAACATACATGTTAAAAATATAAAAATGCAATTTCTTATTTAATCCTAAAACATCAACACAAAGATGTTTTATTAATAAAATTTCAGCAAAATCCTTTTGTTAGACTGAATGGACAATTTTGTATCATGATAGAGTTAAAAAGTTGCATTTCGTCCAACTGAAGTTACCTATCTTTTTCTACCTTTATGGCCTTTAAATTCAAGTATTGAAATAAACTGAAGTTTGAATCAGGATGCCACCTCTTGTGAAATTAAGATTTAAAAAACAAGTTGAAGCACTTTCTGTCACATTTCTTTCCCTAAAAATTATTAATGATAACATTTATATAGAAAGCAAAAAAAAAATGTTTAGCACTACTAAAAAGTAAAACTCAACCTTAAAACAAGATATTTTTCATGTTCGCTTTACATAATATATTAGTATTATTACCTATAGAATTATGTGTAGGTGATTTAGAGTAGCGGTTCTCAATTGGGGCAATTTTGCTCCCCAGGAAACATTTGGCAGTGTCCAGAGATGGTTTTTGGCTGTCATAACTGAGGAAGGTGCTTTGACATCTAGTCAGTAGAGCCCAGGGATGCTGCTAAATATCCTACAATGCACGGGACGACCCGCCATGACGAGAATTATCTGGTCCAAAATGCCAATAGTGCACAGGCTAAGAAACCCTACTTTAGAGATCTATAAATATATATAATACATAGTATGTACTCAAAAGTATTTTACTCATGTGTGTACTCAATTTAAAAAGTTTGCAGACCACTGTGAGTTATGACTTCTCAGAGGCTGAATTATGAGTTGAGATGCTGTTTGGTTTAAAGTGCAAAATATCTGGTATTTGCTTCAATTCACCATAATATTTTTCTTCAAAATTCACCTAATTTTTACCCCTGTGAATGATAAATCGTGGGTTTACAAGAGAAGGACTTCTCAGTAAGCAAGGTCACATCTGTGTGATATCTTCAGAGCTGTTTTGTTGTTTTTCTAAAGTACCAAAATGTTTAAAACAAAGTTAGATTTTCATGAGGTTATATATACATTTGCATACAGAATTCAAGAAATGTAATCTCAAGGTAGGGGCACTACAATGAATTTCATAAAACTCATTCATCTTATCACCTATGAGTTTCCAGGCAGAGAATAACTGAATTTAGAAACGCAGCTAAAGAGTTTTGCTATCAGGATCTTTGTCTCTATTTTGGTCAGTCTTCACGAGAAAATTGTGCGGATAAACATGATTGTTAGCAGTTACCAATCACTTTTTTTTCCAGTAAAAGGGTATTAAATCTTACAAAAAAGTTGCAGATTCACAATTTCAGTTTTAAAGTCTAGTATATTAGTTTTCCTGTCTTTGGTGTAGGGGTTGGGGATTAAAAATTGACCAGAGGTATGAGAATCACTCTCCAATTTTAAATTTCTCTTCTCTGATGGTTTATCAAACTTCTGTTTCCTTTCTGCAATGCCCAGAGTTTCAGATCAATCATGAGTCATGATTTTGGACCAGAGATTTAGGGACTAAGTTATAAAATTAAAAAGGCAATGGACTTTTGAATATAGGACCAGACAGATGGAGACAGACAGACAGACAGACACACACACACACACACGCTCACACACCCCTTTTTAATATGCCTGACAAATGCAACGAAGGAAGATAGTTTTACAAGTATTTCCTTAGAACCTGGAGGAGTTGATGATGGAGGAAGGAGATCATAAAAACCTTCTATCAAAAAAGAAAAATTAATTGTGTAATATTCATTATTTGGGGTTGGGGGGAATGAGTTATTTTAGCTTCAGTAGCTTTGAATGTCTGTGGGGCATGGTTACATTCCTGTGAGAATCTGGAGGAAGGTAGAAGGAAACAGACTTTGAACACCACCAACTTAAGTTGTGAAAATGTTATTTATAATTGTCTGTATTGATTAAATTCCATATATTATTTTGTTTGAGTTGATGTTAAAAAATATAAAGAATGTTAAAGAATATGGAAAGAAAGAGAATGCTGAGTCACTGACGGCTTTGTTTTTTTCTACTTATTTTTCCTAAAGCCTGTACATTCTAGAAAAATCAATATTCCCTTTGAAAAAAAATTTTTAGGTGGTAGTGGGGAGGGAGGAACTGCCTGTTTAGGAAGGGCCTACAGTTTAGTAGATATATACTGATATGCAGGAGTACATCTGTGAATATCATTCTATCTTTCTTTCTAGATATATATGTAGACATATCTATAAAGATTATCTCAAGATTTTTGAGAATCTATGTAGTCTTAATTTCCACAATTGTATATAATTTTCCCCATTAAAAAGCATAGGTTTTTAGGAGAGTTACTGAATATGAAACTTTAACCAGAGAACAATAAAGTTACAAAATATAGATGTTGAGAAGTTGGTTAAATTCACTCACAAGCTAGATGACTTCTGCCCATAATCTTTCTGACAAGAAACTGAAAGTTATTTGAGATTATGGCATTGCTCACAGAAATATCATAGAAGAAAATAGAAAAAGTATCTGTAACAAAATCATGTAAATGTTCAATATGAGAATGGCAAGTCTAGGCAATAAGCTAAAATTGATTATGAGCTCTCCAACGCAAGGATTACAGTTGATACATTTTAGTATTTTGGGGAGGATGGTGAGTAGAATATAAGTGTTTTTATCTTCTTTTCAAGTTTCCATAGTTAAATGCTACAGCAAAGGTAGGAAAGTATGACAAACTTGTCACCCATCTGTCATTATTGATTGCTTGCTAATAATTTCTTGCCTTTATTTTCTTTTTTAAATCGTTAAAACACACCATATTCCCACAGTTCTCTCCTATTCTTCTGTGCTAAGCAAATGGTTTTTTTCCCCCCAATTGTGGCTATTTTTAAATAGTGTTTTAGTAATACCAAAATATCCACTGAAGGAGAATATCAAAGGTTACAGCACTGAAATATATCAACACAGCTTACAGTATTTATTGGGAACAAAAAACTTCAGAAGAAGAAATAAATCAAAATACACTGAGGCTGCTAATAAATTGTAAAATTGGAACATAAAGTGAACAGAAACAATGGATTTGATCTTCGACAGAGATCCATATTTCAAAAACATTTTTGCAAATTCATTTACCATGTTAAATCAGTTTTGGAAATGCTCTTCCTCAGACTTTTGGAAAGAAGGAAATTGATACTTTGGTATCGCAAGGCAGATGGTCCTTATTTGTTATTTGGTACCTGGTGATTCAATAGAACCACTTTAAATTTTCCATCCTTTAGTGACTTGATAGTTAAACACGTATTTTGACATCTTTTGGAGAAATTGTTTTATGCCTTCATTATCTTCAAAATGAAAGCTACATAAAGCATTCTTGCTGTTTTTAAATCTCTTTCTCTGGTTTGAAGTTCTTTATATAAGCCTTAAATAATCTATTAATCTAGGTCATTTCATCTGTAAGAATAGAAATACAAAACGAATAGAATTTTAGTTTTCTCATTCTTCCAGACTGAAAACTACCAAACAAATAATAGGGTAAAAGATGGGGTAAAAGGAAAGAGAAGGAGAGCGATATCTTCTGCAGGGAACTTTTACGATGCATATCAACCTGTTACTAAAACTCATCGGAAGCCACTGTATTAGTTAACAACAAATACAAGTCATGTTTCCTCTGTCTACTAGACAAATAACATAATAATACCATACCATGATTGGTAAGGGAAATGCCAAATGTTTTTCTAGTTCCTTATCATTGAAACTATTTGTTATTACATGATAGCTATAAAATAGAAATGAAAACTAGGCTGGCATTGAAGAGAACAGAAGAGGAGAGGAGAGGAGAGGAGGGGAGGGGAGGGGAGGGGAGGGGAGAGAAAAGAAACCCCCAAACTGAGGAGTGGGGGGCCTTTTCTAAATCTACACGAAGTCCTGTCAGGTAAAATAATCCTATGTGTTGTATATGTTAGTGTTCTAGAATGAAAATTGAACAGAACTCACACATTGTATGTTGGCAAACTGAAGCTGATCAAGAGTGAGGTTAAATAAATCATAACCACAGAAAGGTTCTCCTACAAACAGTTGGCACCTTGCCTGATGGATAAGAAATAATCAGTGCCTTCCGTTTAAACAAACAGTGGTATAAATATGTAAACACTCCAGGGAGAATTTAAGTTAATATTACAAAGACTTCCACCTCGGTTGAACAACAAAATAAATGGCATTCTTTTTATTTTGGTCATATAAGACGACCAGCCATGCTGGCCTCCCAAGCTTCCAGAGTTGCCTCTACCCTCTCTGTATCCCTTATTCTCTCCTGGAATAAGTTAGGTCACTCTGTTAAGACACAATTCAATAGCACTCTGCTTTTCTTTGGAACACTCGGTAATTACTGTTTTTTCTGTTGAACTGTAAGTCCCATGAGGGCAGGGGTTGTGATGGCACTGTTTATTGATACGTCTCTAGCACCTAGGACAATGCTTGACATATATGAACGAGTGAGTGGATGAACAATGAACCCATGTTTGTTCATTTCCTAAGACCATATTTTCTGCTTATCTTGCTTCATCTGAGGGTTTGGTTTTGGTATTGCTTTTGGCAATCATTTTACCAAAGAAGACTGATTTAGAAAATGTTCATTATGATGTGATATTTTAATGTCATAAATTTGAGAGAAAGATGAAATGGATGAAAAATGATTGTCTGGTTTTAATGACAGGCTGCCTGGTATCATTGACAGCGCTTGTGTTTTCTCAAGTAGCTTTCTCAGAATAGTTTCAAGAACTTCAAACATGCCTTTCATCCTTGTATTATCTCTGAGATACGTGAAGTATTTTCAATATCACCATATAACAGCTGGGAGGCAGGCAGGTCTGAAAGGCAGAAGTCCAGAAATGTTTTCCATTTGACCAAATGTTTGTTTCTACTTCTGGATTTCACTCATTTTCGTTTGACCTAATCAAAATTTGCTTTATTCCAGGTACTGGATTCATTTTTGTTTGTATAGCTTTCTATTTGCTATAGTAGAGATTTTAAAAATGGATTATGCTTTCCTTTTGAATCTTTAAGTTTCCAGAAGAGATGTTTAATGTGGTGGGAGCTTAAATATAATTTATTTGTAATTTCACAATTACAAGAAACATTTATTCACATTAATTTTACTAACTTATTGCCCTTCTTTAGAGTCTCAGAGACAAGGTGAAAGACTTCTAATAAAAATTCTGCAGGATAATATCAACATTAAAAATGCCATAATAATGAACTTAAAAACACTGAGAAAACAGACTTTTCCTCAGGAGTAATTACTGGCTATAGGTAGTTTAGGAAAGCAAAGTGACCATACATACCTCATGAATGTACACGCATACCCACTGTGTACAGGCTCACAGTTGTGTACCACACACCCTCAAGGACACTGTTCCAACATATGACACTATATTCTTGAAATACATAGACCTAACAACATATACGTCTATATTTCTATATAAAGATTGAAAAAGAAGCCCTGGGACTTCCCTGGTGGCGCAGTGGTTAAGAATCTGCCTGCCAATGCAGGGGACACGGGTTCGAGCCCTGGTCTGGGAAGATCCCACATGCCACGGAGCAACTAAGCCCGTGCGCCACAACTACTGAGCCTGTGCCCTAGAGCCTGTGCTCCACAAGAGAAGCCACCAAAAGGAGAAGCCCTCACACCACAACAAAGAGTAGCCCCTGCTTGCCACAACTAGAGAAAGCCCGTGTACAACGACTAAGATCCAACGCAGTCCAAAATAGATAAATAAATAGATTAAGAAAAAAAAAAAAGCTCTCACTGAATTTATCAGAAATCTTCATATTTTCAGAAAACATATAACTGGGAAGATGTTGGAAAGCTATTGGTTTTTAACCCAAGGATATACTATTTTAAAAGACAGCACATTAAGAAAGAAAACTAATAAAGCTGGCTTCTCCCATGAATCAAATCTGAAATAGAGGGCTCCTGTTTCCAGTGAAGAAATTCCCCTCCTTGACGCCTCCTCAGTAATAAAACTGTATCTTTTAGGAGCCTTGGCTATGTCTGCAGTAAGGTTCCAACAACGCAATAACATCTCAGACTAATGTTTCATGAGAATTTGGTACTTTAATGCATATTAGAGTAAGTACCTTTTTTGTTTATTTGTTTTCCTTTATAAGAAGATATATCCTTGAACTTCCCCCCACACCACACGAAGAGTTCAGGTATCATAAAGAACATCTTGCAAGCTGATGCAGAAAGTGAGGAAACATTATTCATGGCTAGGAAATACTCAAAATGGCTAAAGAGAATGGAAACTATGCAAATGTGGGTCATTCGAACCATGGAGAGTATCCTTAAATGATTGAGTCAGTGTTCTTACATTGTTTCAGTAGTTCTTTAGGAAAGCCACGTTTTACATTTTCAGAACTCTGATGACAAGCTGTCGAGATAACTCTCCTCTTTGCTTTGTTTGGTGGCCTTGCAGCCCTACCTTGGGAAGTACAGCCTGTGGTCTGTGGTGACTGTTGGTGTTCCAGGCTCCTCTTATCATTGTAGAACTGACATATTGTCAAGTCTTACTGAAGAGCCCTTATTTCTGTAGCCGCCGAGGAGATTGGAGCGCAACGGTCCTGCCAGGCGCGCACCCGCCCGGGCGATGTTTTCTTCCTCGGGAACATGGAAAGGCCACTTTTGGGGAAAGGTGTAAGAAGACAAACCAATTGCCACTTCCGAGGGGGAAAATTTGATCCCTTTGTGCTCATATCTTCATCCACTTCCAACGTTACTGATTTACCTCTGCTGGGTTTCAGAGGAGGTAAAAAGGGGAGGGGAAAACGCTTGATTTGAGTGCCCGTGGCAATGAACCAGTGAAAGAGATGGGTCTCAGTGGACAGCTTTGATAACAGCCTTGGTTCACGATGGCGGTCAGATACTGTCATACCCAGCCCCACAGATGCACACAGCATTTGATCAATCACACAACCTAGGAAGAATGCACAGACACCACACGCTTCTTGTTCATTCGTACATTCATTCATTCATTTGACAAATAACTTATTGAGTGCTACCGTGGGCCGGCACTGTCCTAAGCACTAGAGTTATAGCAGTAAACAAAGCAGCCCCAAATCCCTGCCCTTTCAAAGCTTATATCCCAATGGAGCCTACATTCAACAGTCTTATGCCATGATGAAACCACTAGGCTGTTTCTCAAATGTCATTAAATAAATTATTTTAATTAAAAATAATTAACGTGTGAAATTTTCTGCCTCAGTGCCAGGCTGGGGAAATTTGAATTTAAGGACTGAATGTGGGAAAATTAAACCTCAAAGAGCTATAAACACACATTCCATTATCTATATATGCTTCAAAAAATATTACCATTGTAGTGCTCTGGAAGGTGGGACAAATTCAAGGAAAATTCAGAATCTACCTTTTCTTAGAATTCTATGTTGATTATGAAATATTAAATACTCAGCCTTAGAAACCACATGTATTGTTTTCACTTGTTCAATTCCTCCTTATTATATAGGACTGGTGCACAAGCTGGTGGAGTAATCTGCCTGTGCTTCTGTCCATCTCCGCAAAGGGCCACGACTCACTCCCCAAAGTATCCCCAGCAGAACCTCTGGAGTCAGTTTACTGCCGACAGGTCTCTGAGGTGCACCCACAGGGCAACAGCTGCCTGACATGGTGGGGTGGGGCCTTCCCCCAGCTGCCTCCACTCTGGCCCCTCCTGTGCTCATGCTGTCTCCCCGGAAAGGTGTCCTAGATGGTTGTCCTCACCACACCCTCTCCCTGCTCCCTTCTTTCCTGCACACTGTGACAAAACAAACCGCCCGTAGCATCATTCTCCTCTAACGCCTTTCCTGCTCCAGATGGTCCAGTCAGACCCAACCTTGTCTCCTTGCCAGGCTTTCAAGGCCCTGACACTCTGCAACCAACTTAATTTGATAACAACCACAATCATAAAGTTACCAGCAATATTTTGTATTTTTTCTTATAAATCGATTGTACACAGAAGATCTCATTTGATTAAAATGATCCCCATTGAAAGAGCGTTACACTGAATTTCAGAAAGGTCAAGTGATTTGCTCCAAGCTGCCCAGCTGGCAAGTGGAAGAACCAGGGTTAGAGCCCAATGCTTCTGAATTCCAAACCAATTCTCTGGCCGCTGCTTCTCCTTTTCATGACGTACACTTTGCTCCAGTTAGCTCTAGTCCATTGCCAGTTCCCACCACCAGCCACACTCCTCCTGGCTGGTAATACTCTCTTGCTCAATTTGCCCCAAGCCTGTCCCAGCTGGACCTGCCAACACTCTTAGGGTCTCTTCCTCGCCGTAGTCTTCCCACACAGTTGCCTCTTCTTTCTCTGAAACATTTCTCTAGTGAAGGTTTATTAGCCTAGGGTTTCTCAACCTCAGAATTATTGACATATTGAGACAAATAACTTTTGTTGTGCAGGGGCTGTCCTGTGCATTGTAGGATGTGTATCAGCACCTCTGGTCTCTACCCATTAGATGCTAGTGGTACCTCCAGGTGTTGACAACTAAAAACGTTTCCAGATATTGCCAAATGTCTCCCAGGGGCCAAAATCACCCCTGGTTGAGAGTCACCGGCTTAGCCTGTAGTTATTCTCTAGTTGAATGATGTGGGTCTGGTATGTCTCCTCATGAGTTCTGAAGTGTGGGCAGAATGTATTTCCTTTGTGTTCTCTGAAGATGTTCTGCACTCAATATATGTTATGGACCCTTGCCTCCCCTTTCTGTTTCAAATGGGAGCCGCTGACCATATCTTCACATTTCTGATTGATTTTAAGCTCTATGCCATAGTAATTAAGAGCCTAGGCTATGAAATTTTAAGAAATGGGCATTAATATCACCTCTCTCAGTTATTAGTTTGTAGCTGTGAGGTACGTGCTTGGTTTTCTGTTTGTCTATGCTTAGTGTTGACCAATGGAAACATGAGCAAATCACATTGAAAGAGTAAGAAGAAACAAGCGAAATTAATTTCATAATACATTTTATTTAATCTAATACACCAAAATATTACCATTTCAAAATGTAATTAATATAAAAATTATTAATAAGAGCTTTGACTTTCTTTTTGTGTTAAGACTTTGAAATGCAGTATTTTACTCTTACAGCAAACCTCAAGGACTGTTAGCCACGTTGCAAGTACTCAATGACCACGTGCGTCTAGTGGCTACCAGATATGCTAGTTTCCCTCATTAGACTGTGAGCATCTTGAGGGCAGAGACTGTCTTATTAATTTTATATGTAAAAGCATTACAAATTGTCTTTTAAATAAATTACTGATTTTTCTGGGTCAAAAGCTTAAAAGCTCTTGGGTTCCTTTTTTCCTTCTCTGGAAACCATTTTAGCCCTTAGATAAAATACTGGACATAAAAGAAGTTAAGTTTCCTCTCTTGAATGGGTTCCTGTAGACTAAGAGAAAGAAGACCTACATGTATGAACAACTTAATAAAAACAATGTATAATTATTAAGTAAAATGCTTTCAACTAGAAGCTTTCAAAATTGAACGACTGAGAGAAAGAATAGTCTCTTCAACAAATCACGCTGGAGGCCTACATGCAAAAGAAAGAAGGTGGACCCTTTATACAATATACAAAAACTAACTAAAAATGGATCATAGACCTACATTTAAGAGCTAAAACTACAAAACTGTTAGAAGAAAACATATGTGTAAAGGTCCATGATCTTGGGTTTGTCAATGGATTCTTAGATATGACATGAAAAGCAGGAGCAACAAAAAAGAAGTGAGATTAATTGGACTTAATCAAAATTAAAACTTCTGTGCACTATTGAGAGAGTAAGAAGACAACCCACAGAATGGGAGAAAATATTTGCAAGTCAATAGACGTTTCTCCAAAGAAGATAATGGCAACTAGTACATGAAAAGAAGCTCCAGGTCACCAGCCATCAGGGAGGAGTAAATGAAAACCACAATAAGATACCACTTCACACCCACTAGGAAAGCTATAATTTAAGAAATGGAAAATAACAAATGTCAGTGCGAATGTAGAGAAACTGGAACCCTCATACATTGCTGGTGGATGTAAAATGGTTCATCCTCTGAAAAATAGTTTGGCAGTTCCTTAAAAAGTTCAAAATAAATAACTATATGACCCAGCAATTCTACTAGGTATAGATACAAAAGAATTGGAAATTGGTGTTCAAACAGCAACTTGTATAAGAATGTCCACAACAGGGGGACTTCCCTGGGGTTGCAGTGGATAAGACTCTGTGCTCCCAATGCAGGGGGCCAGGGATCGATCCTGGTCAGGGAACTAGATCCCATATGCATGCTGCAACTAAGAGTCCGCATGCCACAAGTAAGGATCCTGCCTGCCACAACTAAGACCCAGCACAACCAAATAAATAAATAAATATATTTAAAAAAAAAAAGAATGTTCACAACAGCTGAACGATAGCTAGTTAATTATTGGCTTGGCCAAGAAGTTCGTTTGGGGTTTTCCATAAGATGTTATGGAAAACCCTAAACGAACTTCTTGGCCCAGCCAACATATTTCACAAAAAATATATTTTCACAATAGTTAAAAAGTGTAAACAATCCAAATGTCCACCACTGTATGGATAAATAAAATGCAGTATAATCATACAATGGAATACTACTCAGCCATGAAAGGAATGAAATACTGGTACATGCTGCAACATGGATGAAAATTTAAATATTATGCTAAGTGAAAGAAGCCAGACACCAAAGGTCACATATTGTACAATTGCAGTTACATGAGATATGCAGAATAGGCAAATAGAGAAAGCAGATTAGCGGTTTCTAGGTGTCGGGAGCAATGAAAATGGACAGTGACTGCTTACTGCGTTTGGGGGTTTCCTTTTGGGGTGATTAAAATGTTTTGGAACTGTATAATGTGATGGTGCATGGCACTGTGAATACACTAAATACTCCTGAATTGTACATTTTTAAATGGTTAAAATGGTGAATTTTGTGTATTCTGCCACAATAAACAAAATTGAATGGCTGATAATGGTTCGGCGGCAGGGGTGTCAGTAAGGACATTTTTGAACAAGGTAGGTTTCTGAGCACAGAGGAGATGTAAAATTTGAATTTTCAGCAAAGAAAGATAAGGGTGACGCAGATAAAGGTGGAGGCCTGGGTAGAACGGCCGGTAGGACACGTGGGGTTCGTGTAGAAATGCTAAGGAAAGTCCCTTTATATTCTACAATTTTGATCCAAGCAAGAATTGCTTCAAAACACAAAGTGTATATTAATCAGATACCAAATGCTCCCACACTGTTAAATACAACCATCAATAAGTGAACACATAAAATAGGATGTTATATTCTTTGGATTTTGTAATCAGATATTGTCTTATTACCCTTAAGGAAAGGAGCAAATACCCTCAGGATCACTCACAGTTCATCAATTTTTATAACATTTGTTTTATAAACACTGTGTTCCTGTGAAGGAGAGAGGTGTGGACACACATAGCATATTTATTTTTTCTACATCAGAGTGGATCCATACATCACTGCTTTAGGAACTAAATACAGTCTTTGATTTACTGTTGCATTAAAGTGCCCCCTGAAATATACAGTTTAAATAGGGACTGTTAACTGTTCATGTGGAGATCAATAGCCTCGGGAGGCGTGACTGTGTCCTGTAGGTGAAGCTCGGTGACAGCCACACAGTCACAGCCCAGAATGTCGGCAAGAAGGGCTGTGGGCTGAGTGATGAAAGGCAGCCCCACATAAGCAGGTGTTAGGTGATTGCATTTTAAACCTAATGGCGTAGACTTGGGCCAAGGGGGTACTGGAGGTGACTCCCGTGCACAAGGAGGTGAAGGGACTAGCTTTCAAGTCTTCAATTCTTAGCCACTTTAAACTCATTGGGTTTTCTCAGCCCTGAACTAAGGTCATCACCTTTCATGAGTTTTCCCTACAAACTAAACAAACGCTGTTGTGTCGCCACCGCTTCCTCTCCATGGGAGATGTTAGACACCACTGACCCCGATGATTGCTGCTGGCAGCACACCCAAATAGAGACATCTAGATTGGAAAGAGGCCTCAAAAACTGGCTGGCAACCACAATCCTTACTCAGGGACCCATTCCGCACAATGGGAAAAATTGCTTCCAAAGGCTTCCATTTCTTAACGCCAAGGAAAGCATTGCCAAGTACAAGTTAGGCTTAGTTCTTCTTTTAAGAGACAACAAAGAAGATTGAAATTCTGATGTCTAAGAAGGCCTTTTTATTTTATTTTTAAATTTTATTTTAATTTAAAAAATTTTTTGATGTGGACAATTTTTCAAGTCTTTACTGAATTTGTTACAATATTGCCTCTGTTTTATGTTTTGGCTTTTTGGCTGTGAGGCATGTGGGATCTGAGCTCTCCGACCAGGGATTGAACCCCGCACCCCCTGCATTGGTAGGCGAAGTCTTAACCACTGGACCATCAGGGAAGTCCCAAGAGGGGCTTTTTATTATTTTCATCAATTAATATTTATTTGGTAACCTTTGGCATTCACGGTACTGTGTGGCAGAAGATATCACGGACATATTACATGAGGAAATTTAGGACCACCCTCAAAAACATATATTTTTATTAGATCACTTAATCACCCACCCTTGCTATTGTAAATAAGAGGGGGGTAGAGGAAGCATCATATCTTCAAACCCTTCAGATTATGGTAAGAAAATTAAACCAAAAAAGGTAGTTAGTATAGATTATCCTATGTTGGGTTTTGAGCCATTGTGCTAAAAGTGTTTTGAGAGAGGAAATTTACATTCCACATCAGTATTTTGTTGAGTATACTGATAATGTTTTATGTAGGTTAGATACATCTTTTAAAAAGGCAAGTTAAGATATTAATTTTAAAAATTTTCCCCTAAGACCTTGCCATCCGATTGCTCCTTCATCAGAAGCTCCCAAAATATACTTGCTAAAACTTCAAAAGTATTTCTAAAATCCAAACACCACGTGGTGATTCCAGAACTCTTTGCTTCCTACCATAGCTTCCCTCCTGCTTCTGCCGCTTGTTTTTCTGTGATACTGTCCTTCCACATGATTCTGCTGTCTAGGAACTGCATCTTCTTTCTCCGTTATAATGAGAGGAGCTTAGGATTTGGAATCAAACAAACCTGGTTGAAATCCTAGTTCTATCAGTTACGAGTTGTGTGACCTTCTTCAATCTTCCTAAATATTTGTGCCTTAACGCCTTCATTTGCAGAATGGGGAGACTGGGGAGAGTAACACTATAGGTTTGTTAAAGGATAGCGTGAAAGACTATATTTAAATCACTTAGTACAGAGTACTGCACACAGTAGGAACTCAATAAAAATCATTCCCCTGGCCCATCAGACAAGAACTATACCTCCCCCCCCAGGCCCCGCCCCACAAGCCTCTCAGTTGGTGCCTAATATCTTGTGTGGTATCTCTGCACATAAGGCAGTTGTGCTTTTTTGAAAGAACAATAAATGTTCATTTAAACTAACATTGTAATCTGTTTATGTCTGTGAAGCTTATTTTTTGTGTTATGTCTATTTTTCATCATTCCCTTGCTACTTTTCTGCAATGCCACAAGGATTAAAAAGTCTAGAAGAAGAAACTGACCACCAAGGATATTCATTAAACATGGTAAAAAGAGAATACATAAAACTAACTTTAGTTTAACTTAATGTTCCAAGCCAAACTATCAACATTAATTGGTATAGAAACATTTCTTTGTACACATTTTTGAGCAGGAAACTTTAAAAAAGAATTACTTGGTTGGTTAACACCATTGGAATGTCAATTTCCATTAACCAACAAGCACTCCATTTTATTGGTCTGCTAGGAATACATATATATATGAAAGTAGAGCATTATAATTTGAAAAATTTATTTTAGCCTTAAAGTCTTTAAAACTGGCTTCAACTGTTCCTACTTTTATATTGCTTTTAATTTTTCAGTAGTTAATACATTTCAGTAAAAGGTGGACGGTTTTAGATTACACAGTAAAACAGAAACAAATCAACAGATTTCCTAAAAATGTGAAGAATGTCTGAAACCAACTCAAATAAAAAGGTAAATGTACAGAGTATGTTTAAGAAGCTCTTTCTTCCTGCATTTATTTTACCCTGAATTGCCATGACCAGATTATTTAGTTTTTGGAATAACTATAGGCTCTGAGGGCATATAAAATACCTGACAACAAAACTTTTTCTTTTTGATTAAAAATATTTGGGATCTTTTGATTATAAGAAGTTACTTAGTATTTCACAGCCACTGTTTCTGTTTAATATCTGATGATGTTAGAGTTTGGTGGTCATTAGGGATGCCTATCAGAACTTCAGTTCTCCTTTTACTGGGCGTATGTCAGGTTTGTCTTTCACTACCTCCTTGAAGACAAATGTGTCCACATGGCTAGCTTTGGCTAACAGAACATGTCTAAGTCGAAGTCTTTAAGAGCTAGTGGGCAATTCACCCATTCCTTGGCTCTACCACTGTGGAAAAATTGCAGGAAAAAATGATGCCTGCTCATCATATATGTTTATGCCAGGGTGAAGGAATGCAGAGTATAAGAAATGAGAGGAAACCTGGAGAAGCAGTGGTCAAGGTTATGGAGACATTCAGGGCCAAGTAAAGTGTTTGAACTCTATTTCAAAAGCAATGGAGGAACTTCTGAAGGTGTGTGAGCTGGGGAATGAAGTGACCAGAGCTGGGCTACAGTAGAAGCTGGAAAAGTTTTCAGGTGCACGCTAGAAAAAGCCTAAGCAAAAAGGCCACTGTCACCAATGGACTGTTCAGGCCAATTCTGATGAGAGCTCGGAAAGAAAAGAGAAGTGAGCTCACAGAAGAGACTGAATCTGCCGGCACTTTGATCTTGGACTTCCTGGGCTTCAGAATAAAATAAATTAAATATGTTTGCTCCTAAAGCAACCATAAAGCTTTTATGAAAATAGTGAATCTTCTGTAAAAACAATGACTATCTACTAGTTTTCTGAGACATGTACACTAAACCAGAGCTTATTTTCTAGAGGATCTCATTGCCTATGAGCAGATGGCAGTCCTGCTGGCCAGAAGAGCTTATTCATGAACTAAGGGGCCACTAAATCTCATTAATGTTTTTTGCTTCTTGGCTGTTATTGGAGGAATGTAAAATTCTCTGAGAAGTGTGAACAAATGGTGTAGACTCATCTAGTTATTAAGGACTTGAGAGCCTAAGTAGTATCTGAGAGCTACAAATGCCAGTGAAGTTGATTTTAGAACATTTGTGATTGTTTATGGGCAGGGCAGGCTTGGACAGGTTTTGACATGTGTATCCCTGTCCAACAGGACTCGGATACGGGTTGGAGTTTTAAGTGGTGGTCAAAGATGAATTCTATTCTGGGAAGGCTCTGATTTGTTTTTCCTGCACTGCCCACTTCCTTCCTTAAGGAGCTACTTCTTCCTAAACAACATTTCCTTGATGCAAATTAGCACAGGGCAGTGTGCACACTAAGGGTGAGATATGGCAGTATCCACAGGGGTGTGTACTTACAGATTATCTCTCTTCCTACTATGTCTACTGTAGCTGCTCCTCCAGGGCCAAAGGTCAAGTTACTCATCGCACAAATAGTATAATGCATGAAGTAAGTTAACCACCAAAGACAAAACCAAAAAAGGGAAGCTTCTTTAGGAATTTTCTAGGTAATTACAGAACATGGGCTCTTGGATTAGGGACTCAGCCATTCATTTCTTTGCTAGGTTTTCAATGAGTTTTCCTATCTATATCAGGAAATGAAAGGCCAATCTGAAGAATTCTTGGAGAGCTCAGCCACTTAATCTCAACTAATTAAAGTCTGTTGCATAGGCAGCAATGTCTGTCTCTTCAACACTTCTGTGCGATTTTAAATAGAAAGCTGATATTCTTTTGTAAAGGTGGGGGTTCTGCCGGGAAGAAAACCATACTTCTTTGTCAAAGTGGCTCTTGACTGAGAGCATGTTTCCCCTGGACTGTTGAAATAGTCCCAGGATGCTTTCAAAGGCTTCATTCTCCAGGCACTCCAATCAATGTAATCATCACATCTACATCTGAAGATTTCCCAAATAGGGTTAAGTCAAGAGACTGGTCCAACAGAGTTCAGGAAGGAATGTGAACAGCCTGGCTGGCATCTACAACTAGAGAGGGCAGATAGCTCATTCACTCCCTTACCCCTGCACAGGTATTGCTGAACTCACCGCTGGTTAGAAGGGAGCTAAGGACTCTAAACAGCATGTACAGCACATAGAAGGGGAGGTGCCCATGTCCAAGGGTCCACTTTGGGGGGAAAAAAATAGAGATTGCCTTTTTTCCTGCAGTTGGAGAATTATTTTTTTCCAAAAATTGATTACTTGATTTGAATGTAACACTCTTGGTTAATATTATTTCTGACTTACATTTTGAGTTTTTTCTAGGGAATTAGAGGTACTTTCACATATGCTTTCATATTTTGGTAGAGATATAGAGAAATCAGTGTTGTTTACATGGTAGTGAATAGCACATTTACACTACACTTTATGAGATATATATCCTATACATCATTCTATACATTATAGAGATCTGCCCCATTGTTTCATTTAATATTAATAAATGCTGATAGATGGATTCAAATAGACTTAGAAGTTACCCTTTTCCACAGTTGACAACATGGTTAGCCTGTATGGTCAAGTCTCAGAACTTAAATTCTGGGAGTGTGGACTTCTCTTTCCTGGCTCCGAGTCTGTCCTTTGGGGGACATGCCAATGGCAGGCTCAAGAACATGGCAATCATAGGTCCTAGATTTTCCAGGGTGGTCTGTATATACAGTACTCTCTATTGTAAGACTATGTGAACTATTTTGTTTCAGAAAATATTTTTCTTTATATCGGGATAGAAGCTACTCGGATTTTCTGTCACGAATTTGAGTCTCCCTGACTCTTCATAGCTTTGGGAAATGCTTGGACTTTGGTCTGAAGGAAGATTCTAGTGCACTTTAGTAGAGTGTCCTGGGTATAGACTTGATTCTTTCTGAGCTTTCCTCAAGTGGTTCAAATCAAAGTCTTGAGTACAAACCAGATTGGAACCCCAAGGACTAATACTATGAGGTAGTAACTGCCACTATCAACCATGGCAAATAATTGGGCACAAGTGAGAAACAGTTCATTAGTCTTCTGTGTAGACTACAGGGAACGGGGACAGGACTGATTACTGAGCTTAATCTGAATTTCCTGCTTGCTTCAGTGAAAATATTAACACACACAACTCATCCTAGTTCTACATGTAGTCTCACATGCTGCTTAGTCAACAAGACCTGTATCACCATATCATTACTGCTACTTCTCTCCTATGCAGCTACCAGGAGGCCACGTCTTCTCTTATGCTCCTTCCCCTTTTATTTAAGCCCTAATCCACATCATTTCAGAGCTCACGGGGCAGAAACCCAGAGGCCTGAGGGTCTAGGGACAGGAATCTCAGTGGATTTCCTAGATGATGAATCTGAGGCTGGGAGAAGTTTGTGGTTTGCCCAGTTTCACACAGTAAGTTAATGGCAGAGTAGAGTGTGTGCACTACTTTCTCAAGTCCATGCATTACTATTAGATAAAAACTCAAGATACAGCCTCCACGGTCATGTTGAGTCCCTTAACAGCAATCAATGCACACTCTCAGGGGGATAGACCTATGTGTTGCAAGACATGATAAAAGATAAATTAAGTTTTTTGGATATTCAATATCTGTAGTTATACCATGGCTAATTTATTGTGACACTGGCTACTGTTTTAAGACTCATCTCACATTTAGGCATCACATACAAAGAGATAAATTATTTAAAAAATCATCTTACACAACTAGTTTGATGGCTTTTGTATTTCATTGAATGGACTTTGGCCTGTATATTCTGGCATTTATGTAGCGGGTGTTTAGGCTGGACTTAGTCTTAGGCGTGAGAAGGTACTTTACTGAATGTCTCTACCCCGTTCCCTTCCCTTTGTTTTTTTCATTAGTAAATGGGATAATTGTAATATTTCAGAGAGCTGTTAGGAAGCCTACAACAGAGTATGTATATCAGGGTACTTTGTAAACTCTAAATCTATAAACAGACATGAATAACTCTTGTTGCAACAAAACTGAAGGGGCTATGGTAACGACTTACTAATTTCTTGTTCTAATATTATTATTAGAGATTTCTTCTCTTTGAATCTGTATATTTGGCAAAAGGGTGCTCTGAAACATGTTTTATTTCCTCTATTGTGACTCATGGTTCCTTTTTAAGGAGTTTCCTGTTCATATTAACAGGAAACACACAATTATCATAGAACATGTAAACAAAATTAAAAAGAGAAAAAATTTGCAAATTATGTATTCGAGGATTCATATCTAGAATATCCATGAAGCACTCATAACTCAATAATAAAAAGACAACCCCGTTAAAAATTAGGCAAAGGATCTGGATGGACATTTCTTCAGGGAAGGCATACAAATGGCCAATACGCATAAAAAGATGATCAGCAGTATTAGCCATGAATATAGAATGGGAAATGTAAATCAAAACCACAAGAAGATATCATGCCACACCTGCTAGGATGGCTATAATCAAAAAGACAGACAGTAACATTTGTTGGTGAGGATGTGGACGACTTGGAATTCTCATACGCTGCTGATGAGAATGTAAAATGCTGCTGCTGCTTTGGAAAATAGCCTGGTAGATCCTCACAAGGTTAAACACAGAGTTATCATATGATAGAGCAATTTCACTCTTAGGTATATACCCAAGAGAAGTGAAAATATAGGTACACACAACAACTTGTATAAGAATGTTCATAGTAGTATTACTTATAATAGCCCAAAGCAGAAACAACCCAAATGTCTATCTACTGATAGATGGATAAATAAAATGTATATACATATAATGGAATATTTGGTAGTAAAAAGAAATAAAGTACTGACACATGCTACATATTATGAACCTTGAAAACTTTAAGTGAAAGAAGCCAGTCGTAAAGAACCATATTTTGCATAATTCTATTTATATGAAATATTCAGCACAGGCAAATCCATAGAAACCAAAAGTAGATGAGTAGTTGCCTAGGACGAGGGGGCAGGGAGAGGTTTGGGGGAAGAAAGGAGAGTGACTGCTAATAGGCACAGGGTTTCTTTCCTTTCATTTATTCCCTCTATCTTTGTTTCCCAACTTTATTTAGATAAAATTGATTTATAACATTGTATAAATTTAAGGTATACAACGTGTTGGTTCGATCTAGGGTTTCTTTATGAGGTGACGAAATGCTCTAAAATTGCACAACTCTGTGACTATACTAAAAACTATTTGGATTATACACTTTAAAAAGGTGAATTGTATAGTATGTGAATTATATCTCAATAAAGCTTTTGAGAGATGGTGGGGAGGGGAAATATCCTTCTTTTTCCTGGATTCTAAATTGCCTTTTTCCTTAGGAATAATGGATGACTTCACAAGATGCAGGAACCAAGAAGCTCTCTACCTCCAGACTGATGAAGAGAACCCGGGCCCTAGAAACTAATGATAAATTCAGGAAGTGTTCATTTCCTTCAAATTGGTGACTTGCAGTTATCGGGAACATTTCTATCTTAGACCAGATGGATTAGTAAAATGAATTTGGTGCCGTGCAGACCAAAGAAACTAATGGTCAAAAGCTTTGATGCTGTCAAACAACTAAGCAAATAACACGTTAGATGAAAAGAAAACAGATGCACAGACACCACCAAGGGAGGCTTTGATCTCCTCTGCGGTGACTGCAAGCTCCTAAAGGACACTGAAGGCTGTTGCTTTTCCTAATGAGCCTCCCCTGCCTTATTAGGGTCACTGACTTCATGCGCACCAAACAGGCGGGAAACTGCATGGCCTTCTAAGAGGGGACTTTGAAGTTTTACTGATACTAACCAATAAACCATTTCTTGCACTGTCAGCCAGTAAATAGTGATTATAGGATATCTTCAGAAATACTATATTTAGCCTCTGCTGGTGTTGCAGCCAAAAGTCAAGAACACCTCGGAAGTCCTAATCAGACTCATGCAACAGTTTGCTTTTTCTAGTTTATTGCCTTTTTTTTTTTTTTTAAAGCTTAAAAGTCATTGTTTGTCTCATGATCCTGGTAATTTCAACAGTAAATCGTAAAGCAAGGTTAGGTTGTGATGCATCTAGGAGAGCACACGTC
This sequence comes from Aethalodelphis obliquidens, assembly GCF_003676395.1. NCBI lineage: Eukaryota > Metazoa > Chordata > Mammalia > Artiodactyla > Delphinidae > Aethalodelphis > Aethalodelphis obliquidens. Next base: position 20,759,690 of record NW_020837969.1, on the reverse strand, counting down.
ACTCCTCTTTTAGGTTTTGACACTTGGGGAGTTGAGGGGAGACAGGCTGCTTACGTGGAGTGTATGGAGTATGTATAGAGGTGGCTTCGATCCAGATAGACAGCGTTTTCAGGATTACATCACAAAGAAACACCACACCAGAGGGTTGTAGGTTTGCCACTTTGTGGTTGAAGAAGGGGCTGGTGGGTCACTGTGTCACATGCACATGTGACTAACAGGGGAGATACACTGGGGCCAGGATACCCAGCACAGGAGAAAGCGGGGCTCGCCTATCACAGGACTTGTGTACTACACCAATAAGTGCCTGACCTTCAAGTTCTTTAAACTCTTGGTTTTACTGCTAAGTGTCGATGTCTTTTAAATCCTGACAGGAAGACAAAAAAAAAAAAAAATCAGGAGAGGGTTTTTATTTTTGTTAACCGTTGGAGACGATTGCCATTTTCTGTCTAATGTATCACCAAAGAGCAACAGCCTTGGGGTCAAATGAATTTGGTCAGAATCCTAGATTCACCATCGACTGCTGTATATACATTTGGGCAAATTATTTAACCTTCTTACTCTTCCATAACCTCATTTATTAAATGAGATGGTCTCTAGTGCTTCTATTCTTCTAAATATTTTAAATTAAAATAGATACAGATAAGTTATTAATTCCTAATTTACAAAAGGAATATGTGTTCTTCGCAGAAAATTTAGAAAGCACAGAGAATCAAAGAGTTGGAAATTTCTTTCCCTTTTCTTGGTCACTGATTCTTTATAATCTTGTACGCTTCAAGTCAAAGATTATTAGAGCAGGGAGGTACGGCAGCAGTTATCTTGTCCAACCCTCTCACTTAACAGATGAAGAGACTGAGATGTGACTTCTCCAAGGTCGCACAGCATACTTGATTGAGCACATCACTGTGCTCAAATTAGTTTAAAATGTCTTGTCCCCTAATTGTCTGCAAATGGCATTTTTTGATATTCCCCTTGAATGTTCTCTACAAAAGTAGGAAATTTGAAACATCATTTCTTCTATATAGGTATGCTTGGTTGCATTTTCTTCACAAAGGGAATCTTTGTAGCTTTAAAAAAAACTATATATCTGTGTCCAGCTGCTGGCGTCTCCAGAAAACACAAATAACCCAAGAATCCCTGCATATCTGGCATATCCGGTTTAGCCCACTGTGTGTACGTTGGTTCACTCTAAGTCTGTCACAGTGGCCCTTCTTCTTGAGTTCTTATTTCTTTAATCAGTGTGGTGGCAGCTATTCTCCTAAATACAGAGGTGACCCTATCTCACTTGGCCACTGGTGTCTGCAGCAGACACAGTACGGGGTCAGGGGTAAAGCAATATCAGGAGAGGAAAGAGCCAAGCTTACAGGATGGGGGATAATGACAGTTCTGGAGCAATGAATGTTGAAGCTGGGCTGGGGGATGATGTGTGGGGACAAATTAAGATTCTCATTCTCTGCAGTCAGCCACACACACTAACTATGTACCCAGTGTTGTTTTTTTTTGGCTGTGCTGTGCAGCATGTGGGATCTTAGTTCCCAGACCAGGGATCGAACCCATGCCCTCTGCAGTGGAAGCGTGGAATCTTAACCACTGGACCACCAGGGAAGCTCCTGTGTAGCCTTTCTTACTTATTGATTTCCCATTCTTAACCTGACGATTCAATTAAAGTCACAGGGTGTAAAGACAGCCATGGCTGAAAGGCCACCCGCCCATTACCCACCTTCATTTCAAGTGACATAAAGGTTGCCTTGGTGATTGTAAAAGACTCGTTTGCCTCATCGTTTTCTGGAATTTTAAAGTCAAGTACAAGTTAGAGCTGTACGTTCATAAAATACCACATTGTATTAGGGTTCTTAAAAATAGCTATTTATTTCATTTTATTGTCTTCGTCTGTAATAGGTAAAAATTCTTTTTAACATGAAAGAAATAAAGCTCTTCCATTATTGGTTCTGTTTGTTTGTTTTCTCTGAAGGAGCAATAATACTTTGGGAGAAATAATGGAATATTTAGCAAAATAAAGTATTAAAAGTACAGTATTTATTCACATTTTTGACTACTGCTAAATAGGTATTTTACAACTCTGGTTTATATTTGTTTACAGCCCTTGGCCATTGTTATCCCCACTTCAGACAGATACTCCTATTTTCAACTGAGAGAAATTTCAATACATTTTTAGTATGTTATCTTTCTTCCTAACAGTTAACAATTTTTTCTCAAAAAATAAGGTATTTTAAAGACTATTATTTTTAATATTTTATTCAGATCATGGAGTATATTCCATAGAATGAAATTTGCATAGGATAAGAATGTACTCGGTAGGAATTTCAAATAAATGTCCTATAATCCCACTATCAATATGTACCTCATCTTCTATCACAGTGCTTCAGTTTCAATAAAATATTTAAACACATTAATGAAAGTGTAATAATTTGTCCTGTCATCTGGATATTTTATCAATGCAATGTTTTGATACTTCGATATGCCTGAATTGTTCATTTTCATGAAGCTGTTTGATATTAAATAAACATGATCTTCATATGCCATAAATACTTAGAGCAAGGGAGTCTGGGATTGGGGATCTGGTTGCAGGGAGATGAATTCTATTGGTTTACTGTCTCTCTCTGAGGCTAACATCATAACACTGAATGCCACAAAGTCTCAACCACTCACAAGCTATAACAATTTAATGTTTTCTTTGTCTCTGTTTTTCTTTCTTATTATTAAAATAATGGGGTATATTCAAGGCAATGTAAAACCTTGAATCACACTGTAGTTATTTTTCACACAACTTATTTGTGTGTATTCAAAAAAACTGATAACAGCATGCAATTCACCCTAAGCTAGGACCTCCATTAGTTGAAGAGAAACACAGGTTTCAATAAAACATTTAGTAAGCAGCTGGGTAATTCAGGACAGGTCTATTTCAAGCCTATTTCCTGTTTACATAGGTATCCTAGTCTAATTTTAATTAGCATCCTGAGATCAGCCTTAATTAGTACTTATATTTTGGCTATGTAGTTGTTAATTTAAGATGACACAGACTATGAAGAAAAGATCTGTATATATGGAGATCTGAAGACAATATTACAAATGAAGAAAACTGTTTCTAAGCACTACGATCTCAGAGCAAAGGAGGCTATCCAGGAGAACATCTGTTAAGTGGTAGAAATACCTTTGCTTGGTTCCTTTTTTTAAACATCTATCTTAGGTTGAACTTAAAACAATGGTGCATGTACATTGCATTTGTCAAATGAACATTGGAGAGTTGCATGGATTAAATTTTGAAGCCACACTCAACCAGAAAAGGCACACAAATGCTGAAAAGTTGAATTTTCTGGGGTCGGTTTGTCATGGAATCCTGGCAAAGAAAAGAGTTATGTATTAAGAAAAAAGAAGTCCAAATTACTGACTTATAAATAATGTTGTTTTAAAAGAAGAGAAACCAAGGGCTTCCCTGGTGGCACAGTGGTTGAGAGTCTGTCTGCCAATGCAGGGGACACGGGTTTGAGCCCTGGTCTGGGAAGATCCCACATGCCACGGAGCAACTGGGCCCGTGAGTCACAATTACTGAGTCTGCGCGTCTGGAGCCTGTGCTCCACAACAAGAGAGGCCGTGATAGTGAGAGGCCCGCACACCACAATGAAGAGTGGCCCCCGCTTGCCACAACTAGAGAAAGCCCTCGCACAGAAATGAAGACCCAACACAGCCATAAATAAATAAATAAAGCAAACTGTCAACTAGTAAAAATAAATAAACACTATAAAAAAAGAAGGAGACAAACCAGAAATTATTTTGAGAACTTTAGTTAAAAGTATGGATGGTCAAGACTGAATTCTGGGGCCTGTAGTCTTGACCAGCCTTATCTGTTAAGTGCTGCTCTTACTCTGCTTCTTTCAGGAAAGGAAAGAGAAGGAAAACCTCACCTCCCAAGTGTTGGCTGTGTTCCAGACACTACAGTCAGAGGATGACCTGAGGAGTTGTCTCATTTAAACACTATCACCATTCTATAAATTAGACATTATTGTGCCTATTTTTGAGGTGAATCACAAAACTAAGATTCAGAAAAGTTAAGTATCTTGCCCAGGCCATTCAGCTATTAAACTACTGAGACAAAATTTGAACTTAACTCTTATTTATTCCAAAGCCCATGTTCTTTGCTGCTTACACATTTGGCAGCCTCTAAAAGTTGGTCTGAATTGATAAGGCAGAGGCTGAATTCTGAGTGGACTCAGGAGCCCATGAGACAATGAGGCCAGGCTACCTGGGACGGGCCTTGCTGTGGGGACAGAGAAGTGGGTGGGAAGTGGTGCTCCTCTGCATCCCTGTGGTGGAGAAGACATCACGCTCCTGCTGCTGACCTGTGAGCACTCTGTATTATCTACAGGAGTCACCTGTACTATGCAGGTAGGACAATCTTCATTACTGTGCACGTCACACTCAAAGCACCAATTACCATGGTATGTTAATATTAAAAGGTAAGGTAGGAGATTGGTTCAAGATGGTGGAGTAGAAGGACGTGCTCTCACTCCCTCTTGTGAGAGCACTGGGATCACAACTAGCTGAACAATCATCAACAGGAAGACACTGGAACTCACCAAACAAGGTACCCCACATGCAAAGACAAAGGAGAAGCCACAGTGAGATGGTAGGAGGGGCACAATCACAATAAAATCAAATCCCATAACTGCTAGGTGGGTGACTCACAAACTGGAGAACACTTATACCACAGAAGTCCACCCACTGGAGTGAAGGTTCTGAGCCCCACATCAGGCTTCCCAACCTGGGGGTCCGGCAACAGGAGGAGGAATTCCTAGGGAATCAGACTTTGAAGGCTAGTGGGATTTGACTGCAAGACTTCGACAGGCCTGGGGGAAACAGAGACTCCACTCTTGGAGGGCACACACAAAGTAGTGTGCACATCGGGACACAGGGGAAGGAGCAGTGACCCCATAGGAGACTGAACCAGACCTACCTGCCAGTGTTTGAGGGTCTCCAGCAGAGGCAGGGGGTGGCTGTGTCTCACTGTGAGGACAAGGACACTGGCAGCAGAAGTTCTGGTAAGTACTCCTTGGCGTGAACCCTCCCAGAGTCTGTCATTAGCCCCACCAAAGAGCCCGGGTAGGCTCCAGTGTTGGGTCGCCTCAGGCCAAACAACCAACAAGGAGGGAACCCAGCCCCACCTATGAGCAGACAAGCGGATTAAAGTTTTACTGAGCTCTGCCCAGCAGAGCAACAGCCAGCTCTACCCATCACTACCCACCATTACTGAGCTCTACCCACCAGTTTCCCTCCCATCCGGAGACTTGCACAAGCCTCTTACGTAGCCTCATCCACCAGAGGGCAGACAGCAGAAGCAAGAAGAACTACAATCCTGCAGCCTGTGGAACAGAAACCATATTCACAGAAAGACAGACAACATGAAAAGGCAGAGGGGTACGTACCAGATGAAGGAACAAGATAAACCCCCAGAAAAACAACTAAATGAAGTGGAGATAGGTAACCTTCCAGAAAAAGAATTCAGAATAATGACAGTGAAGATGATCCAGGACCTCGGAAAAAGAATGGAGACAAAGATTGAGAAGATGCAAGAAATGTTTAACAAACACCTAGAAGAATTAAAGAACAAACAAACAGAGATGAACAATACAATAACTGAAATGAAAAATACAATAGAAGGAATCAATAGCAGAATAACTGAGGCAGAAGAACGGATAAGTGACCTGGAAGACAGAATGGCGGAATTCACTTATGTGGAAGAGAATAAAGAAAAAAGAATGAAAAGAAATGAAGACAGCCTAAGAGACCCCTGGGACAACATTAAACACAACAACGTCTGCATTATAGGGGTCACAAAAGAGAAAAGAGAGAGAAAGAACCTGAGAAAATATTTGAAGAGATTATAGTCAAAACTTCCCTAACATGGGAAAGGAAATAGCCACCCAAGTCCAGGAAGTGCAGAGAGTCCCAGGCAGGATAAACCCAAGGAGAAACATGCCGAGACACATAGTAATCAAATTGGCAAAAATTAAAGACAAAGAAAAATTATTGAAAGCAACAAAAGAAAAACGACAAATAACATACAAGAGAACTCCCATAAGGTTAACAGCTGATTTCTCAGCAGAAACTCTACAATCCAGAAGGGAGTGGCATAACATATTTAAAGTGATGAAAGGGAAGAACCTACAACCAAGATTATTCTAACAGGCAAGGATCTCATTCAGATCCGACGGAAAAATTAAAATCTTTACAGACGAGCAAAAGCTAAGAGAATTCAGCACCACCAAACCAGCTCTACAACAAATGCTGAAGGAATTTCTCTAAGTGGGAAACACGAGAGAAGAAAAGGACCTATAAAAACAAATCCATAACAATTAAGAAAATGGTAATAGGAACATACATATCGATAATTACCTTAAACGTGAATGGATTAAATGCTTCAATCAAAAGGCACAGGCTTACTGAATGGATAGAAAAAAAGACCCATATATATGCTGTCTACAAGAGACCCACTTCAGACCTAGGGACACATACAGACTGAAAGTGAGGGGATGGAAAAAGATATTCCATGCAAATGGAAATCAAAAGAAAGCTGGAGTAGCAATACTCATATCAGATAAAATAGACTTTAAAATAAAGATTGTTACAAGAGACAAGGAAGGATGCTACATAATGATCAAGGGATTAATCCAAGAGGAAGATATAACAATTACAAATATATATGTACCCAATAGGAGCACCTCAAAACATAAGGCAACTGCAAACACCTATAAAAGAGGAAATCGACAGTAACACAATAATAGTGGGGGACTTTAACACCTCACTTACACCAATGGACAGATCATCCAACAGAAAATTAATAAAGAGAAGCTTTAAATGACACAATAGACCAGATAGATATAATTGATGTTTATAGGACATTCCATCCAAAAAAAGCAGATTACACTTTATTCTCAAGTGTGCATGGAACATTCTCCAGGAGAGATCACATCTTGCGTCACAAATCAAGCCTTGGTAAATTTAAGAAAACTGAAATTATATCAAGCATCTTTTCTGACCACAACGCTATGTGATTAGAAATCAATTACAGGTAAAAAAACGTAAAAACCACAAACACGTGGAGGCTAAACAACACATTACTAAATAACCAAGAGATCACTGATGAAATCAAAGAGGAAGTCAAAAAATACCTAGAGACAAATGACAACGAAAACACGGTGATCCAAAACCTATGGGATGCAGCAAAAGCAGTTCTAAGAGGGAAGTTTACAGCAATACAAGCCTACCTCAAGAAACAAGAAAAATCTCAAATAAACAATCTAACCTTACACCTACAGGAACTAGAGAAAGAACAAACAAAATCCAGTTAGTAAAGGAAAGAAATCATGAAGATCAGAGCAGAAATAAATGAAATAGAAACAAAGAAAACAATAGCAAAGATCAATAAAACTAAAAGCTGCGTTCTTCGAGAAGATAAACAAAATTGATAAACCATTAGCCAGACTTATCAAGAAAAAGAGGGAAAGGACTCAAATCAATAAAATTAGAAATGAAAAAGGAGAAGTTACAACAGACACCACAGAAATACAAAGCACCCTAAGAGGCTACTACAAGCAACTCTATTGCAATGAAATGGACAACCTGGAAGAAATGGACAAATTCTTAGAAAGGTATAACCTTCCAAGACTGAACCAGGAAGAAATAGAAAATATGAACAGACCAATTACAAGTAATGAAATTGAAACTGTGATTAAAAATCTTCCAACAAACAAAAGTCCAGGACCAGATGGCTTCACAGGTGAATTCTATCCAACATTTAGAGACGAGCTAACACCCATCCTTCTCAAACTCTTCCAAAAAATTGCAGAGGAAGGAACACTCCCAAACTCATTCTATGAGGCCACCATCACCCATTCAACACCCATTTTTTGATACCAAAACTGGACCAAGATGCTACAAAAAAAGAAAATTAGAGACCAATATCACTGATGAATATAGATGCAAAAATCCTCAACAAAATACTAGCAAACAGAATCCAATGACACATTAAAAGGATCACAGACCATGATCAAGTGGGATTTATCCCAGGGATTCAAGAATTCTTCAATATATGCAAATCAACCAATGTGATACACCATATTAACAAATTGAAGAATGAAATCCATACGATCATCTCAATAGACGTAGAAAAAGCTTTTGACAAAATTCAACACCGATTTATGATAAAAACTCTCCAGAAAGTGGACATAGAGGGAACCTATGTTAACATAATAAAGGCCATATATGACAAACCCACAGCAAACAACATTCTCAATGATGAAAAACTGAAAGCATTGCCTCTAAGATCAGGAACAAGACAAGGATGTTCACTCTCACCACTATTATTCAACATAGTTTTGGAAGTCCTAGCCACAGCAATCAGAGAAGAAAAAGAAATAAAAGGAATACAAATTGGAAAAGGAGAGCTAAAGCTGTCACTGTTTGCATATGATATGATACTATACATAGAGAATCCTAAAGATGCTACCAGAAAACTATTAGAGCTAGTCAATGAATCTGGTAAAGTAGCAGAATACAAAATTAATGCACAGAAATCTCTTGCATTCCTATACACTAATGATGAAAAGTCTGAAAGAGAAATTAAGGAAAAATTCCCATTTACCACTGCAACAAAAAGAATAAAATACCTAGGGATAAACCCACTGAGGGAGACAAAAGACATTTATGTAGAAAACTATAAGACACTGATGAAAGAAATTAAAGATGATACAAACAGATGGAGAGATATACCATATTCTTGGATTGGAAGACTCAATATTGTGAAAATGGAAAGGACCCAAAGGAATCTACAGATTCAATGCAATCTCTATCAAATTACCAATGGCATTTTTTACAGAACTAGAATAAAAAATCTTAAAATTTGTATGGAGACACAAAAGACCCCGAATAGCCACAGCAGTCTTGAGGGAAAAAAACAGAACTGGAGGAATCAGACTCCCTGTCTTCAGACTATACTACAAAGCTACAGTAATCAAGACAATATGGTACTGGCACAAACACAGAAATATACATCAATGGCACAGGATAGAAAGCCCAGAGATAAACCCACACACCTATGGTCAACTAATTTATGACAAAGGAGGCAAGGATATACAATGGAGAAAAGTCAGTCTCTTCAATAAGTGGTGCTGGGAAAACTGGACAGCTACATGTAAAAGAATGAAATTAGAACACTCCCTAACACCATAAACAAAAAGAAACTCAAATTGGCTTAGAGAACTAAGCATAAGACTGGACACTATAAAACTCTTAGAGGAAAACATAGGAAGAACACTCTTTGACATAAATCACAGCAAGATCTTTTTTGATCCACCTCCCAGAGTAATGGAAATAAAAACAAAAATAAACAAATGGAACCTGATGAAACTTCAAAACTTTTGCACAGCAAAGGAAACCATAAATAAGAGAAAAAGACAACCCTCAGAACGGGAGAAAATATTTGCAAACGAATCAACGGACAAAGGATTAATCTCCAAAATATATAAATAGCTCATGCAGCTCAATATTAAAAAAACAAACAATCTAATCCAAAAATGGGCAGAAGACCTAAATAGACATTTCTCCAAAGAAGACATACAGATGGCCAAGAAGCACATGAAAAGCTGCTCAACATCACTAATTATTAAAGAAATGCAAATCAAAACTACAATGAGGTATCATCTCACACCAGTTAGAATGGGCATCATCAGAAAATCTACAAACAACAAATGCTGGAGAGGGTGTGGAGAAAAGGGAACCCTCTTGCACTGTTGGTGGGAATGTAAATTGATACAGCCACTCTGGAGAACAGTATGGAAGTTCTTAAAAAACTAAAAATAGAATTACCATATGACCCAGCAATCCCACCACTGGGCATATACCCAGAGAAAACCATAATTCAAAAAGACACATTCACACCAATGCAGCATTATTTACAGCTGCATTGCAGCTGTATTGCAGCACTATTTACAATAGCCAGGTCATGGAAGTAACCTAAATGCCCATCGACAGACAAATGGATAAAGAAGATGTGGTACATATATACAATGGAATATTACTCAGCCATAAAAAGGAACGAAATTGGGTCATTTGTAGAGACGTGGATGGATCTAGAGACTGTCATACAGAGTAAAGTAAGTCAGAAAGAGAAAAACAAATATCGTATATTAACGCATATATGTGGAACCTGGAAAAATGGTACAGATGAGCCAGTTTGCAGGGCAGAAATTCAGACACAGATGTAGAGAACAAAGGTATGGACACCAAGGGGTGATAGCAGTGGTGGGTGGGCGTGGCGGTGTGATGAACTGAGAGATTGGTATTGACATGTATACACTAATACGTATAAAATGGATAACTAATAAGAACCTGCTGTATAAAATAATCAGTAAAATAAAATTCAAAAATTCAAAAAATAAGTTGCTATTATATATTACTGATTCACTTTGCTGTACACCTGAAATTAATACAACATTGTAAACAGCTATATCCCAATAAAAATTTTTAAAAAGAAAGAAAAAAAAAAAGGTAAGGTAAAGTTTAGCAGATTTAAAGCAATAAAAAATGGTTTAATTTGTGTACTTTTAACATTTGCTGCATTATATCAGCCATAGTTTTCCCCAAAGGAAAGTCAAGGTGTTTCGAGCATATAAATAAGCTGTACAGGGGTATATAACACATTTGATTAACAGGAAATTTACTCATGATAGCTGATATCTTCTGGTCATTTTTATTGTGATAGGTTGTATACAGCATTTAATAAAAGCATGTTTGAGGTTGCTTGCATTTTTATAAGCATATCCATTTAGTAATGAAAAGCTTGGAGTGAGGCAATAGAAGGAACAGGTATAGTTTATCTTTTACTCTAATTTTACAGATGAAGATGCAGTATCTAATGTCTCTTTGACTATGGAGTGACATTCAATGGGCCAAAGACAATGGTGGCCTTATTTACATTTATAAAATGAGGTAATAACAGCTAAATGCTGGTCTAAAGCTGGTACCTCTTTTCTCTGGGAGCTATAAGGAAAATGTGGGGAGAATGTATTGCATTTCCCTCAAAGCTTAAGGCCAAAAGGAAATTTGTATGTTCAGCTAACTTATCATTTTCATCTTTGCAGAATGATAAATTTCTTCAATGAGTGATATTCTGAGACTGTGTATAAAAATATCAATCTGGGGCTAATTTGTGTTAATCTTCTTGTGCAGTAGAAATAGATGAGATGTTGAAGGACAGATCCTCCTAAACAGAAATTTAACAATAATTAATCCATAGGTTTAACCCAGAGGATAACTAGAGTCTTTTTTTAGCTGAAAGATAATTAAACCTTCTCCCAGCAATCACTCTCTTGGAGGATATTTCCTAAGAAATGGAGCCAGATGGCTCATCATTACCCACCAGGCCACAGTAATAAGTCAATTTGGACAAATTGCCATGTACACATTCAGCCATGGCGGCCTTAATTTCTAACAGGTTTAAAAGCATCCATTAAAGCAAAAGAGAGGAGAAAGGACTATAAATAGCTGACAGTTTTTAGAAGGACTGTTTGAAGACTAGAATCTTGAATACTTATTATACAAAACGCTAATAGTAGGAAGCAGGAAGAAGCAGTAAAAGGTAAAGTGAACTTTAAAAGCCTACAAGTAAGGTAGTACCCATTTTCTGATGTTAAAATGGAACCCATTTTTGAAATTTTGAATAATTTATTTATAGTAAATCTAAAATATATTCTGCTAACACAAAACATTTTAAACCATGTAAAATAGAAGAAATCATTCATTTACTTAAAGATTAAAAGAATGCAGAAGGCAGGCTCTACTGTGCTGTTCCAGCAGTGGAAAATACTGCAAAATCAAGGTGTGTAAGTCTTTCTTTGGATATAATCTCTTCAAGTCTCATTCACTTTTCTAAAATTGTTGCAGATTCTTGGTTTTCTGTAAACTTCAAGGATTATATTTATTACTTCAGTTCTTTGTAACAACCTTAGTTCCAGTCGATTGCCATCAGTGAATGACATTATTATACCTTAACTAATGAGAAATGTGATTATAAGATTCTGTCTGCTCCTCTTTGTAAATTGATGTTAAAAACAGAATTAAAACTTAAAATCCCCAACCCCCTAATTAGGCTGTCAACCTTGTCATAGAGTTGCTTTGCCCACATCCATAGGAAATTACCTATATAATGTCCGCAGTGGAAAAAAAAAACAGTAATTCATTTGAGTGTATTAAACCACAGATTCTTGGATTCTTTTTAAAAATTTATTAATCTCTGACAATATTCCTTTTACAACTCTGAGCCAGGTAAGTCTTATTGTATGTGTTTTGGAGATGGATTCAAAAGAATAAATTAGAGATATTTAGGATAAATTTTGTGCAGGGCAATGATTATTACTTTTTATTATGAGTTTATCGAAATAAATAAAACCTGAGGTTGATATTACAATCTCATCTCTCTCTAAAAGAATTTACTACTTGCCCAGGTGAACTGTTAGGTTCTGGAAAAACAAAGCTATAGCTAGATGTTCCTGGTTTCTAGGAGTCAGGGGGATAAAGGAGACGTGGTTGGCTCTGAAAATAATTTGACCTTTCTAAAATAAGAAATAAAATACAAAGCATTGAGCCTTTTCAGATATCAAGTTTTTTCTCTGTGAAATGAAGAGACTGATGGCTTAGACGGCTTCAAGGTCCCTTCCAACCCTAATCTTCCGTGATTATATACCAATTATCCTCATACGGAAACCCTTACATCCTTTCAGGTGTTTTGATTGTTCAAAGAACCTGCAGTACAGTGGACAGAACCAGGCACAATGATCCAGGGGTGGAGGCACTCACATTGTACAAGGGGAGGACAAAGCTTTCTATTGCTCAGATTTCTCAAATTTTCTTGGAGTTTCTGACCACACAGGAGAAATATTTATAGTATTTCTAGAGTAGAGCAGTCAGAGTCACACATCTCTTCCTGGGTTATGACTGATCAATTTTAAACAGTATGCACCTAATACATATGCTGGAAGAATGAATGAATGAATAAACAGGTAAAAGTATCATTCTTTTTTCTTTTTTTTTTTGCGGTATGTGGGCCTCTCACTGTTGTGGCCTCTCCCGCTGCAGAGCACAGGCTCCGGACGCGCAGGCCCAGCGGCCATGGCTCACGGGCCTTAGCCGCTCCGCGGCATGTGGGATCTTCCCGGACCGGAGCACGAACCCGTGTCCCCTGCATCAGCAGGCGGACCCTCAACCACTGCGCCACCAGGGAAGCCCTAAAAGTATCATTCTGACATCCTCTGGAATAAGTTAATAAATATTGGGTAGCTCTATGCTCTTAAACATTCAGGTTTGCATGTATTTTCATTTTTACCCCAAATCAAGTTCTTCTTGTGTGTGTGTGTGTGTGTGTGTGTATGTATAAATATGCATATGTTAACACATGTATTTATATTGGTATACAGAGCAATTTATGTTTTTTTTATTATTTATTTATTTTTTGGGCTGTGTTGGGTCTTTGTTGCTGTGTGTGGGCTTTCTCTAGTTGGCCGTGAGCGGGGGCTACTCTTTGTTGCGGTGCACGGGCTTCTCATTGTGGTGGCTTCTCTTGTTGTGGAGCATGGGCTCTAGGTGTGCAGGCTTCAGTAGTTGTGGCATGCGGGCTCTAGAGCTCAGGCTCAGCAGTTGTGGTGCACAGGCTTAGTTGCTCTGCGGCATGTGGGATCTTCCCGGACCAGGGCTCGAACCCATGTCCCCTGCATTGGCAGGCAGATTCTTAACCACTGCACCACCAGGGAAGTCCGCAATTTATGTTTTTAAAGGAAATCTAAAAAAAAAAAAAAAATCTATATATACTCTGTGATAATATAAAACTAAAACCTATCAGCTCACTAAACTAATTGTGATCATCTTTCCTCCTCCTATGTTAGACTTGAACCTCTGCTAACCCACACAAAACCATCGAGGAAATTAGAAAATGTGCCCTCTCAGGAGCCACTGCCCCATAAGTATGTGGCTTAGTGAGGTATTAGTACCTTTTAACAAACTAGAAAAAAGCTTCCCTTCCTCTGGTGGAGCTGCTCCCCTCCAAGGCTTGGAGGTCTGAGGACAGGCTGGACTTCAGCTCCCAAGGGTCCTCTTGGCTGGGAGCCCTTGAGCAGGGCCACTGCTGCCCCACCGTGGCCCTGGGTTATAGAGTTAGCAACTGGAGTCAGCCGAATTTCCTGGAAGCTCATAAAAACTGTTCTTCTCCGGAACCCTCAGAAGCTGAGCAGGCATTTGCTGAGCCTACTGTGTGCCTTGCACTCTGCTGGGAGGTATGGGACTGTATAAGTGAAGGGAAGACAGGTCCCTGCCTTCAGAGCACAGTCTGGCTGGAAAGTCAAAACAAAACTAGGCAACGTGGTATGATTGGAAGTTGGGTTCTGAATACACAACCACTCGGTTTTTCTCTTTCTTCTTTATATAAAAAGGAGATTGGGCAGGAGGATTTTGAGTGTATCGACCTAGAGCAATAGGTTTCTTATCTCTGATCTACAAAGAACAATTTCCACACGTCATATCTAGTGTTCGTGGTGAAGATACAACTACAAGAGTAGCTGTGATGTGCAGATGGCTGGGGAGGCTTCCGAGATTAAGGACTTAATGTTCAATCCTTGGAGAAGACTGGGGTGAATATTCCAGTATTGGGATGCTGTGGAGCAAAGGTACAAAGATAGGAATTGCTATGTGTGTGAAACATTGAAAAGCCCAAGGTAACCGAAGCAGGTGTCAAGGTTGGGTTACACAGCGGGAGGCAGGTAGGGCAAGACCAGACTGGGGTCTGCCATTCCATCCTCTCCAACGGATCCCAGGCACATAATTGCCAAATGATTTGATATTGTTTGGGGACATAAGTTGGATCTGTCGCCACAGAGCAGCCTTCCTCAGTGTGAAATGTTCCAGGACTGAATTCAGGATCCTGGCCAACATTATACCATATTCTAAGCACCCAATGAAAGAATTACCCAGCTCAGACACAGAAACACACACACACACACACACACACACACACCTCAACAGGGAAACAATCCTGATCTGTAATCTCAGGCCTGTGCCATGTTCTCTACTTCAAAGAAGAATCCAATGAGGGGAAGTATTAGAAATGGGAAGTTTTCCAGAAGCAGAGTGTTAAAATATTGGCTCCTGCAGAATTGTAACCCAGAGAGAAATGTTCTCCTCAAACAACAAAACAATTTACAAAGTGGCTTGAAGTCAGTCAGAGAGAAAGCAGAGTTTGGGAGGTGAGCCAAGGAGCGTGCATTTCTATAACGCTTGTTCTGGTGCCAGTGATAAACATGAGTGCATCCCTCCAGCCCTGCGGCCGCTGCAAGCTATCTAAGTGGCTGCAATGCTCTCTAAACATAAATAATCTTAATCTTCAAATGAACAGTAGACACATGGGAACAAGATTAGGGAGACTTTTTTCCTTAGCCCTTTATGGAAACTTCCAGAGGAACAAACTTCAGCCTACTATGGAAATTTCACTTGAAGTAGATGTTTCTGGAGACCCGGGTGTATCTCTGTGCAGTTTACCAGACTGGACTTGCTCTTTTCCCATAATAGTGTCCTCTAAGCCACAGAAGCTTTTAAAGAAGTAAAGGGCTTAACCAGATTCAAAGGTGCAGAAAGGGCTGGTTGTTCAAAGGAACAGGAAAATGACCTTTGCCTGAGTCATGTGATGGTTCATCTAGTCTTCCTTAAGACGTTTTTAATTTTGGTGGAGGAAAAGGATACAATAATCACTTGGTAATTTTTTTTTTAGCAACTTTGGATAACCAAGTTATTCATGATCGATTTTTATTCAAATGGAAATATAGGCATTCTCTTTAATTTCGTAGTATCTTTGCTTTGGTGGGGAAAACCCCCGGATGTGTAAGATCTGAACCTTTCCTGAAGATGCACATTACCAGCATAGATCAGGCTGTTTGCTTCCCAGTGTCACACTGGCAGCAGGTAAGGGTGGCTCGGCATGCAATCTATTCAATTATGAAGAGTTTGGGATAGTATTAGGCTCTCTCTCCTAAACGGATTCAGGAGGCTGAGAAAGACAGGATAAGAAAGCCCGAAGAAGGGACTGAAGAGAAAAGGGATAAATAAATCTATGAGGAGAGAGAGAAGCAGACAGCTGGGAAGGAAAGGAGAAAAGCACTGGGGCTTTTTACATCTACGTTATTCTTGCACAGACTCAAAGTCTAGTTGTGAAAAACTGCACTTCCACAAGGGGGCTTTGGGAGGTCCAGTTGCGGATTTCTATTGTCCCTGTATGCACACTTTGAACTTCTCTTCCCCTGAAATAAAAGCAGATGTTCAGATAATATCCCAAGAGGTGAGAAGGGCTTTCAGTTAAGACTTAAGGTCACTTAGGAAGGTATCATTATGCACATTTCCATGGTAAACACCTTTCGTGCAAACAAGCAGGAGACACTATCCCATGTGCATACAAGTTTTCCCAGGCTAAAGTTCCCAGCCTGATTTGGGGTACATTTTTCTTTTTCCTTTGGTTTCTTTTTCCTCAGTTCCTGGTCTTCAAACTCATTATACCCTTTCGTATGTTTTTATATTCTAGCTCAGTTTCAACTGTAGACCATAAAAGGAAGAGATCTGGAAAATGAATATTTTGGTAAGAGGCTCTATGGATGTAGCAGAGAAAACAGAAGAAAAGCTTTTTCCCTTTCCTTCTTCATCCCCCCCACCACCCCCATGTTCTCTAAAGGGCAAAGGAACACTGTGAAGAGCAGCTCTCAGTCTTTTCAACAGGGACAAAGGCTGCTGGTGGAGAATCTCCCTCTTGGTGACCACACCCCCCCAGTTGGTGAGGTCTCCTTCTTAGGGGACCCTGCTGAGCTGTTAGGAAACAAGAGGCATTAGCACACCACTCACTATTTTTCGGGGCCAATTAGCCGGTTTGGACTCTCCAGGCTGTTGGTCCCTTTCCTTCCTCCTTTAGCAGCTTGCCTTCTGCTCATCTCCCATGCTTCATTAGCAGGGGGAAGGTTCAGATCTGCCCCTGTGTCTCCCTTAGGGCCGCTGATGGGAGTGTTCTTGGGGAAGGCAATTGAAGCCACTGAATGGATATGTGTGGATTACCTATGGATTTGGATTATCTAAACCAGTGGCTTTCAACCCTTTTAACTAGGAGTCCTTTTACAGATTAAAAAGCAAAAACAAAAACAAAAACTTGTGCACCCTGACAGGACAGTAATTATACTGTTTGTGTCTGTTGAGGAAGGTGAGCATGTGCTCAGACAAAAGAAAGGCTTGTTCATCTTGTCTTCTTGGTCTTCAAACACATTCTGTTCCCCTGCCAACTCCTCTTGGAAAGAGATCTTTCCTAGGGCATCAATACTCTGAATTCCTTGTGGTTCAGATTCAAGCAAAGCAATGAAGATTTACAGGAGAAGCCTGGTATCTATCATCTGTTGGAAACTCTTACTGACACACAAATACAGATTGTTGAGATATTTTGGAATAATGAAAACTAAATACCAAGGGAAAAGGAAAGAAAAATCTTTTTCCATTTCATGATAGGTGTTTCCATGTGTGAAGGCTTAAATTTGAAGATGGTAAATGATTTTCTTGCTCAGTGATGATTCAATATATGTGTGAGTCCAAAGAAACTGAAATCAACTGTAGAGTGCTGATATGACGGAGAGTATGACCCTAACGTGTTTTTAGCAATGTTGTTGCCTAGGCAGTGACGGGCCTCAGGCTGAGAATTTCAGGGTACAAGTAGAAGGCATGCTAACATCAGGAACAGTTGCAAAAACATGCATGGTACTAAAAGAGCAAACTTTTTTTCCTGTGCTGTGATCCATATTTGTTTTCTCTTTGTTCACTGCTTTACAAATTTTTCTCAGTATTTGGACTCCATCTTCTCTCAACAGATAACTTTGTCTTCATCATCAAGAAAACAGAGATGATCAGGTGTGAACTACTTCAAGTTATTAGCGAATCTGCATTCTTGGAACCAAAAAAGCTGCTCTTGTCTTTCCATGGATTATTTTACTCCCTCATTTTTTCCTATCTGCTGATCACTCCCAAATCAGTATCTCCTGCCCCATCTTCTCTTTCCAGTTTGGACTCAGATATGCACCTGACCACTGGCCATATGCACTGGGATGGTCACAGGCACCTCATACTCACGTCTTCCTCCTTAACCTGCTTCTCCTCCAAAATTCCTCATCTCACTGGGACCACCATTCCTTCAAGCATCCAGGGTAGGAACCTGGTGGTTAATTTAGACTTCTCTCTTTCCTTCACTCCACACTCTCGAGTATTGTTAATATTCCAGGTATTATTTTACTTTCTAAATATTTATCAAATCCATCCCCTACTGAGGAGCCCAGCTAAACTTCCTTCATGCAGGCTCTTGTAGTCTTTGCCCTGGATGCTTACAGGGACACTTAATGACTCTCCACTGCCTAAAAATAAGGTCCCTGCCTGTTCTTGTGACATTCAAGACTTTTCATGACTTTCCGTTTCCACTTTCATCTGCCACTTTCCCTGGTCCACTTCACCAAACTGCACATACCAAGTGATTACTTTTCTTCTTCTACTTGAAATCTCCTCCCTACCTTTCTTCATCTGATTGACTGTAACCCACCTTCTCTGACTCTTATAACCAAGCTAAGTGCCAGTCCTCTGCAACCCTATGATACCTTGTACATACCTGTCTTTTATCCCCTGCATGTTACATTATATTCTAATTATCTGTTAATTCATATTCCCTCCCACACCCCCTCCCTTTGATGCTTTCAGTCAAGAAGACAGATGGTTGCCTACACTGTGATGCAATTTTTTGATTTTAGAAAAAATGCTGGAAGTTTTTGACATACTTTAATTGACAGCTGAGCTCCAGTCTCCCTACCCCCTTGAATTGGGGCAAGATTACCACTTGCTTATGACCCACAGAATGTGGCTGCATGACTTCTAAGGTTTGGTCAGAAGAGGTGATGCTGCTTGGCCTTGTTCTCTGGGCCACTCGTTTTGGGGCCCTGTTCTACCTGGTAAGGAGTCTGACTGCCCTGAGGTCAGCCCGCTGGGAGGAAGCCCAGGTCATATATGAAGAGGCCACGTGTAGGTGCTCTGTTGAGCCCCAGCCGAGGTGCCAGCTGACCGCAAGTATCAAAACCACCAGCCTTTGAAACTTTCCACCTGAGGCCCCAGATCTTGTAAAGCCGAGGCCCCTGTGTTCATCCTCACTCCTGACCCACACACTCTGGGAACATCGTTAATGACTGTTTTACACCGCTGCGTTTGGGGCGGCTTTGCAGCGATGGTAACCGAAACACACACCCACAGCAGTAATCTGCTCATTAACTCTGTATTGGTTCCTCACTGATCTCTCCTCCTCATTCTTTCATTGTGCTCCTGGAATCACATCCTAAATAAGCTAATGGATTCACATCATTGTCTCAGGGACTTTTTTTTTTGCGGTCCGCGGGCCTCTCACTGCTGTGGCCTCTCCCGTTGCGGAGCACAGGCTCCAGACGCGCAGGCTCAGCGGCCATGGCTCACGGGCCCAGCCGCTCTGCGGCATGTGGGATCTTCCCGGACCCGGGCACGAACCCGTGGCCCCTGCATCGGCAGGCGGACTCTCAACCACTGCGCCACCAGGGAAGCCCCTCAGGGACTTTTTTAAAAAGGGAAATATAGGTTAATGTAAATCCCAGCCCCCACCTTCAGAAGTTATTCAGGTGGATGTAAAACATTTAAAAATGCTTTAAGTAACACTTTAAACAAGCTATAGTGGTCCTAAGAAAGCACAATTACTAGAGAAGGCAAAGTAGCCTGCTTTACTTCCAAGGCTAAATACCAAACGCTAAAGGCTTAAGGAGTCCAGTAACAACTTTTGCCCAGAACTGAGATTTTTAGAGGCCGTTTGCAAAGATGGCAAATTAAAAGAAAGAATTGAGGTTAATGATATGTTTTCATTTGGAGAAAAAAATAACTTTCTTTCCAAAAGTCTGAAAGCATGCCTTTAAAATATCTTAGATTTTCTTTTTCTATAGGATTCTCAGGTAACTATTTAGAAAAGACTGATTTGACCAAGAGAGAATTAGGAATTAAGATGGCAATAACTTTACTCAACCCTTAGTGTTGAGTGAAGTTATTGATAATTCAACATATACAGTGTTCTTCCTTTTACTGGGTAGATTCAGTCATATGGCAGCATTATGGATTGTGTGTTTGTGCGTGTGTGTGTGTGTGTGTGTGTGTGTGTGTGTGTGTATCTCGTCTAAAATAGAAGAATTTGATGCTTCAAAAGCATTAGAAAATGAAGACCACTCAGAAATCTTATTGAATGAAGAGTCCAGAGACAGAGGTTGACCTCAATCTAGTATTCATAATAAAGATACCTAGGAAACTATGACTGTTTTACATGACCACATTCCATCATCCAACATTCCCCTGCAGACCACTGCCTCACTCATTTCTTTACCACGTTTACCTGAGTTCCTGTCTGAATATCTGGAGATAGTCTGGGGAGAAGGGCTATGTCCCAGGGTCTAGCACAGCCCCTGACACATATTTATATTATTTGCTGAATGAATAAAGCAGTGCATAAGGTGATGCATCCCATCATTTAGATCATAAATACTGTTCATTCCTGTTTTGTTGTCAGTACAGTGCCCCACCTAGAAGTGACCTTGATTGCAAAACTATAACGAACAAAACCCAGACTGAGTGTCTCTCATCAACACAGGCCGAAACAGCCTCCTCTGTTAACGAGCATACCATCCTGATATCCCGTGCCCTTAACCACGTTGCAAGGAGTTTCACCTACTGCCCAGAAAGGAGCAAGCAAGTCGCTTTTTTAAGGTAAGTATTGAATGCAAGACCACTGCAAGTAGAGAGAAAAAGAGGTAAAAATATGGCTGAAATGATGGCAAGGATTCATGACTTGGTTGAATGCCAAGTAAAAGTCAGTTCCAGTTGTTCCATTAACAGTCCAAACTTCAGGCACTGCCAGACGTTACTAT
This sequence comes from Aethalodelphis obliquidens, assembly GCF_003676395.1. Lineage (NCBI taxonomy): Eukaryota > Metazoa > Chordata > Mammalia > Artiodactyla > Delphinidae > Aethalodelphis > Aethalodelphis obliquidens. The sequence continues at coordinate 20,738,646 of NW_020837969.1, read as the reverse complement.
CTGCTTGTGCAATTTGGCACAGTTGCTACTAGGTCAGGATTATAATTGCAAAGCTAGTACAGCCGATACTTGGCCCTGCAGGATCCACTATAGAAGATACAACACCTTTTAAAAGAGCGACACACTGTATGCAATTACAATAACTGTTAACACTTACAGAACACTGAGAATATGCCAGGAAGCTTTCTAAGTGCTTTGATTAAAGTGACTCCTTTCACCCTCACAACAACCTTATGCGGTAAGATGTGTTAATATCATGCCCATTTCACAGATGAGGACGCTAAGGCACAGAGAGGTTAAGTAACCTGTTCATACTTACCCACGTTGTAAGTGGCAGAATGGGGATTCAAGCCCCGTAAGTCTGCCTCCAAGATCCATGCTTTTAATTGCCACCCGCTACTGCTTCTGACAACCACAGCGGCACCTGCCCCGATGCAGCGCAAAGGCCTGACTGTGAAGACATGTTACGAGTACACTCAAACAGGTGCAAAAAACAGATCTGCTTTACCTCCAAGGCTAAATACCAAATGCTGAAGGCTAACAATGGTGCTAAAATAATTTTCTAACCCAACTAGGCAATATTTTGTTAGTATTGTAACTAGCCCCATGGTCCTACCTGAAACTGCTCAAAGTTAAATGTTCTTTCTGGTCTGCAATTCATCTTAGTGGGATATTGTTTATGGCAAGTCTAGTAAATAACATGTAAATACTCAGATGTAGTTTTGCAGTCACATGAGACCACGCCTCTGTTCTCTATCACCTCTAGTTATGAAGCAAAAGGCAAACCATTTGATAATGAAGCTCCAGGAAGGCAGGGACCTGGTCAGTCTTGGTTATCAGCTGTATCTGCGCAGAGCGGGGGGCTCAATAGGTAACTGAAGCACCTCTTACATTGTGTTGCCCAGCATTTCCTCACACCTGCCTCCTTGCTCTCATCCGTCTCCCAGTTCTTGTTCCTGTATCATCAGCATCCTCACTTAATTGTTAACATCCTCCCTTGCATCCCCGTTTGCTGCAGTTTCTGCTCCGACTAGAGACCTGGATCTCCCCGAAGCACACCTCTTCTCTTGCAGCTTTCTCTTGCTTCCATATCCCATAAAGTTATCTGCAGGAAGAGCTGTTCTCTCTGAACTGCTGTTTCCTAATCCTTAGGCTCCCACTTCTTTTGAAGTTGAGGCCACCAACTCTATGTCAATCTACTCTCTTGCTGCTCCTCCTTCTTCATGGAAGACTTTAGCCCTTAGTTCATACACTTCCCTTTCACTCCAACTCTGACAGACTCACCAGGAGGCAAAGTCCCTGTAGACACTGCAACCTTACAATTCCATCTGTGCTGTAACCTTGCAATTCCAAGACCATCACTGGACATAGTCTGGGTCGTTTAATCCCTAGAGGGCTTCCTTCAGAAGTTCTCAGCTCCAATACCTCAGTCTGATATCAACCTCCCATCTTATCTCTCTCCTTCCACGGCTGGGCTCTGGGTAAGCCACTCACTCCTTCCTCTCTGACACTCACCCTCAATTCCCTGGAATCCTGGCTTCTTACTGCCTTCAACCAGAAAAACCTCCACATTGAATTAAAGTTGCAATTCACCCCTTCTTTTTCCTCCCTGAGATAGTGAATTACTGCTGGAGAAGATCCCATAGCTTTGCAGACAAGGAGCCATTACCACTCCAAGCTCTCTAACCTCAGTGGGGCTCTTGACTTATTCCTGGACCTTTCCCTCTCCACTCCTTAGTGATTCCTCCAAACCTTCCCCACTCATCTCAAGCTCTGAACCATTTTTAGCAGATTGCATTGCCCGAACTGCATTAAGAAAGTTGAGACTATCAGTTACACTCTATGTCAGCTCCCCAGACGCTCCTTGCCAAGTAATCTCTTACCCCAATGATCTCCACCCCATTTCCACTAGTCTCAGGGTAGGGGTGCCCTTCTCCTAGGCAACACTCTTCTCCCCTGTGCTTTTCATCGTCTTCAGAATTCTTGCTTTCACCATTTTCTTATCCCTTTCTCAGAGTTTCAACTTCTATTTCTCCCTTCCTCCCTCCCTCCCTTCCTTCCTCCCTCCCTCTCTCCCGTTCTTCCTTCCTTCCTCTTCCTCCTTCCCCATCTTCATCCTCTTTAACTGGCAACTTCCCCTTCAGCTTAAGTCTCTCTCATCCTGATTAAAAAACAAACAGTCCAAACCAAAATAACAAAAGCAACAATTAACAGAAAACCAAAACATATCTGGAACCAATTCTCTCCTATCCCAAACAATCCCCGTCTATCACTCTTTTTCCATATCAGACAAATGTCTCCAGATGACAAGCCTCCACTAATGTCATCCCTTCCTTGACACACCTGGCTGTTTCTTGTCTTTCTACGTGTCATCCACTCTCCCTGAAATATCTTTGCCTGCCAGGACCCTCTAGGCTGTGTTGGGGTTTCTCCCTGGAATTGCTTTGGGACATTGTGCCCACTTCTACTACTTCTACCATTTCTATCTTCACTCTACTTGAGTAGTAGGGACCCTTTTGCACATGGAACATGCCATGTTCATTGTTGTATCTCCATTGTCCAGCACAATGCTTGGCACGTGGGAGAGCATCAGTAAGTGTCTGTTGAATAAATGTTTCCATATAAAGTTCTACCAAACGGCTCTGTTCCATTCATTTTACCTCTTTATCGCTTTAATATGATTTGATCATTTCTGACCCAAGTAATCACTGCTCCCTGACAGAACAATATTGCTCCCATGTGCTTCATTAAGCTTCTGCAAATATCTTAGATAGTTCTTTGTAGTTCAGAGTTCTGGTTGAAGTCAGCTGGCCAACAGAACATCATTTCTTCACTCATGTGTTCTCCTCCGATGACTTCTGCACTTAGGGAAGTCATAGACTAATAAAATTTCCAAACTATGTGGGCACAGGATTTGATTGCTAATTTTTATTACCTTAAGTAAGTGCATTAATCCACATAATCCAAAACCAACTTCTAGATCACTATAATTTCATAAAAGTTAGGATATTCTAATACAACAGAAAAGTAAGAAGGAATAAATAAAGACAGAATAAAGGACAAGACTCTAAATTGAATGCTTAAAAAATTAATACTGATTTAGTATTAACTTAATAAAGTATTAGTGCATTCAATACTTTCAAAAATTCAGTATGTTGCTGTATTAGTCTGCTCAGGCTGCCATAACAGCATACCAGAGACTCGGTGGCTTAAACAACAGAAATTTATTTCCTCACAGTTCTGGAGGCTGGAAATCTAAAGTCAAGGTGCTGGCAGGGCTGGTGTCTGGTGAGGACTGTCTTTCTGGACTGTAGACAGCCACCTTCCAGCTGTGTCCTCACACGGCCTTTTCTGTCTGCGTGCGCTCTCCTGGTGCCTCTTGCTCTTCTTCTAAACGCTAGCCTTTCTAGATTAGGACCCTGCCCTTTAGACCTCATTTCATCTCAGTTACCTCTTTATAGGCCCTATCTCCAAATACAGTCACTGAATTCTGAGGTCCTGGGGGTTAGGACTTCAAAATATAAATTTGGAGGGGCCACAATTCAGTCCATAATAATTGCTCATTTCTCATTTTGTTGCAGGTCACTGGAAATTTCATCTTGGATTGGCACGAATCTGCAGGCCAGGATTTGGGAAACATGGTTCTAAACATTGCAAATATCACTATACTGCCTCTAAAAAATTACTTATTTTATTTCTGTATAGGTTTAGACCTTTTTGCCGTACCTCTTGGTAGTATATAGTATTTAATTTTTGTTCTTTGTGAAATTTTCCATTTCTTTTAAATGCAAAATGCTTTGAGGCAAAGTCCTAGGATGCAAGGATTTCTTGGACAAATTTATCTATCCTATCAAAAATATTCACTGAGCACCTACCATGTAAATAGAATGCAATTGAATCCTGTCAGCTGTGGTGTCATGGAAAGAAAACTATGCTTAAAATAATAAGATCTGGATTCTAGCCACCTCTCTGAGACTAAGCTTCTTCATTTTTAAAATAGAGATAATAACATATGTTTCCTTAATATCTTTGAAGGGATTCCATGAGGGGGATTTATGTTGAAGTTTTTTTTTAATGTGTAAAGCACTATACAAATAAAGGTACAATAATCATTATTAGAGATAACATAGTTGGGTTAAAAATATTTTGAAACATGAAAGAATTAGGTGAAAAAGCAATTGTGTAATAATACACAATCCACTTTATAAAGTTATTAGACTACTTGATCAGGGAAATGGCCTGCCTCCTGATTTCAGCAAAGCATCTTACAAAGTTTTAACGATGTTCTTTCAGACTGGATGGGTGCTGGGAACAACTAGATAGAGTCGTATTTTGGCCAAGCAGCTGACTTTTAAGAGTATTGATAACTGGATGAATATGGAGACAAATCTTTATTTTGTCATTGATCTTGTCCTAAGTAACATTTTGGTTAAATAAAATAAAAAAATCCTTGATTATCAGTTCCAAGTGGCATGCTTACAAAATCTATGGATGTCACAAAGCTAAAATAAAGAGCTGGTATATGAAGAGATAAAGACTCAAAATTATCTCAGTAGGCTGGAATGATGGGTAAGGGGAGGTGTATGTAAAGTAAGCAAGATAAGATTTAACTGGGACATATGCCAACCCTATATTTAGATTAAGAAAAAAGCAAAACAAAACAAAACCCTGCTGCACAAGAGAAAAGGCTTGAGGATTCTATGTCCTGTTAAAAAGACCTCTTGCTTATAGGTGATCAAAGCTTATTATGAACCATCAATATGATGTAAGTGATAAAAAGACAAAGAATAAATATATAGCAATTATAGACTACATTAATACTGTCACAGGCCTAGACTAAGGAAGGAAAGAATCCTACCACGTCCTACCTTGCTCAGAGCAGATGGAGAGTATCTTATTCACTACACAGGGCTTCTAGCAAGCTAGGAAGCATCTAGAAGAGACTGTTTAAAGATCCTGAAACCCTTCCCAGTAAGAAAATGCTGACATAATTAAGGAGATACACCCTGGAAATAAGAGATGGTATCTTTCTTGTCTTGCTTTCAAATATTTGATGGTTCATCATGTAGAAAAGTGAGCAAACATTTTATGTGATGCTCCAAAGAATGGCCCCATTATAACTGTCCTGCTAAGGTGTCTGACCAAACGGTAATAGCACAATACTGTGAGTAAGAAGAGTGTCTTGACCCTAAAGGCACACTTCTATTGAGGCTCAGGATTTACACAAAGAAAAGGTAAGTTTGATCAAGAGCTGTAAAATAGTTAGCTGGTTGGAAGCAGCAGCAGAGCCCAGGGAGATCACCTCGGTGCTTTGCGACGACCTAGAGGGGTGGGATAGGGAGGGTGGGAGGCAGGCTCAAGAGGGAGGGGATATGGGGATGTATGTATGCATATGGCTGATTCACTTTGTTGTGCAGCAGAAACCAACACAGTATTGTGAAGCAATTATACTCCAATAAAGATCTATTAAAAGAAAAAAAAAGAACTGAAACCAGAAAGGTAATCTCACCATGGATAGACCACATAGGTTCACTCTTAAACTACCACGTATATCTTAAAGTCCATTATCATTAAGCTATAAAATGTTCACACAAAGTCATCTGAGGGACTGAGGGAAATGGGAAGCTCTCATATGATCCCCTCCTCAAACCTTGCAATAGCAGAGCAGAACTTGGGGTAACTCCCAGAAAACAGTCGGAATAGTTTCAGGTTAAACCAAAGCTGAGCTATTAACACCAGTCTGAAAGCGTTCGGAATGCATGTGGAATTCATTAGCACGAGAGGTGAAATCAGTTAAAATTATGAATAGCCACGCAAATATTATAGATAAATTAATGGATACAGAGCTAAAATGAGTTTTGAAGGAATACATTGTTATTGGGGATTTTCTGAACTTCTGGGCATGCATGTCGGAGAGTAACAGTAACAATGCTTTTTCCAACTGTTCTGGGATGTTCATTGTAATGTGGATTTGCTCCAATGTGGTTGCTCTTGTGTGAGTTCTCCTCTAGAACAATAAATATTGCGTGCGTGCGTGTGTGTGTGTGTTGTGTTTATATACTTACAGATGTACAGGTATGTGTATACATACAACTAACATCAGATTAAAAGAAAACAACTACCAAAAATTTCGAATATTTATTATTGATTTTATTCTTTTTCCTGTTTCCTTACTACATGATATTGAACCTAAGAAGAGTTAACAAACCACATAACCTGTTTTAACTGAAAATAGCAACTGACTAGAAATATCCTTATCTGAGCAGGTCCTGGGGCTGGTCTTCCCACTGCACATCCTGTGATGGCCTGAAAGTGTGCTTAAAAAGAGGAGGAATTGTTACTCTAGGCCTCTGCCATATGCTAATTTCATTTCCCCTCTTCTCTAATACCATCATGTATTAAGAAGTTAGAGTCTGAAAAACAACTACCAAAAAAAAAAAAGACAAAGGCAGCAGATGCTTAGGAGTAACAAAAACATGGCTAAGTTATAACATCTGGACTTCATCACTGCAACCCTGACGTCAGGACACAGCCCAGATGTTAACTATAGTAACCATCTAAAGTTTGGGTGAATGTGGTCTTTCCTTTAATTTGCAAAATCCTTTTTGCAAAAATCCTTGAAAACATAACAGCTTAGGGATATAAGTAGTCTACCAAATATTTAGGAGACCAACTTTGGGATCACACAAATACACTGGCTTTCTACGTGCATTCATCTCCTTGGCATGCTGTGGTCACCTACCTGGAATCCCACTCCCCCAGCCCGCCGGCCCCCAGGAAAAGAATAATGAAAAAAAAGAAGTACTTGGAAAGAACAGCAAGAAGGGAAATTGTGAATGTAAAAATGAGAAGTGACTAGTCCTGAGCCTTAACAGACATGTGGATATAAATCAGGACACTCTTCCTACACACTCAAGGGCAGGCTGTCTTGTCCAGTTGTAGCCTGCTGGGATGAGCATCCAGATTTCCATGTTTTACGTATAGTCTCCACATTTTCTAGGCAGTTGAAGAACAAGGGAAGACTTATTAGAATGCAGATGGAAAAGAAAACAATGAACTATGTCTTAAATTTCTTTCCGCTTTTGATTACTATATTGAATTGATGGGTAATTGACGCCTTATATACTTTTCACAGTTGTATAGTTAATGAAGCTATGCTACATGGGCTTGTCTTTGGGCTGATATTGAAATAAAATGGAACAAAATTTCATTCCCTATCTCCTAACCCACCCACACTCCCAACTGTCAAATATCACTGGAGAAACTGATTAGAAAAAGACCAAACTATGGTCTTTTTGGTTAAAAAAGGTCTTTATGGTTAAAAATCTGACTTACTCATAGATGGAAGTTCTGAATATAATACATATACCTTTCTGTGATTTCATATCCTGGGGCTGTGACATGACTAAAAGTCACTTTGCATTTTACAAAATATTTAGAGTTCATTTAACAAATACTTAGAAGGCAGAATAGTGCTGGTTAAGGGCACAGACCCTGGAGACAGATTATCTGGATTCAAATCCTGACTCACTTACTATATGATCTTAGAAGAGTTACAGCCTTCTGGGAGGAGTTTAGAATATCGCTGAGTGTCGATTTATGTATTATAAAATGGGGAAAGTGATACTTAACTTACTGTATTTTTGTGAAAATTAGTGATAAATGTATGAAAAGCCTACAGTAGTACGTCATAAAACAGTTCAATACATAGCATCATTCATCATATTAAAGGCAGAGATAAGTCCTGTCCATCTTTGTATCCCGATATACAGTGACTTGATAAGTGTTCAGCAAATAGTTTTTTTTTTTTTTTTTTGTGGTACGCGGGCCTCTCACCGCTGCGGCCTCTCCCCTTGCGGAGCACAGGCTCCGGACGCGCAGGCTCAGCGGCCATGGCTCACGGGCCCAGCACCTCCGCGGCATGTGGGATCTTCCCGGTCCGGGGCACGAACCTGTGTCCCTTGCATCGGCAGGCGGACGCTCAACCACTGCGCCACCAGGGAAGCCCAGCAAATAGTTTTTGAATACATAAATGAAAGAGCAAAGAGTAAATGAACAGATTCAGGGGTTGAAACCACAGCCTTCCACTGTAGCCAAGTGAGTTTACCCCAGGTTTCCTGAACTAACCAGGCTATTGTTTTCACTGTCTCTGTGCCCTTTGCCAGGGTTCACAATGTTTCCTCTTTCTGCATCTTGCCCACTTTTGCCTGAATTTACTAGCCTAGTCCCATCCTGTCATGATCACTTTGCAGATGACTTCAGGGACACCTTCCTTGTAATACCCACAGCGCTGGGCATTAATGTCGTCCAAAGTCATCTCTGCAGTGCATGGCAGAATGCCTAACCTACAGGAAGTTATTAATATTTGTTAAATAAAAGAATATTGCCTTTTTTGTTGTTTAATGTCTAATGTACCTGTCTTGAGAGTAGGGCCTCTGCTCTACTTTTCACCGCAACACAGCATCATGATGCACAAATACTTAGGCACATAGCATATTTGGATTTGAAGGACATTTGGCAATAACGTAATTGAACCCCATCTCTACAGATGAAGAACATGAGGATTCTATAGGTTAACGACTTGCTCAAGTCTCACAGAACTGGTCTAGTTTCAGAGTGGGGAATACAAATCAGACCTCTTGACTAATCATGTTTGATTGAACAGATGGAAAAAAAATGTCCTAAAGGAGGTTTGTAGTGATCACATGTATTTATTACTAAGTAACTCAAATTTTCAAAATTCCTGAGAACTCAAACAAGGTCTTACTTAGATTAAGTTATTGCAAGAACAACAGCTTTTTTGGTCACAGATTTCTAAAATAGTTTAACTAGTCAACAGGCAAGGGCAGCCTCCTTGGAGATGGCCATAGGTGACTTGGAATAAAAACCAGTAACATATTGATTAACATGCAGAATGAAGGATACTCTTAAAATACATTTTGCAGGCTCTGACCCTTCTATTATCTGCAGTCTGTGCACTGTCTTGTTTGTATTGGAAGGTATTATCAGGGACCAAGTTCTCCCCTGAACCTCTTTCTGCAGCACTGCAGTCAGGATGGTTGTCCATGGTGGTCATGACTTGTGTTGCAAGACCAAGTTTTCTGACGAGAATTTTCTATCTAATCTTCACAGGCAGTTCCCAAGAATGCAAATGCTTATCTTAAAAAAGAAAAGCCAAAAGTCTGACATGCCCATTGAGCAAGTGAATAGCACTACAGCTATTGGTAGGGAGGGATGATCTTGTGTGATAATCTATATGTTTTAGTCATCGTGTGAATGGATGCTCTGGTTAAAATGCAGATTCATGAATAAGAAATTGTTTGCTGAATTCAGCATTAAAAGCTTTTTAGGGGGATATCCTGATTATATCAAACATGTTAGCTGCATACAGGATATGATGCTGACTTTGTTTATGTCAGCTACAGAAAAATTTTTAAAAGAGGAATAGAAGCTGTGGGAAAGCAGTACGCTGAAGGTAGAATGTTCTCTTAATCCTAAACAGCTGTCCTTGTTTGAATGCATGGGAATTTAATAGCAATCTCTCTCTTTCTCTGACTCTTATAATGTGCTTGGTGAGTAGCATGCTCTGTATGCATTTTACCATAGCAATGGCAAAGCTGTTTTCTAGCTACCAAAGTGTCTAAGGCAATGTAAGAGAGAAATATTGAAATGTCAACTTGAAACAAAATATATGTAAGTACCAACAACAGACTTCTCTAAGGATGTTAAATGCCAAGGAGCCACAATTAAGTAATTACTGAAACACAGCAAGTTTCAATTCACTTAGACTGCTTTTAGAGTGGTTGCTATCTCAACTTGAATCGCCCCAGCAAATCACAAGTGCAAGGGTGATAGAAACACAACATTCCAGTACCTGAAGATAAATAGTCTAAGTGTCACACTCCAAACTCTTCAGATCTTTCAACTACTACTCCTTCACATTTTTCTTTAGGGACTGACAAATTATAAATCCTTGACTTCACAGAGGAAACTGTAGCTTTACTCTGGATCTCTTGAAGTAACAGGTCAAGAGGACAACCAGAAGTAAGGAAAGAAATAACATTTTTACTTTTGGTTTACAAAACTATGCTATGGAAAACAATATGTAAAGAGGAAGCGATTTCGACTTTTGTTAGTTTCTAAAAATGGTTACCCACATATGTCCCCATTTATTTATAATATCTGCTTCCTGAGTTTTGTTTCATTCCTATAAGGTTATAGGAACATCATGGACTTGGGATTCAAGAGAACTGAGCTCACATCCATATTTAAACTCTTACTAGTTATGTGACTTTTGACAAGTTGCTTAACAGTTTGGGCTTGAGTTTGCTCACTCGTCCATGAGGAAAGGCTATCTGCCTTAAATGGCTGTAGCAGCACTCAGAGAGATGCATGTCCCATGTAAACTACTGGGCTACAGCAGGTCCTCAATGAAAACTGGTTTCTCTCTCTTCTGATATTTCATTCCTGTGATTTCTCCAATGGGCAGGAGACTGTCTAGAGCTAGCCTTTAGAACATTCAATTTCATTTTGCAACTAGGGAAACAATGACAAAATAAAAAAGTTAAAAAATTATAATTACAAAATGCCCACTCAGTTACACCAGTGGTACTTGGCATGAAAATTACGACTATAAAGAAAGATCTTGGCCACCCCAGTACTATCCAATACAAGAAATTATGAATGTCAAATGCCCACAGACAAACCAGTGCCGTGAATCATAATGAACTGTAGTGATCCGAGTTGAGTGAAGTTAGAAATACCTTAATTTAACAGATTTTACCAAAACATTTAAACACAGTGCTAGGATTCCCTTATGACCTCAGAGGGATGAGGGCAAGTGAGGGACTCTGAAGGTCATTAGCCTCATGTAAATCTGCCTCGGACTGTGGGGTGTAGGCAATCAGTGCTTTTTATTATTACTATTCTTTTTAAAATAAAGATACTACAATCTTCAAAAATTTTACAACTCTCCAAACCCATCATATTTCCTTTGTTTTTTTCCCACCTGCCCTACTTGAATTGGCATGTAAACTTGTTTCTTCTAAGTAAGTGATGGGGATGTTGACTTGTTTGAACTGGTGTGTGTGTGTGTGTGTGTGTGTGTGTGTGTGTGTGTGTGTGTGTGTATGCTGCCTGAAGAAAAAGTACTGGTATGCTAGGCGGCTGCATACCAGCTCTATATACAAGCACCAGAGATGTTTTTTTCTGTTCAAGTAGATTCCCATCTAGCTGGGTGGAGAAGACTAACATATGAAATAGGAACAAAGAGACGAAATAAATAAAAAGAAGTATATAATTGATTACAGACATTTAAAAATTCTGTGTTACAAGACTGCAAATAAAATGAACATCAGTAGAGGCTGACATTGTTCTAAATGTTATAAAAGCAAGAGAATTGAAAGGTGGAGATGACTTGGATTAGGGCATCCTGCTCCGTTTGTTGGAGGAGAAATGAACACAGTGCTTTAGTGGAACCTAAGGAGAAAAGGATGACTAAAGAGAGTTTGTCTAGATAACAGAGGACCTTCACAAACACATAGAGGTGTTTTGGTTGTGAGTCTGAAAATTGCACAACACAAGGTTTCTGAGCAAAAACAGTAACAAAGTGAAGATGGCAGTGTCATGCAAGATGGATTGAAGTGGTAGATGCTGGAGTCATAGGGACAAGCTTAGAAGAATAGTTAGACTTTATCTATGTAAAAACAATGGCAGTCTGTGCCCTCATGGTAGATGTGGAACTAGAAAGGAAGGGGCAGACACTGAGATACACAGAAGGCAGATTTGACAGGATTTGGTCACTGATGTGGTATGAGGGATGAAGGGTGGGGGAGGCAACCTATAGAAGGCTATGAAGTTAACCTTGCAATTGTTGAGTTTAATCTGATGTTGCAAGACCTCCAACATTTACTGGACATGTCCAGTAGACAGTTGGAGATAGAGGATTAGAGTTTAAAGGTGAGGATAGGACAGATAAAGCTGGCTAGCTAGCTGGCTAGCTAGATGTGTAGATCGATCGATCGATAGATAGATAGATAGATAAAGGAGAAAGACTCAACTGATGTTGGATGGATGCAAGTGTAACGATCATATCATTTATATATATATGGTACTTTGAGCTTTAGGAATTATCAACATAGAAGCAAGAATATAATCCAAAAATAATTCACAAAAAAACAATATATGTGATGTACAAGGGGGAGGGTACTGATTCAAATAGCTTCTGAGTGTGTAGTTGATTCAGAAAGAACGTGAGGTAGACGTTTTGCCTCACCCTGATGCTTATTTTCTTTCTTTTAGTTGGTCCTATACAAAATGTACTTGTATATTGTGATATATTCATATATGCATTTCTGCATTTGGCAATATGTGTATGTGCATTTGGTCTTGGCTTCAAAGAAGAATGTAGATTCTAGAAGAAGAGAAAGAGAGACAATAAACACACATACAACATACTGGGATAAATGGATTGCAATTGGTTGATAGGAGAATGGGATTTTAATGGAATGAGCCAGAATGGCCTCTCAGTCGAGGTACCATTTATCAGAGACCTGAATGAAGTGAGGGCGAGAGCCATGTGACTATCTGAAAAAAGAGGTTTTCCGAATGAGGGAACAGCAACTGCCAAGGAAGAGCAGAGGTCAGAGTGCATGGAAAGGAGTGAACTGGGGGAAGAATATAAGAAGGAGACGTAGGAGAGGTAGGCAGGCCCCAGGTCAGGTAAAGACTTCTTGGCCACAGGATGGATTTTATTCTAAGTGTGAGGGAAAGATACTGGAGAGTTTTGAGCTGAGGAGTCACAAGACATAATTTATATTTAAAAACATCCCTCAGGCTGCCACGTTTGGAATACCTTACTGGAGGGGGGCAGGGGTACAAGTAGGGAGGCCAGTTAAGAGGCGATGGTAAGAATACAGGTTGGAGATGATGGCGGCTTGGCCCAGGGCGGTAGCACTGAGGATGGTGGTCGGATTCCACATGCATTTTGCAGGGAGAGCTGACGTGATTGGCGGATGGAAGGAACTTGAGGTACGAAGGAAGAGAGAAGTTACCGACGAACTGAGATGAAAAGACAAGTTTTATGAGAAAGTGAAGAACTTGTCGATTTTGGACATGTTACATGATTTTTGGCAAGTTACTTAACCTCTCTGGACATGTTTCCTCATTTGTAAAACAAGGATAAAACAGGGCTAATAAATCTACTTCAGAATCTACTTCATCGTCTTATGTAAGCATTAAATAACAATGCAAGAGAAGCTCTGAGCAGAGCCCTGCACTGCATGTCAGGGGCCCAGCTAAAATTAAATATCAGGAAGTTGAGGAAAACACTTCAGTCTTACCTTCTTTCTGAGTTTTAAAATAAAAGCTTAAAAACCTTCGCTACAATTTCTTCCATGACCCTTCTTTTGGGGTATGGGTGCTACTGTTGTGGGAGAGAGTGTTAGTTCTAAATGTCAAGTATGCCACGTGTGCTAAAAATATAATAATTTTGATGGTGATTGTCATTGAATAAGAAAATTTAGTATAAAAATGATGGTTATTAGAGAGACGTTCTAACTGCAATTAGGAGACTTCAAAGAAGAGATGGAGTTTATATTTTGAAGAAAAGAACAGAGAGAATTTACAGAATTGCTTGAGGGGAACATATTCCATGAGAAATGATAAAAGTCATTAAAATAAGGAGAAACATCGATAATCATGTGATTATGAAGAAAATCAACACATGTTTTACAAGCATGGCTTGTTTCCATCTGCATTTCACGTTCTCAAAGAAATGACTTGTGGTCAACTTAGTAACATGAAAAGAGATCATTTAACTAAGAAAGCTGTAAATTCACCAATATTGTCAGGCAACTTTGAAGAGCCTATTTTCACAATGACATTTGAGATCTTCACAATACCATGCAGTGCACTGCTCCCAACTTGTCGATACGATAAGAAGAAAGATTGCTAGGTGGATGGATAAATGCATGCACAGTGGTCACCTTGCCCTTACTCAGCAGTCTCAACTTTAAAAGTGAATAACCCTCTTTAGTTATGTATCTCTGAGAAAATGTCGAGGGAGAGACACCGATTTTTAACATGCATATCATTCTAAAGCATGATGCTTTGCCTACAAAAGACATCTTAGAAATAAAGTATTGCTACTTTACTCATTTAACAGAGAAGAATGAAAAAATAAAATCAAAACTTATTTTTGCAAATTAATGCTTCCTCCACTTGAGGATAATTATCCACTGTTTGAGGAAAGACTTGCTCTTCAGTGACATTTAAATAGTTGGTCCCCTAGGCCAGGTTTTCCCACTTAATTCCACAGAACCCTTGGTCTTCATGGAAGCCTTCAACGGATTCTTTTTTTTTTTTTTTTGGTGAAGAGGAGGTATTCCGTTGGGTGTTCTTTTTTTTTTCTTTGGTATGCGGGCCTCTCACCGTTGTGGCCTCTCCCTTTGCGGAGCACAGGCTCCGGTCGCGCAGGCTCAGTGGCCATGGCTCACGGGCCTAGCTGCTCCGCGGCATGTGGGGTGTTCCCGGACCGGGGCACGAACCCATGTCCCCTGCATCGGCAGGCGGACTCTCAACCACTGTGCCACCAGGGAAGCCCCTAAGCATTTCTTAATATAGGTTATTGTGAAAATATTATTTCTGAATATTTCTTTTTTGCTTCCTCTAATTCTCAGACAGACTCTCCTTCCATTTTTTATCCTCATCACCTACCTAAGCGGCATCTGTACCCAATACAGGCCCAGAACAGGCATAAATGAACTTGACATTTATTGTCACCTTTAAACAGATACTTAATTACATTTAGCTCAAAAAGCAATGCTAAAATGAAATATTATTTATTATTTACAAGCTTCATTCCAACCCTTATTTATCTAGTCTTTGCGTAATTCTATTAATAATTTTAAAACTCTTCATGACGTACTTATATATGAAATATACAAATTTATATATGACCATGTATATATATATGGACACATATATTTATGTGTATCTATATATGCATATTTATATATATATATATAAATTTGACTTTGTTAATATCTATACTATTTACATTTGTGTTTTTTTAAAGTAAATATTTTATGACTTTTATAGTACTTGAAAAATTCTCTTCTATATTGGGTATTCTTATATACTATTGGTGGGTGTGTAATACATGTTGAACAGTTTGGCCACATAAGATGTGCATATCTTACTATGAAATTCCATCCTTAGATGAATTACTGTGTCATAGAGAAACTTCTATACATATGTACACAGAGGTGTAAACAATAGTATTCATTCCTAATAGCAAGTGCTTGTAATAGTGCATAACTGGAAACAACCTAAATGCCTTCCAACAGGAGGATGAATAAGTCAATTACGGCACATTCATATAATAGTAGTAAGAATAAATGATCTTTCTGTTTCAACATGAATAATATAATTCAGAGGAAAACATAGGCAGAACGCTCTTTGCCATAAATCTTGGCAATATTTTTTTTTTGATGTGTCTCCAAAAGCAAAGGAAATAAAAGCAAAAATAAACAAATGGGACCTAATTTAACTTAAAAGCTTTTGCATAGCTTTTAAGCTATGCATCAACAAAACAAAAAGACAACATAATGAAAGGGAGAAAATATTTGCAAATGATATGACTGATAAGGGGTTAACACTCAACATATATAAACAGCTCATACAACTCAACATCAAAACAAAAACAAAACCAAGCAACCTGATTAAAAAATGGGCAGAAGACCTGAATAGACATTTTGCCAAAGAGGAAATGTAGATGGCCAATAGGCACATGAAAAGATGCTCAACATTGCTAGTCATCAGGGAAATGTAAATCAAAACCACAAGATATCACCTTACACCTTCGGAATGGCTATCATCAAAAAGAACATAAGAAACAAATGTTGGCAACAACGTGGAGAAAAGGAAACCCCTATACACAGTGTTGGTGGGAATGTAAATTGATGCAGCCACTGTGGAAAACAGCACGGAGAGTTCTCAAAAAACTGAAAATGGGGGACTTCCCTGGTGGCGCAGTGGTTAAGAATCCACCTGCCAATGCAGGTTCAAGCCCTGATCCAGGAAGATCCCACATGCCGTGGAGCAACTAAACCCATGCACCACAACTACTGAGCCTGCACTCTAGGGCCCGTGAGCCACAACTACTGAGCTCACGTGCCACAACTACTGAAACTCGTGCGCCTAGAGCCCGTGCTCCACAACAAGAGAAGCCACCGCAATAAGAAGGCCGAGCACTGCAACAAAGAGTAGCCCCCGCTCTCTGCAACTAGAGAAAGCTGGCACACAGAACGAAGACCCAACGCAGCCAAAAATAAAAAACAAAAACAAAAAACTGAAAATGGAAATAACATATGACCCAACAATTCCACTCCTGAGTATATATCCAGAAAAAAACAAAAACAGTAATTAAAAAAGATACATGCACCCCGGTGTTCATAGCAGCATTACTTACAATTGTCAAGATGTGGAAGCAACCTAAGTGTCCATCAACAAATGAACGGATAAAGAAGCTGTGGTATATATATACAGTAGAATGCTACTCAGCCATAAGAAAGAATAAAATTTTGCCATTTGCAACAACATGGATGGACTTGGATGGTATTATGCTAAGTGAAATAAGTCAGACAGAGAATGACAAATACTGTATGATATCACTTATATGTGGAATCAAAAAAAAACCCACAACAAACTAGTGAATATAACAAAAAAGAAACAGACTCACAGATATAGAGAACAAACTAGTGGTTACCAGGGGGGACATACAAACTATTAAGTATAAAATAAGCTACAAGGATATATTGTAAAACATAGGGAATATAGACACCATTTTATAATAACTATAAATGAAGTATAACCTTTGAAAATTGTGAATCACTACACTGCACACCTGTATATAATATTGTACATCAACTGTATTTCAATAAAAATTTAATTGATAAAAAATATAATCAAAAATATAATTCTGAGGGCTTCCCTGGTGGTGCAGTGGTTGAGAGTGTGCCTGCCGATGCAGGGGACATGGGTTCGTGCCCCGGTCCGGGAAGATTCCACATGCTGCGGAGCAGCTGGACCCATGAGCCATGGCCACTGAACCTGCGCGTCTGGAGCCTGTGCTCCGCAACGGGAGAGGCCACAACAGTGAGAGGCCCACGTACCACAAAAAAAAAA